>NW_005842382.1:1234238-1255565 GCF_000455745.1 Alligator sinensis | reverse complement strand
GAAAGAGAATTTGTAGCTTTGTTTGGCAGTTCATCCCCCATAAAACTCAACTGCTGTACTTTTCTCCACATTGTCTACCTCTGGATGCCTCTGGCTTCCCCTGCTTGGTGTTTCAATGCTCATCTGTTTCCAGAACTCTATGGCTCTATGGATTATGTATTGAGAGCCCATTACCTGCCTTTTCTAGAGAAAGCTGGAGAGCAAGAGGTAGATGTAGGCAGATACTGAGATGGCAGGGAGGGAAAAGGTATGAGGCTGGCAAGATGACGAATCCTAGAAATGTCAAATGGTTTGGTCAGACACAGAGCCCACAGGAATACGAATACAACAAACAAGGCGGATTGCACTTCTCAGGACTTTCCTCCTCCGCAGTTGGAGGTGTGACTGCAGCATGTGCAGGCATACCTGAGCTACTTTTAACCTAATCAGCTCAGATGCTGAAAACAGGCAAATTTGTGGCAGCATGAGATTCAGCTGCCCATAGGCCTCAGCTGATTCACAGCACTCATGCTGAAGCTGATGCTACTTCCACTTCTTAGCTGTTGTAAGTACTTTGCTAGATTAAAGCCAGCTCACACATGTGTATGCATGCTGCAATGTATCCCTGGACTACAACACAGAATCGCAACCTGAATTACTAGTTCAGCTTTTCTAGAGACTCAGGCAGGCTGATACAACTTAGTTTACACTCTGTATTCTGAGATTCTCCCCAAAATAATACTGGGTACAAACATTTTTTAAATGAACTGCCATGCAGTGAAGCACAGTTTAGCAGCAATGGTAAAATTCTACAACAGATTTTTGGTCTCAGAATCTCAATATACAGTAGCTTGCAAGCAAACACTCTCATTGGCATAGCTCTTCATATACAGAACCAGAGCTTAAAGAGGCATTCAGTAAGCTGTTTTCCTGCATTGCTCAGAGCTGCAGAAACTCAAATCTCCAACTGCAAGGTAACAGTTGTGTAAGACAGCTTCACTTCAGCAGTCTGAAGCACAGTTATGCTTATGCTGAGCACAGCATGTTATTATGTATTTAACAGAGGCACATAACACTGCCTTGTGACATTATTATTCTTCAGGCACATTGATAGGGTTAAACACTTGTACTGAGAATGTATTTTATTCCTACAGACCACGTACAAAAGGTGGTTTGAGAAAGTTTGAAAGACTCAATGTACTTCAGGACCATCAGAGAAGAAGAATCTCAACAATCTTTTAAAATTGTGCAGATTATATTAATGGCTCCCAGGCCCTTAATATAACAATCTTCACTAGGTTCCTTGCTTCCTGCTGGAAGGATGCTGATGATAAACAAATTTCTTAATCAGAAAGCCAAAGGTGAAGAGCAATATCAAGCTCAGTCTAAGCAATATACGTTATACCCATATTAGTGCTTTATTTTAACTTGATAACCCTAGTAATCCTGGAAAAGAGTGAGACCAAATCTCCATTGTTCTGCCTAGGATAGCAAGAGATTATATGAGAAGACAGATTGGGAATAACATCAGACAAAATCTTTACTATTACAAGAAAAAAAACAATGACACTAGACAGGGAGAATTAATTCAGTCTTCAACTACATTACAAAAAACATAAAAGATGGCAGAATGGATAACTTGACTGGATTTTGTTGAAAGTGTGTTTAAGACTAAAGTATCAAATGGGAAGAAATAATCAAGGCACTATAAAACAACAACAAAAATTAAATAGGGAACAAAACAACTCAGGGTAAGAAATGGAAGGGATTAGAGGATTCTTCATGGAACTGAGCTGATTGTACAAAAGGTAACAATAAGCAAGTCATTTTACTTTGTGGAGATGAGATATTTGTGACACTACTTGACAGTAGTAATATAAACATTATGACTTGGTCTGAACATATTTAGAAGCCTGTGGCTGTCCCCAGGCACCAGGGAGCTGCAGCCTCTCTCTCGCCTACATCCCCCACTAGTGGGGATTGCTATGATGGCGGTAGCCGTGGGGATCAGGGATCATGGGAGGGGCAGAGAGAGCTCCCACTGCAGATGCAGCACAGCAGCACTATCAATGAGAGCCTTGTGGAAGTGAGAGCCAAGCCATGGACCTGAACAACCCCCTGCTACCTCAGTTAGGGAAAGACTTTACACATAAACCACTTTAAGTGATCAGAAACTGGTTTAAACCTGTAACAGAACAGATGTTCAGTGCACATAAACCACTTTGAGAATGGCTGAAACTGGTTTGACATAAACCTGGTTAAATATAGTATCAGACTTAACTGATTTGGGTCAAACTGGTTTATGCAATGTCTGTCCCAGACTCCTTCCTGGTTTAACTTAAATCAGAGTCCTCCAGCATCCCAAATGCTTTGCAACTCTGGGCAGGGCTCTACTCTCTGCTCCAGCCCAGCAAGGCTAGCCCCTCCCCTCTGCTCCCTGGCTGCAGCTCTGGCAAAGACTGCAGATACGCCAGGGTCTGCCTAGCTAACTCCAACTACCCCTCCCCGCACCACTCCCTGCTCAAGCAGGGATTCCCCTCTCCCCTCTGCCTTACACAGACACCTCTCAGCATTAGCTACCAGGCCACATGCTGGCTATGGTCTGTGCTGTAGAAGACAAGACAAAGGCAGACATGACAGTGTCAGCTTAGGGCTTTTTGGAGCTAATCAACAGGTAGCTGGTAATGTCCCTTTGTTCCTTCCTTGGAAAAAGTTGTTTAAGAACAGCTTGAACTAATGAGAGAGGCTATGTTTTGCTGATGGGGTGATAAATACTAATAACTTCCTGTGTAACTCCCTGCTGTTTAACTCAATGCTCTGTTATCAACAGTGGGGTGGACCCCTCCCAAATCAGTGTCCTGTTGGGACCTGGACATGCCCCCACCCTCAGCTCAGCACTATGAAAGGGAAGAGAAGGCTGTTATAGTGCTCCCCAGCTTCTAGCCTGAGCAACTGCCTGCATTTCTTCAGTCCAGAGGGGATGTCTCTTCATCTAAAAACCACTTTAGCCTAGCGAGGTTAGACTAACCTGAGAAGACTGAATCAATTCAGGCTCAGAGTTTTTTTAATGTCTGCCCCTAGCTCTCCTGGCTGAAGAGCACACTACTAAATGCCTTTCCAGTGACTTTTCAGTGCTCCAACCAGGGGCTACTGCATGACTGTACACCCCTCACAATGCTATAAAGTGCTGTAGCACTTACAGTGCTACAAAGGGATGTCTCTTTGTGGCTCTAGAGCCAAAACATGAGGCAGCGGGTGAGTAAAAAAGAAAGTATCTGGGGGCCAACAGCTGAGGGATGCCAGGGGTAAGGGCTGAGAAAAGAAATGAACCGGGAGCTGGATAGAAGCTAGGGCCTGGATGAATGAGAATACTGGGGGAGCATCTAAATCAGATAAAGAACAGGCAGTAGTATGGGAAAACTAGTACCAGTGGTGGTAAGAAAACTAGAATAGGAGCCTTGAAGGAAGTCTTAGACTGAAAACAGGGATGGAGAGAGAAAGAAAGAGGAAAAAAACCCTGGAATTTACACAGGAAACCCAAAGTAGGAGATAAGGATTGGGATAAGAAGTACTCTTAGCAGTACAAAAGACAGAAGCACAACGTATGAAGGAAGATTCTAGGGCAGAAATCTCTCATCCTTCCCTCACTAAGCCAAATGCAGAAGGAGCAGCAAGCAGTTACCTGGACAGCATGTGGCATGGAATGAAAAATGTTCTGGGACCTGTACTTCTCTAGAGTGACGGTGGAGTTCTTGGATGCTGAGGGGAAATTTCCCTCCCCCTTCCCTCCCCCAAAGCCCACACAAGGAGGAAAAAAAGCTACTGATTTTGGCAGCAAAAAAGCAATAAATACCCCCCCACCCCCACCCCAGGAGTAGTGAACTGTACTGCCACTAGAGAACTACTATTCCCAGAACATACAGCCAGGAAGTGCAAGCCAAGCGGGGACTGGAACAGTAGGCACTGCTCTCTTTAGGCAGCACCTGGGGCACGTGCCCTACTCACTCATCCCACGTTATGCTACATTATGGCAGAAGAAATCAGGCAGCAGTGTGCTTGTGGCAAACACTGTCTGAAAGGTCTGTGGCCAATAGAGTATATGCCTTCCACCTAAGGTTTCCAAGACTCAAGATTCATCAGCTATCTATTAAACCCAATGTCAAAGTATAAGATGTTTCACCTCCCTCTAGTGTGGCTGTTCTACGTGGAGGATAGCTCCCAACTACTCCTATCAGTTGCTCCATTATCTTAAGTGGCAGACAACTGGGCTATGAATCTAAAAGTTCCAGCCCTATAGATGTCCCTCGTGAGTGCTTCCATATACTGAAATTTCAGATGCAGGAAGGGGGGGTGGTATTTATTTTACCATTATGAAAAATTGACTATTAAAATAAGTTTTTAAAACCCTAAGCTAAAAGAGCTTAAGTTTGCTAAGTCAAGCACTCAAAAATTAGGAAATGTCAAAATTCAGGTTTTCCATGCAGCCTTAAGTAATTTCCCTTGGGCAATTTTAATCTGCCATTTCTTAACTTTCAAATGCTTGACTTTGCAACCTAATTCTGCTTTTAACTTGGGGGAAGGGTGAGAGGGAAGGGTTTCTGTGTGTAATATATATTTCAGGTATCTAGAGAAGAAGTACGCTCTTTGCTTTAATATATTCCAAGTGAAAGATGGTTTCATTGCTTCTGGAAAATGACTTGGACATGTGCTGTCTACAATGCTTTTTCTAATGTATTCACATTATTCTTAAAAGGCTATTAAAAAGAAGCAGCTAAATTAGTCAATTCAAGATTTGCACTCTGAACTCAAATTCCACCTACAGAACCTGAATATCAATTGCATATATGGAAAAATGAGGTTGAAGAAAATAGAGCAATCCTCAAAACTGAAGAGGAAAAAGCATAATCACCAGAATAATGTCACAGTTTCTAAATTGTGTGTTATTGTTAAGTATAAAGAAAATGAAGTTTAACAATGGATATTTTGCATGGTGAAAAAATTTGTAGCCCAAGTATCACTTCAACTGAAAATGTTGACCTTCACAAGATGCCATTCATATAAGAAAAAGAGAAAATTGGATTCTACAAAAAAGCTTGGCTACTTCTAGGAGTTCCTGCTGCTTCTGATTTTATCCTGTCATTGTATGGCAGGGTTTGCAGTGATTATTTTGGAGAATTCTTGGTTAAACGGTTGACTGTGAATCCAGAAGAGCTGCATGAGCCAATGGAGCCCTTCCTGCCCAACACTGCTAAAATCAAAAGCAAAATTTACACAGAATCCAGGGAGATGACATGTCAACTTGGATAACACAAGTCAGTGTAAAAAAGTCTCATTCTACCAATCCTATTCATATGACAAATCTCTACTGCTACTGGAAACTTAACAGAAAGTACACGCACAAGTAAAAACTAGCATCAAAAAATCTTTTCTTTTAAAAATGATTAGTTGTGCCATTTGCATGGTTGTACAACTTGCTGTGCACATTTTAAACCACTAGGTTAGCATGTAATTAATTCAGCAGAAATAAGTAAGCTACATTCAATTCATACTACAGAAGCAGCAGTTTCTTAAAGACAATCATAAGTGAAGCAACAGAACCCTCTACTTATATTTCTGTGATGGTCCCAGGTTAAAAATCCTTTATTCTATAAATTTTCTGTTTAAAAGTTACCATACTGAAGAAGAACCAGGAAAGTGGTTTAATATGAGCTATGCTGACTCCATGCAGAATGCACATATGTATGAATGTACACACGTGCTGTGCATTCCTAAAGCACATGAACATAAGCCACACACAAACGTGCATGCACGCACACACACACACTTACACACATCCCCATCCTTGACCATTCAACCAATATACTGGACCCTTTTGTCCTTTTTAGGCTTACAGCTCTTTGGGCAGAGACTGAAGCCTTCTTTCTCTTTGGAAGACATAGAAACTATCAAAGATGGTAATTCCAATAATGAATGCATGTCTATGTGAAGAAATGGGGTGAAATCGGAACATTTTAATATATTTTAGCTCTCTAATTTAAAGACAGGAGCCAAAGCACTTACCCCATTATTTTCTTGTACCAATGGGCAAACAAAATGTTTAAACACACACAGAAAACATTTTACTTGCTTATGGTTCAAACCACAGAAAACTATAAGAGTTTCAAAAGTGTTGTTGTAATCACTTGTAAGCATTGGGCTGTTAAGACTAATGTCCCTCTTGATACTTGACCAAGCATATCACAAATAATAATACAAGTCCATTAACTTGTCTTAATGAAAGAATCTAAGGAAACAGTGATATACTGTAAACAATCTACTGAATGGCTTTTGCTGAAATGTGCATGATGGCTGGGGAATTCACAAGGGTATGCTTTACTTTGTTTTGTAAGTATTATTAAATCAATTAAATTAATTAAGCAGACAATGCCATGTAAAAAAAAGTTGACTGAACACATTCAGTTTTATAACTATTTTTGATTGATTACAAATCAGCTGTTATCATATGCTATGTAACACTTTTTTTTTTTTTTTTTTTTTTTTTTTTTTTTTGAGGTCCTACTCACATCTGCGTGGTCTATGGGCCTTGAATCTGTTCTGTGCAGAGTTTTTTTAGCAGTTAACTTTTGGAAAACAAGCCTTGATTATATTCCCTTTTTAAAAATTATTAGGCCACCTCTTAGAACAAGAAATACTAAATATAGCTGGCACAAATTTTGAAAACTATGTACATAAAGTTAGGTTTTAAAATCTTTATTTAGGGACTGAAAATGGTCCAAGTTCCAAAGCTCAGTGCAGATACTCAGCAATTTTAATTTTTTTTATATTAGGACCTGAAATTGGCTTTAGGTACTTAACTTTAAAATGCCAAAGTTGAAACATTTTGATTATGCCTGGGCTGAAAATCAAATCTAGATTTTAGCTGAGATCCAATATTTAGATTCTATACATGGACATTTATAAGACAATTATACATTTCATTGTATAAAATCTAATTACTGGGGGGGTCGTCTTAAACTTAGGATCATCTTGGATTCAAGTAAATACAGTAATTTGACTGTTTCCTGTAGCATCAATGACAGCTTTCCCATGTGTCAATATTGATCATTCCAACTTAAACCAATGGCAAGTACACATATCACTGATGCATATTACTTACACTGATACATATTCCTTGTTTTCTTAGAAAAGATGGCATGCACTGCTTGCTAAAATTATTCAGTATATCTCGTTGCCTAGTAAGGGGCTGCTTGTTATTTTATAGAACTTCTATTTTATAGTTCAAATGTTGATTTCAGCAAACATTTACAATATGCTAAGCACTGAATAAACATACCATTTCAGTATTCTACAAATTAACAAAATTTACTGGCAGAAAGATTTCTCTCTCGTGCTAGTTAGTCTAAATTTTAATTTAATTAAGTTTATATCTTTACTCCTAATTATATCCGCTTGTGTTATGTTAACTGATTCCTTGGTTTCCTTTGTATATAGCACTGTTATATATGTGCTCATTGCTGTTTCTCTGTCAGATAAGGTAGGTTTATTTAATTTTTAACTCAATTAATGCAAGTTATTCCACCCATTCCATTAACCTTTTGGCTGCATCTGGTTCTTCTCAGAACTCTCTGATTCTCAAACTGTACATAAAACATTCCAGGCAATCATACTAGAACTGCAGTGTGGGATTTCCCATGAATCATGAAGGTAACATAGCTGAAATCATACAAAAGATATCACAATCCTATCCTGTTATAAAACCTCTTCCTACATGCTCTTAACCAGAGTACCTGAAGTTCTGAGATATTTAGCTCTAAATTGGTTTACTTTCATGTAAATATTACATACCTGTAATATCTCTGTATGGCCTATAGCTCCACTTGTCTCATTTGAAAAAGAAACCATGTGCTCTGGAAAAAAACTCTGTTAAAATACAAAATGTTATTAATAAACATCTACAAAAGCCACTGGTGTAACTAGGGGTGGGCAAGAGGGGCACTGTCCCCAGGCGCCAACTTAAAAGGGGTGCCAGAATTGCCCCTCACTTTCACAGAGTCCACCCCCTGGCAGCAAAAGCAGCCCCATGGCATTGCTCTCATACCAACACCTAGATGCACATACACTGTGCTGCTACTCTAAGAGCAAAAGCCAGGACTAGTGGACCATATTGTGGCTGTGGCAGCAGCAGCTGGGGACTGCTTTTGAGTCCCTGACATAGGTAAGACTCCTGTGAGTGCCCCCGCCCTCCCCCTCCCCCACTCAAAAACCCCAGTACTTCCACTCTTCCAGGATTTACTCAGGGTGCAAACCCTGCTCATTACATTTTCAATAAAAGCAAATACAAAATTTCAGATTTAAGCTGGGCATAAAATTAAAACTATCAACCAAGATACACCAGAACATTCTCATTCCCAAAGGATGTAGGAAAAAGTAGGGAAAAGACACTGAAATAGCCTTGCGTTTGGCTATCTTGTAAATTCATCTGCCAAGTTTGTGAAGGGAAACAAGACACTTTAAGGATTGACGGTAGTGCAAGGCAGATTAAGGTCTTCTTTTAGTTTGTCAGGCACACCTCCCCTCAGGCCACAGTGGCAGACACTGGGAAGGGCAGGTCAAAAAGCAGGTGCAGGATGGAGGGCCTGCCCCTTGCTGCTACTGTCTCCAGATGATCCAGGCACATGGTGGAGCTCCAGAGCCATTCCTCTTCCCACACAGTACTTGATGGGCAGAGGAGTGGCTGCAGGGAGCAACTGCTGCCAGATGTGGCTAGGAACAGCAGTGGCAATAGGGAGGTTCCTCCTTCCTGCACCTGCTGCTTACACTATCTCCCTACTCCTTTCTGTGCCCACTGTCTGTTCACCTTCTTGCTTCTCTCTTTTTTTAAAGGAGTAGGTGCTAGAAAGAGAAACCCATCCACCATCACTACCAGTGTTCCTGGTTGAGCCCGACTTCCTGAACATCTGCTTCCGGTAATCCACAGGTGGAACAGGGCGGGAGTGGCTCAGGTTTCTCCCATGTCTGCATCAGCCAGGGACTGTGGCAGTGGTGGCAGAGGAGGATTTTTCTTCCTATGCCTGCTTCTGAGCAGCAGGGGGAAGGATGGGGATGGTAGGGAGCAGGAGATCCACCAGCTACCGCTGCTGTCTCGAGCTGAGCCCAGCAGCCTGTACAGCTGCAGTCCCTTTCTGCAGCAGCTTTGGGGCTCTCCCTATACCTGGAACAGCTGGGGAAAGCTGAGGCAAAGGGTGAATCTACACACCTCCTGAGCCTGCTCACTGCCCAGCTCCCTTGTGTCCCCCACCAGCCTGGGGGCTCCAGCTATAGGGAGAGGATATGCAAGTTTTCAGGCTCAGGCAAAGACAGTGGCGAGTGTAGCAGAAGCAGAGGGCAACCCCAACTACTGTACCCCACCTGGATGCACCCCTACTAGTTAAGCAGAAGGACATATAGACCAATGCATTAAAATGGAAGGTTTTGTTATAGTTTGTACGGAATTTTCCCTTCAATAAAAGAAAATAAGTGGAATAAACTGCCAAAATATATGATTTATATTTAAAAAGTTCAATTAATGTATTTTTATTTATTTTCACTAAGAAACAAACAAGCCTTCTTTTGGTTAATTGTGAACAGTTACTTTATATGGTACAGATATGAATGAAAACACACTATAATAGCTATACTATGGATCAAAACCTCAGCTGAGGACTTCAGGTTAGCTATGCATATTTATACTAACTGAGGAGTTGCCCTGAAATCCAAATATTATAAACCAGACCTTACAAAAGGCTGAAATGAAAATTCCTCCAAAGTAGCTGATGATATATTATATTTAGGATTAATTAAAAACATATACATTTCTGATTCCTTTGAAATGAAAGGAATTTTGATTGGAGTCATTCAATTCCTATATACGCATCTTGGCCAGTTAGTCAGTGGCAATCTATATTTTTCGTACAGCTTCATGGCTGTTTTGCCAACAGCACTGATCAGCCAAAACTGAAAAGCTGGAAACCTTCTTCCATGGCTCACCCTCTGAGCCTTCATAAACATCAAATAATTTAGTGACATCTCTATGAAGCAGAGAGATAGAAAACTAAGGCATAAGAGATTAAGTGATTTGCCTGAGGCAATGAATGTTGACTATGAGCAGAACTTAGATCTCCTGTGTCTTTCAGTGTGCATCCTGCATTTTTGCTCGTGTCATTTGTCACTTAGTTACATCTTTGACAAATATGATAGTTGATGGATTCTCCCTGAATTGCAAATGTAGAGGAGAGATTTACTAGTGTCCCATGACTTGATGAAAACTTCCTTCAATTCTCTGAATTTCAAAAGTTTCAAATTTTTTGAAATTTAAGCACAAGCCTAGGAAGAAAGTTAAATAGATTCTATGTGAAAAGGGAGTATTTTTTCAGTCCCTTACTGAGTCTAAGGCTCCCTTATCAAAGAAAAGACCAGACCAGCAATACCTGAATAGTTAAGTGTGTGTGTGTGTGTGTGTGTGTGTGTGTATATGTGTGTGTGTGTATACACACACTTAAATATATACATATAAAATTTTCCCAACTACCCTTCTGCTTTCCTTTCTCAATATCTTTCTCCTATGTGATTAAAATTAATTTCTTATAGGTCATGTTACTTAGTATTAGAGCAATTTAGATGTCTTATAGATAATGGTAAAAGTTAGGGGACAGAATGGCACCTCAGAGACTTTCAAAGAGGCATGAATGTGCAAAGGCAATAGGTTATTTCATCATATGCTCCCAGTGCACAGATAAGTGTTTCATGACTTACCCCTGGGTTTTTAAAAAACTCGTATTTGGCATAATTTTTCCTAAAGTAAAGTCTGTTTTCCTCTTCCATTGCCCAGTTTGACAGAACTTCCATCACCAATTCATGGTCTTCTAGAGCTCTTTCTGTAAAGTAAAGAAAAATATATAGCTCTGTACTAAAGTCCACCTGCATAGTGATTATGAAAACTTTTGAGCTCAGACAAATTAAAACTAATCTTTCTTCAACAGTAACTAGATAACTGGAATGCATTGTATTCATTAGGTTTTATCACCAAAATCATTGTTCTAGACAGTGCTCAAATACTGTGTTCCTAAAACATAACTGCCTGCAACAGGGTAAAACAGCTCATTTTATCTTTTACTTCCTTCCTCAAACACTAACATTTTAAAATCTCTTCCAAATTGGAAAACAAGGCGCTGGCTCTCCAAAAGCTAAGCTATTACATACCACAGGGTTGTCAAACTTCTAACCAGCTAGAGGCAGCATGCCCTGCAAGCTGATCAGTAGGAGACATGGCCCCTGAGGATAACCACTGCAGCATACCCCCTGATGCACTGCCCATTCTGGTGCCCCGCCCTAGCACACACACTGCACTGTGCACTTGAGTACCCATCCTCCCACTGCACTGCATGCCCTGATGCCACCCCTCTGCTGCAGTACACACCAGGAGGTCCCCTCCATTGCACCACGGATCTGGGCACCATGTCTCACAATAAGTTTCCCAGCCACAGGGTCCCCCACTGCTCTCCTTCTCTTTCAGGTTCTTTGGGCTTTGGTGTGCACCTATCCCCTGGGGCAGGGAAGGAGAAGCTGGAGGGAGGGGGAATCTGGAGATCCTGGCTGCTTCTGGACAGCCTCGACATACCATATTACAGTGGTTCTCAACCAGGGTGCCATGGCATCCCAGAATCTTTCAGGGATTCCTCGGCACAGGTCCCACAACTGCCACCAGTGTATCTGGTTGGAACTGCCCCCATGCCTCATACAGAGCCAGACTGAGAAGGACTGCAGCATGAGTGACTAAACCATTGATATAGAATTGAAATCCCCATCTTTCAATAAAAATAATATACACTTTGAAAGCATTCTGATTTCAATGAGACTATTCATGGTATGCAAAGTTAAGTACACATATAATTCTTGCAAGACTGGGATTAAATTTGTCATTTCTGTATAATATTAGGATAGCTCTCTTTGAAAAACTTAAATACATTTTGTAATATCCATGCTATATTGGAAGTGGATACATGCTTCAAAGTTTAGTGGACTACTTCTACATTGGAAGGAACTTGAACTAGTGAAGACAGCACAATTTATTTTTAATTATGAAAGTAGCCAAAAATCTGTAACTTTATTGAATCAAATTTAAGGGATCACTAACACCTTCAGTTTAAAAATTAAATTCCAGTACACGACCTAGTCATTTAAGTTATCAGACCTGTTCTTATGCCATTCTGTTCCAATAGTAGTCTCGTTAAATCTCTTTCTCCTCCCAGTATTGCCAATCCAAATGAAAAAAAAATAAAAAAAATGAAAAGCTAAATATAACCCCTTTTTAAAATTGCCTTCTGGCTTTCTTCAGCTTTCAAGATGATCTCAAGCCCTGCTGTCACAAGGGCTAAAATCTTTTTTCTTCTTTTTTTATAAATAGAGAAAAAAAAGAATGAATACTGTGATACTTATGTAGACTCTTGAAACCAAGAGTCTTTAAAGAAAGTCACTAGATATCTTGAGAGACTCAATGAAATTGTGAAACCTGGCAAAACTGCTGTCTAGTACTGTACAAAACAAAATGATTGTATATGCAAAACAATGAAGCTGGAAATGTACAAATATACATATTACATTCAAAATGTTTTTCTGTTGACATGTTTCAGAAGCATCAGAATTAAAAATTGTCCTCTTAAATCAAAGTTTACTATGGCACTGAGAAAATGTGAAGACCAAGTTTTCAGATGATTGGGTTTTCTACTTAAGGCACTTGGAAAAAAACTTAACTTTCAAATAGTATTCTGCATCAATCCTCTGAATATCTGATCCTCCTAAGGAGCTTCACATTGAGCCCACAGAATCTGTATATATTTTTTGAAGATATTGGTCCGGAAAAATTAAAGGACTATGACAATCTCATTCCAACACTGGCCTTCACCATTTGTGATAATTCAACACCCAAACTATTCACCTACTGAAGAGGCTCACCTACCTCTAAGATAGGGATGGGATGGGGAGCATCTGGCCCACAGGCCAGATCCGGTCAGCTGCCCTTGCCCGCATGGCTTGTGCTGGTCTCCATGGAGGCCCCAGCTGCACCTGCGTGGGAAAGCTCAGGCTGGGATTGCCATGGAGACCAGCCTCTCCCATGCCAACAACCCGCACAGCAAAGCAGCACAGGGGGCTGCTCTGGAGCTTCTGGGAACGTGGGATGGGGGCAGCTTTCTCCAGAGCCAGGGCACAGCCATGATCTGTAGCCTACACGCTGCGGGCAGGGGTGCCAAGGCAGGGGATCATGGCTCTGCTCCGGCTCCTTGCAGCAGTGACAGCCTGGTCTGCCACTTGCAACAACATCCTTCCCCACAGCTGTGTGCCTGCCAGACCCGGATGGGGAATGCACAGCTGCTTGGACTGTGATATGGACACTACAGCAGAGCCACCTGCACCTCCGAGTCAGCTGCCAGTGGGCCATGGCTGCACAGTTGGCCTTCATGCGGCATTGGCCCCGCTCTGCCACCTGGGCAGCTATTGCCTGAAAGATGCGGTCATTGTAGTGGCCCACTCTGAACTGTCAAAGTGTGTCGTCCTGGCCCCAAACGGCCAGGAGATCAACCACCTCATGCACCCTCCAGCTGGGTCCCTGGTGCCAGCGCTGGGCAGGCTCCTCTGCCCAGATCCTGCCACTTGCCTCACCAGCAGAGATCCTTGTGTTCCCTGTTTAAAAACTGCAAATTCTCTTACAAAAAAATCCTGAATCCTGCATTTTTCCATGATTAAAATGAAATACTAGGAGAGAGAAACAGAGAGAGATCGATCAGTTGGGCAATATTTTATTGATATATTTACATTTTAAAGCAATTTGGAAGCCTACCAGTGCCTTAAATCATATAATAAATAATAAAATAAATTATATATATCTATATACTTTGGAGTTTACATTTGGTTTTTTTTATCATAGAGAAGCATAGTTCCCCCTGCTGCCTTCACTCACCAAGATGCAGGTCAGGCTGCAGCTGTCCTCACAACTGCTTTGTGGCACTGAGAAGCACTGAAATGCCAGTGCCCTGCCCATGCATTTGCCCCTCACTACCAACCCACAGCCCCGCTAGTGCCACTCACTTCTGACCTGGAGCCCCTGCCTGCCTCCCACTCACCCTCCTGGCAGCAGCTCCCTCCCTGCACCAGGACACGGGTCCAGCTGGATGTGTCCCACCCACTGCATTGTGGCTCTGAGCAGTGCCAGCCTTTGGTGTTCTGCTCCCTGCACCTCTGCCTAGGCCCCAGCAATCCCTATGACCCTCCTGGGAAGCCCTTGACTGGGGCTCAGCGGCTGGGCAAGTCCCTTGCCTTCCAGACCAGCCTCCCCTGCACAGGCTGCTCCAGGGGGGCAGGAGGGCTCCAACCCCAGCTCTGGTGGCCGCTCCTACCTGGAGTACACCCCTTCACATCTCTCTCTCTCACACGCACACCACAGTGCTGCCACCCCGGCCCATGACATACACCCACAGACCCTGCTGCCAACTCAAACCCAACCCTATCCATCATCCACCCCTGTTGCCACCTCCCCCATCCCCCTTCTAGCCCATCAACACCCTCACCCCTCAAGTGGTTCTCAGGACCAGGAGTCTCCACAGGCTGGGGTCGCATGTTGCTGCACTGGTGTGGGCACAGGGCAGGCCTACAGTGCATCAGTTGCCCATGTGACCGCAGCTCCCACCCACCTGGCAACTGGGCATGCAGGGTGCAAAATTTGTGGGAGGGGGGTTTGTGAGGGAATTAAGTGTGGGGTTTGTGGGTGTGGAGTTTATAGGAGGGTGTGGAGAGGTTCATGGAGGCGGTTGTAGGTGTGGGGTTTATAGGAGTGTGTGGGAATGTATGCAAGTTTGTGTAGGGCCCCCCCTTCATGGCACACAGCCCCCAGTGCTGGTGGCAGCACCTAGCAGTGCACCCTTGGGGTGCTCATGTACTGCTGCACAGAGGCCTCCAGCAGCACATGGCTCTGCCCAAGTCCCAGAGGCTACACCTGGTGCACAGAGCCAGCCCATGCTTTACTCCAGAATTTATCTTCTGTTATCATGGAAAAGCACTGAAGAGTGAGGTGTTCTCTCAAAATATTTTTTACCAGGTTTACAGACAGTGAGATCTCTTCTGGCATGAAATGTAAACTCCTAAATTCTTGGCACTGTGAAGTTTAAGAAAATACCATTTCCTGGAAACCTACTACTTAGACCAATAACAAGACATAGTGCATCACCCTCATAGATGGGGAAAAAAGGTTGGCAAGGAATACAAATTCTACCCAAAAGATCTTTAACACGGTAGATTATATAGAATATTTTATATGAATTCAAATTGCATTGTAAAGGAAATGAAGTATTAACAGAGAACTATGTTTTAAATCATAATCCTGTAATCAGATTACTTTTCCTTAACAATACTGCAATTCCTGTCCTGAATGTGAAGGAGGACTTTGAAGACTATATAATCTAATTGTACAGCTCCTACGAATTATGTAATTGTTTCTGAGAAAGAAACCCATAGAAAATCATTCTACTTATGGCATAATGTATGTAAAACATTCTGAAATAAAGTAAGTCTCAGTACCACAGTAGAAAGATCCTATAACCATTTTAGAAACAGGAGAACTGAGGTGAGGTGATCCGAGCAAGGACCACCTTAATGATATGAGGAAAGATGTGTGAATAAATTATTTTTTTCAGTTCTCTGGAAGTTCAGAAGGGATGGAAGGGGGGGAAGAAAATTGATTTTGAGGTCAACCTGAAGATGAGGTAACCAAAAAGTATTTGCTTTGGGTCAAAAAAAATTCTGTTTAATTTTTGGACCTTTTTAATTAAAGGAACACACTTAAATAGTTAGTTGCATTTTAGGCCTCTGGCAGATGTTAAACTTAAGGAGGAGGAACTGGAGCTCATATATTAGGATGTTTCCTGGCTTGTCCTTTGGGGTCTGTTCTAGGATTCTATTCTTGTCTGGCAACTAACTGGCTCCTCTTTAGACATGAGGCTCCTTCTGGGATTCCCCCTGTAGGGGTCAAAAGCTCAGCATAACTTCCAGGAGCAGATCAAGGGGCAGTGCATTAGAGCGATCACATTGCCACAGCAGAACCAGGGTCTACAATCTCCAAAAAGGTAAGTACTCCCCTGTGCTCAAAAGCATGGCTCCTTCCCTTTCCTGACTGTCCATGCTGTCCCTGGGGCAAGAGAAGGGACACAATGCCCTTCCCAGCGAGCAGGCATGTTCCCCCTGGGTGTTCTCTGCACCAGCCCAGGAGCAGGCGGAAATGTGCCACCTGCTGCAGCTGCAGTCACAGGTGAGCACAGCCTGGCTGAATTGTGACAGGAGCTCCCCTAACCTTGGAACAGTGCCAGCAGCAGCAGGCAGGGGAGTTGGGACTTAAGTCCTCAGCTGCTCCTACTATGCTATGGGGTGAGGAGAGGAAGGGGGCACAGACAGAAGGCTGGGAGTGGGGGGTGCAACCCCCCTTTTTAAAATCCTGTATCCATTTCTGATAGCTTCTACATGAGAGCCAAGATGCTCTAGGAAGAAGGAAAACCAGAAAAGATACCAGATTTCTTGCCATGAAACTACTATTCTGCACAAGTATGGGACTATTCTTTTTTTGAGATAGATTGGACTGAGGGAGTAACTGGAAGAATATTTTAGCTTAACCCACAAAAACTCCTTAGACAGGAGAAAATGTTTTTTTTAAGGTCCAAAAACTGAAAAGTGGCTTAAGGCCTCTTCTCAAGGCAGAGTCCCAGGAGGAGTCTCTACATTTGCAAGGTAAGCCATAGTCTCTCCAGCAACCTGGACAAAATAAAGTAAGAGCCCTTGGACTACATGTAAGCCTGGATTCCACAGAAGGGGACTTCTGTCATACTCTGTCTATATCACAGGTGGAATACAATTTCCATGCTATATTTTGATGACTTTACCAAAGTGGAGACAGAGGTTGGCAGACAATCCTGGTAGGGCACAATCCTAGGGAGCAAAAGAAAAATGCAGATAGAATACTGTTCATAACTTGCCCAAAATTTGGCTTAAAAATTCCAAGATAACAACAGCAAGTAATATGGAAGTTACATAAATAGAACAGAAGCCAAAAGCAAAGAACCTATAGAGAAAACTGAAGGGCTCGGACCAGATCCTGGAGTTCTGCAGACATGCCTGAGATGCCTTCAGTATTTTCAGGAAGATAGCTGTTCCCCAAGCATCTAACTTGCGGATACCTGAGAAATCCAGAGGACTTTTTGTTAGCTGTTGTGGTAGTGATAAGTAGTTGCTTGGTGACTGAAAGATCAATCCTTTAGTCAAGTTGTTTTTAAGGTATCTGAACAGGCCATTTATTGCATCAGCGCCTGCATGAGATATATGGTGCTGCACACAATTTTTTTCTCCTACTATAACCCTAATTATGAATTAAAAGCCATAGCTGAAAAAGCATAAAGCTCATAACATGCTAGGATGCAAGAGCTAATGTTTATTCTCTTAAAATAAATAGAGTATACAAGGAACAACAGTGACATCCGGTGGATATTAAAAAAAAAAAAAAAAAAATCACACATCTGCGATGAGCCTGTTCAAAATGTATTGTTGGTTAAGCCGCCAATATATACAACTGAGGAAAGGCTAACAATTATCACTAATACTTACGATGCAAAATCAAATATTGGCATTTGCAATGTATAACTAAGATTTTTAAACTGCTTACTGTTTTTAAGCTTGTATTAAAAGATGAGGAGTCCCAGAGTCTGAAGTAATTTCTGATAAATATACAACCTAAGTCCATTCCACCTTGAATGTGCAGATGGTTATTCAAATATCTCTATCAAAAGCTAACAGCCTACTCCAATGATACTATGGTAAAAACATTTTATAAATAAAATGACTTTTGAATATTTAAAATAAAGAAATTACCATATTTAGATCACTATGATTACTAGGATCATCTCTTATTCACAAATATTTGGACAGCTGTTGGATGCTAGAGAAAAATTGTCTTAATCAATTCATAACTTTAAGCATGAATTATTTCTCATCCAAAATTTTGCACTACAAACTAGCTTTTCATCATGTCCTATTTAAAGGGTTTCAGTCATTCAGCTGGAAGAAAGAAAAACACCAGAGACTTAAAAGGATAAACTATATAACAATGATAAATGAATAGCAAACAGTCCAAAAACAAATTATAGTTAGAAAGTTATTCACCCTAGCTATTCATTCATTAATGAAAAATACATTTGATGAACACAGATCAGTTCACAATTACTTCACTAACCAAAATGGGGTCTGAATTTGCATTGTAAGTATTTAAATCAGCTGTAATGTTTAAACATTCAAAAGCAGATAGTGTAAAGGAGAAATGGAAGAGTCGTCTCCATGATTAAGTATTATCTGCCTCCTGTGCCAACTGGCAATGCAGATTCCTTAGAAAGGAAACTTATGAGGAAAAAGATAAGAGTTCACCTCCATCAGCAATCTGCTGAAGTCAATAGTGAGTGCAGTAGTCATGATGAAACTCTCTCAACCTTGTTCTCATGAAGAAATAGTCATGTCTCCAAACATTCTGCTTTGCAGGACATGCCTATGAATTCCTTTGAATTCAACCATACTAGTATTTGAAATGTGGCACGAAAAGAACACATGCATTTAAAGCAAAGATTGCTCCAGTTCAAATATCTTAATACCTGGACTAAAGGATTGATCTTTCAACCACCAAGCAACTACCCATCACCACCACAATGGCTTAAAAAAGTGCCATCTGAATATCCCAACAATGCCATCTCAAAAATTTCATCAGGTTGCCCTGGGAGTGGCACCAATACCGTGTTTTGCACAGAAATACTACCTCAGATCTTCTGCAAGATAAAAAATGTATATCAATAATTTTGATAAACCAGTAAACAATTTCAGTATCACATCTCAGGTTTATCGTTGTTCCCCTTAGTGATTCTTTTACTAGGCATTCTCTAGTTTAACACCAGTCACATTGTTAAATAAACACTTCTTTTATATAGTAGTATTGTCTAAAGCCATCCTTATACCTTCGCCTCTTGTAGCACAGTCAGTCAATTTACAATCCTGACCCAGATTTAACTCTGACCTTACTCTGAGATGGAAGCAGCTTACAACTGACACCCTGAGTGCAAAAGGTTATAAATATCTTTGAAATGCTGCAAAGCAGAAAAAACTTTTGTTTGAAAAACATTTGTGAATGTCTTTATAGGATAAAGGAGCAGTAAAGAGCAAAAACAATTTTAGCTTTGTAGTTCATCTTTAAAATACTACTGTTAAACATAATATAGTCCAAGGTGCAGAGTCAGCTTTATTCTACATATACACACATAGGGCCAGATTCTCCACACTGAAAAAGAACAATCAGCACAAACCCAAAGAGAAAACATAATAGTGGCTTTAAACCACATTTATGACTCCCTAGTCCTCAAGCCACTATGTAATAGTAAATGGCCCTTCCATGAGTCAAAGCATCTTTAAAAATATTTTCATTTGTACCTCAACCACAGCGGCCTTCCAGAAGCTGCAGGGATGTCCCAGTAACTCTTTTTCTCTACTCACACTCCTGCACAGGTAGGCATGATGCTGGTTCTAATGCAATCTAATGGGGGAGGCAGAACTATACTGCAAGATTTATCGAATAAATAAAGAAGAGTAACCATGATCTGACCTGGCTTCAGTTGTGTATCTGCTTGCAAAAAGGAAGTGTGAATTGCTTAAAATGAAATATATACTTACATTACATATTTGAGTTACAGTAGATTTCTCAGCCATAGCTCTTACAAAAGTTGCAATATAGAAAGTTAGTGCTCTACTGTTTATTCTGAAAAAGGTATTTAGAAAGTCTGGCTGGGGTAACTTTAAACCATTGCCTTTTAGGAATAGGCATCTACAGTAACTCCTCAGTGAATGCAGTTTTTGCTGTGTTATATATTTTAACCCATTTACAAACTCAGTAGATGACATGCCTTGGTTAGCTTCTCTTTGTATTGAAAAAATTTTAAATTATGCCTCCCATTAAAAAGGGAAGGAGACCAACACAGCACTGTAACTTGTATTTCAGGTTGCAAATATAAAGCCAGGACCTGTCAGATCATACATCTACTTAAGAAGAAATATTTATATTATATACAGCAATACCATGAGGGTTAAGACTTTGCCGTGACATTCATTTGAATCTCTTAACTTTGGTGGCTTAAAATCTTAACACTTATTTGATGAAGATGCTTTTATTATTATTATTTGTAATATGAGGCTTAGGAAAAGGTTATAATGTATAGATCTAAATTACAGTATATTTCAAATAAAAACTATACTAAACATACTATATTACAAACAGAAATTGAAAAAGCTACTTCAATAGAACAAAATGTACTTTAAAAGGACAGAGTCACACTGTCCAAATAAGATACGATCATGCTTCTCTTGTTGGTATGGCATTTCTTGACAAAACCTTCTCAGAAATTTCACCAGGTTGCACTGGGAGTGGCATCAACACAGTTTGCACTGGAATACTATCCCCATTCCTTTGCTAGAGGTAAGTAGGAAAAATACACAAGGGGAAAAACTACCCAAATAAAACCAAGAAAGAACCAGAAGTAATTTATCATAAAAATGTTAAGAGCCAGCATTCTAGAAAGCATTGTCCCAGATGCAAACATACATTATAACTGCACTTCACAATCCTTTCCTCCTCTTGCTCCAAACCCTCCTCTCACACACGCAACACACATGCACATGCACCAAAATGAATTAAACAACAAAATAAGTTATGTCTGGCTTTGCATCAAAATATTTCGGTTGCAACTTTGCTACATATAAAAGTGATAGTGCTTTTACAGCATGCACAGGATAAGCGTACCTAAACCTATTCGAGGAAGGTGTTCAAATATAGTCCAGCTGTGGTCATCAATATAATGATTCTTCAGTATTAACAACTGGCATACATCTCTGGCTGTTATATCACTTGGTACTTCCAAAGCTCGGCTAGTGTCATCTTCACTGTACACTTTTATTACCTGTAAAGAAAGAAAGAAAGCTAAAATGCTGTGACTGAGACAAGAACCTAAACGCACTGGATAAAATTTAACAAGACAAAAATGGCATATCCCCCTCTCTGACGGCCAGATCTACATGTTCTTATACAGATGATACTGCAAAGGATGAACAGTATGATTAAAAGATCCTGTAAACTTATATAAAACAGAAAAATGTGAGAAACCAGGCCTGAGTTAGCTGACAGAAAGGTGTTCTAATCTGTAGACACAAGTCTATAGAGAAAAAAAGAATATTATATTTGCCAGTATTTTT
>NW_005842382.1:1227986-1231037 GCF_000455745.1 Alligator sinensis | reverse complement strand
ACACACACACACACACTATATACACACACACACACATTATACACACACATTATACACACACACACATTATACACACACATTATACACACTATACACACAATATACACACACATTATACACACTATACACACACATTATATACACACACACACATTATACACACTATACACACACACATTATACACACACACACACTATATACACACACGTATTATACACACACACACATACATGCACACATATTATATACACACACATACATGCACACACACACATTATATACACACACACATACATGCACACATACATTACATACACACACACTACACACACACACACACTACATACACACACACACTACATACACAGACACACACTACACACACATTATATACACACACATTATACACACACACACTATATACATACACATACACACATATTATATACATATTATACACACACATTATATACACACACACATATATTATATACACATATTATACACACACACACACACACACATTATATACATATTATACACACACATTATACACACACACACATATTATATACACATATTATACACACACACACACACACACATTATATACATATTATACACACACATTATACACACACACACATATTATATACACATATTATACACACACACACACACACACATTATATACATATTATACACACACATTATACACACACACACATATTATATACACATATTATACACACACACATATTATATACATATATATTATATACACACACATACACACATATTCTACACACACACACACATATATATTATATACACATATATTATACACACACACATATTATACACATATATATTATATACACACACACGCATTATATACAAATATATTATATACACACACATTCTACACACACACACACATATATATTATATACACATATATTATACACACACACATATTATACACATATATATTATATACACACACACGCATTATATACAAATATATTATATACACACACATTCTACACACACACACACATATATATTATATACACATATATTATACACACACACATATTATACACATATATATTATATACACACACACGCATTATATACAAATATATTATATACACACACATTCTACACACACACACACATATATATTATATACACATATATTATACACACACACATATTATACACATATATATTATATATTATATACACACACACACATTATATACATATATATTATATATACACACACACTATATACACACATATTATATACATATATTATACACACACACACACATTATACACACACACACATTATATACACACACATTATATACATATATATTATAAACACAGACACACATTATATACATATATATTATACACACATATTATGCACACACACACATTATATACACACACATTATACACACACATATACATATATATTATACACACACACACTATATACACACACATTATACACACACACACACACATATTACACACACACACATTATATACACATATATTATATACACACACATTATATACACACACACATTATATACACATATATTATATACACACACATTATATACACACACATATATACTATACATATACACACACACATACTATATACATACACACACATATATTACACACACACACACGCATTATACACACACACATTATACACACACATACACATTATATACATACACGCACACATATTACACACACACACTATACACACACACACATATTATATACACACATTATACACACACATACACATTATATACATACACACACATATACACACAAATATATTATATACATACACAAACATATATATACAAATATATTATACACACACATACACATTATATACATACACACACATATACACACAAATATATTATATAC
Source organism: Alligator sinensis (assembly GCF_000455745.1). NCBI lineage: Eukaryota > Metazoa > Chordata > Crocodylia > Alligatoridae > Alligator > Alligator sinensis. The sequence continues at coordinate 1,229,062 of NW_005842382.1, read as the reverse complement.
ATACACAAACATATATATACAAATATATTATACACACACATACACATTATATACATACACACACATATACACACAAATATATTATATACATACACAAACATATATATACAAATATATTATACACACACATACACACACACATATTATATATATACACACACACACTATATACACACACATATACACACATTATATACATACACACACATATACACACAAATATATTATGTACATACACACATAAATACACAAATATATTATATACATGCACACACATACACACACATTATATACATACACACACACTATATACATACACACACACTACATACACACACACACACATTACATACACACACACACTATACACACACACATTATACACACACGCACTATATACACACACACATTATACACACCCACACACACATTATACACACCCACACACACACACACATTATACACACACACTACACACACATTATACACACACACATATACACTATACACACACATATATTATATAGACATATATTATACACACACACACACACACATATTATATACATATATTATACACACATTATACACACACACATTATACACATATATATTATACACATATATATTATATACACACACATACACACGTATATTATACACACATATATTATACACACACACACACATATATTATACACACACACACACATTATATACATATATATTATAAACACAGACACACATTATATACATATATATTATACACACATATTATGCACACACACACATTATATACACACACATTATACACACACATATACATATATATTATACACACACACACACATTATATACATATATATTATATACACACACACATTATACACACACACACACACATTATATACATATATATTATACACACATTATACACACACACACACACATTATACACACACACACACATTATATACATATATATTATATACACACACACATTATACACACACACACACACATTATATACATATATATTATACACACATTATACACACACACACACACATTATATA
>NW_005842382.1:1225330-1227617 GCF_000455745.1 Alligator sinensis | reverse complement strand
ACACACACACACTATACACACACACACACACACTATACACACACTATATACATACACACACACACACTATATGCATACACACACACACATTATACATACACTATATACATACACACACACATACACACACACACCATACATACACTCACACACACATATACACACAAATATATTATGTACATACACACATATACACAAATATATTAGATACACACACACACATACACACACATTATATACACATACACATACACACATTATATACACACACACACACATATACACACACACATATACACACAAATATATTATGTACATACACACATATACACAAATATATTAGATACACACACACACATACACACACATTATATACACATACACATACACACATTATATACACACACACACACATATACACACACACATATACACACAAATATATTATGTACATACACACATATACACAAATATATTAGATACACACACACACATACACACACATTATATACACATACACATACACACATTATATACACACACACACACATATACACACACACATATACACACAAATATATTATGTACATACACACATATACACAAATATATTAGATACACACACACACATACACACACATTATATACACATACACATACACACATTATATACACACACACACACATATACACACACACATATACACACAAATATATTATGTACATACACACATACACAAATATATTATACACACACACATACACATATATTATACACACACACATATACACATATTATACACACACACACATATACACACACATATTACACACACACATATTATATACATACACACACACACATTACATACACACACACATACATGCACACACACATATATTACATACACACACTATACACACACACATTATACACACACATACACTATACACACAAACACACATATATTATACACACACACACACACATTATATACACACACACATTATATACACCCACATATATTATATACATATATATTATACACACACACACACACACATTATATACACCCACATATATTATATACATATATATTATACACACACACACACACACACACATTATATACACCCACATATATTATATACATATATATTATACACACACACACACACACATTATATACACCCACATATATTATATACATATATATTATACACACACACACACACACACACATTATATACACCCACATATATTATATACATATATATTATACACACACACACACACACATTATATACACCCACATATATTATATACATATATATTATACACACACACACACACACACACATTATATACACACACATATATTATATACATATATATTATACACACACACACACACACACACATTATATACACACACATATATTATATACATATATATTATACACACACACACACACACACACATTATATACACACACATATATTATATACATATATATTATACACACACACACACACACACACATTATATACACACACATATATTATATACATATATATTATACACACACACACACACACACACATTATATACACACACACACACATTATACACACTCATATTATACACACACACTATACACACACACACATTATACACACTCATTATACACACACACACACATTATATACACATATATTATACACACACACATTATATACACACACACACACATTACACACACACACACATATAATATATACATTTATATTATACACACACACACACTATATACACACACACACATTTATATTATATACATATATATTATACACACACACACACACACACACAATATATACACACACACACACATTATACACACACACACATATATTATATACATTTATATTATACACACACACACACTATATACACACACACACATTTATATTATATACATATATATTATACACACACACACACACACACACAATATATACACACACACACACATTATACACACACACACATATATTATATACATTTATATTATACACACACACACACTATATACACACACACACATTTATATTATATACATATATATTATACACACACATATTATACACACACTATATACATTTATATTATACACACACACACACTATATACACACACATTATACACATTTATATTACACACACACACACACACATTATACACACACACACATATATTATATACATTTATATTATACACACACA
>NW_005842382.1:1222197-1223070 GCF_000455745.1 Alligator sinensis | reverse complement strand
ACACACACTACACACACACACTATATACATACACACACATACACACGCACTATATACACACACACAATATACATACACACACACTACACACACACAATATACATACACACACTACACACTACACACACACTATATACATATACACACACACGCACTATATACACACAAATATACATACACACACACTACACACTACACACACTACACACACACACTATATACATATACACACACACGCACTATATACACACAAATATACATACACACACACTACACACTACACACACTACACACACACACTATATACATATACACACACACGCACTATATACACACAAATATACATACACACACACTACACACTACACACACTACACACACACACTATATACATATACACACACACGCACTATATACACACAAATATACATACACACACACTACACACTACACACACTACACACACACACTATATACATATACACACACACGCACTATATACACACAAATATACATACACACACACTACACACTACACACACTACACACACACACTATATACATATACACACACACGCACTATATACACACAAATATACATACACACACACTACACACTACACACACTACACACACACACTATATACATATACACACACTATATATATACACATTAACACACACTACACACACACACACAATACACATATACACACACACTACACACACTATATACATATACACACACACTACACACACACACATTATATATATGTGTGTATATATAATATATGTGTGTGTATATACATACATACACATACACACACATACATATTATATACACACACACACTATATACATATACACACACAC
>NW_005842382.1:1165314-1222073 GCF_000455745.1 Alligator sinensis | reverse complement strand
ACACACACACACACACACGTGTGTGTGTGTGTGTGTGTATGTATATAATATATATGTGTATAAGTATGTGTGTGTGTGTGTGTGTGTGTTTATTTTTTTCTCTCTCTCTCTCTCTCCTCTGAATCCCGTACTACTAACCCAATAAAAGGCTCACTGTGGAGTTCCCAATCTAGCACTTCTGAAGTCTAAACTGGGCCTAAAGTAGAACTCGGATTGGTTAAGGGATTGACAGGCAGAAGAAGTTAAGTCTCTTCCATTCAAGAGCATTGATGGATGGCCAGAAAGCTGGCAGAAAAACCCTAGCCTTTATACTTGCTGCCAGTTCCCCGCTCACTACAGGGTACAAATACCACTCTTAGGAGCTATAGAAAACACTAAGACTAAGAAGTTGCCTATAAACCACGCTAAGCAATGAGAAACTGGTTTAAACTTGTAAAGGAACAGAAGTTCAGTGTACATAAACTACTTTCAAAATGGCTGAAACTGGTTTAAGATGAACCTGGTTGAATATAGTATCAGACTTAACTGATTTTAGTTAAATCAGTTTATTGAACCTCTGTCCTAGATCCCTTCCAGATTCAAGTTAACCCCCAACATCCCAGGATGCTTTGCAGGTGTGGGATATGCTGGCTACTCCAACAAAGCAAGGCTGGCCCCACCCACAGCTGTCACAGAGATGAGGCACTAAAGTTCCCCAGCCTGCTTCTTGCCTGGGCCAGTCAGCCCAGCAGGAAGAGGGACAGGGGACCCAGGCCCCCCTAGCTCTAGGCTTTACAAGAAAAGGAGGAAAAGCCCCTGTGGTGTGGGCTTTTTTCTCCTCCCCTTATTGCCCAGTACATTGGGCAGGGATCAGCTTAGCCCCACCCTCTCCCCAGCCTCCGACTCCAAGAGCAGGAGAACATACCCCTCCCTTGCATCAGGGAGAAGAAAGCCCCCACCCAGGACATTTTTGCCTGGCCCCCTGCAGCTCAAAGCCAGGCTGGGCTCAGCTCAGACCTGCCTCTTCCTTAGCCATCCACATCCAAGGGTGGGAGAAGGGAAAGGGAGGCAGAGTGGGAATGCAACCACCACCTGAGGTCTATCAGTGTGTAATGGGGGGAAGAACCCCCCTGCAATTTGAGCCCTGCTGGGAACCCCCAGCCCTGCCCCTTCCCCAGCCATCACTTTCGGGTGGTGGGGGACAGCAGGGGGTGGGAACGCACTGCCTCCCCACCCCTGCATAACCCCCCATAAGGTCTGCCTGGTGTGAAGTGGAAAGCACCCACCAGAAGGCTTCTCACACATACCCCACCTCCGCTTGAGCCAGCCTGAGATCACCCTAGCCTCATCCTCTCCTCAGCCATCACTTCTGAGAGGGGCAGGTGAGGATGGGGGGTGAGAATGCACACCCTCCTGCCTGGCACCCCTTTTTGTCTTCCCACAGCTCGGAGGCAGGCTGGGATCATCTCAGCCCTGCCTCCTTCTGAGCCATCTGCCTGTCTTTGACACCTAAACACTGAACATCAGTTCAGTTTGTTACCAGTTCAATGTAGGTAGCTTAGAAAAAAAAACTGTGAAGACTAAATCGATTTTGCCTCAGGTTTTTTGAACCTCTGTGCTTAGCCATAGGCACAAGCTGTTGCTGCTATTCCACAAGAAAGACCCTAATTGGGACGAGATAGAAAGATGGATAGAGAGACTTTAAAAAAGAAAGAAAAAAAGAAAAATCTTTATTGTAAAAAAATATTAAAAACAAGAAGGTGAAAGTTCAAAAATGTGCTATCCTTCCTAGAAGCTGAGCACAAAACACTTGCGGGAAACAAAAAACCACTGTCAGGAGAGGCTGAAACCCCCTACTCCCAGCCCCCATACCTTTCATGGAGTTACACGAGCCCACAGCTGTCATATTGTTGATGAGAACCCAGCCAAGGTAGGCAAAGCAGAACAGACACCAGTGCCACAGCTGTAGTTGTGCACCTCAACCTCCTCACTAAGGCCTTCCCAATTCTTCCCTAGATACTCCAGCGGGCCTAGGAATATACCCAGGGCTTTGAAAGCATCATGGCACCAGGACAGGCCTCCAGGCAGGTCTTGGCCCAAGTGTCCAGGAGAAATGTGTCACTTTTGTGCCAGTCGATACAGAGTTGGAGAAGGCATGCTCATAGACCTGCTAACACTATTAGGAACTGGACATCACTCTCACTACTCATACAAATAATCACATAATTAACATATGCTTTCACCTTAACTGGGGGTAGGGGGAGTGCGACTGGGGCTGCAAACAATGGGAGGGCCAAGTCTGTCAGGCACTACCATGGCATGTGGAGCATTGGTTCAATGGTTAGGACACAGGGCATTTTTGAGAGGGATCAATCCTGGTGGATGCCCCTGCATGTTAGGATCAGGCCACACAGCACTCCTTTCACCTTCAGGAGGCTAGAGTTGTCTTGCTACAGAGCCAGATGATCAAAGTGACACTGCACCCAACTTCATGAGAGAAGGCAGGGTACCCAGGATTTAAGTATGCATGCTCTACAAGCTTGTACTGGAGGTACGAGTGCACTTCCAAGGGAAGCATGCAGGACCAATGCTGGAGAGGCAGTTAAGGCTGCTACCAACAGAGTTCAGTTTAAAAATACACCTTGGATTTTTATCAAGTTTCCACTTGCATTTTTATTATTCCAAATTTATATCCCGGATAATAAAGGGAATATAGTATGTTTCCATGTTTAAATGATTTCTAGGTGAATACCTGCTTTCCCAAACATAATAGGAGCTTGAAACAACCTAGCAATGAGGATGTCCCCCTCATTCATACCAAGATTATGCTCAGCAGTTCAGAATATGAACATATTACTCATTGATATTATTTTAGTACTTAAAATGATTCCTTAGTCATGACTTGCAGGAAGCCTGTAAGATTCATCAACATTACAGCCACAGGAAATTGAAGTTAAAACTGAAGTTATTAGGGAAAAGGGCAAAGTTTGATGCTGCCTACAACATGGTACTCGCTCAGGTTATTTCCTAGAAATATTGGGGACCACTGACCTAAAGACTTCAACCAGGATTGGTGAAACACCATTAGGTGAAGTCTCAGAGCATACAATCTAAACAGTTAAATGAGAGGCACAAAGAAGAGAAGTAAGTAACTTACCCACAGTCAAAGAACAGGCCAGTAACAAAACTACAAGGACATTGCCAGACTGCACTCTGCACTTAGTTTTCTCCAGTTACAAAATTTGGATGCTGGACATTTCATTTTATATCAAGAACACGTACAGTGTACACTGAGGCCCTTAATGGAGGATTTTGTTACAAAAATTCTTTTGAAAAGGGTTAAGAGTTGCAGGGCAGATGATGAGGCTCTTACTGCTGAAGAAACAGAAACAGGCTTTTGAAAATGCTGAAGACAGCAACACAAGTCATGATAATGAGTAGCCTGCAGCCATTTGACTTGGGGAGAGAGAAGCCTTGGAGGTGGCCTTGGACTAGAGCAGTACAGCTGAAACAAAATAAAATAAAAAGCCCCCAGATAGAGTTTCTGTTCTTTTCAAGTCTCCTTGCTTGGCTTCCCAAGTGTAGGTGAATAAATCCCACCCGAGTCTAAGACAGCCAGTCATCTCCTGCTCACAGCTATGACACTAGCTACCTTATAAACCACAGGAATTCTATTGCAAATACAACTGACAACCAATAGCCTAAGAGAGATTTCTGAACTTCTGCTTCAATTTTACCCAAAAAAAAAAGCATGCTAGTGACCTTTAGTTTTCCATTATAATTAGGAAATGTGTAGGATACATCTTTCTGGGATTAATGATTTTAGGTAATTCCACAGTAGGAATCCAAGGATAGAATAATATAGTAACCCAAACTAGAATGTTATAGAATCACTATCTAAGTCCATGGGTTGTTAAGATTGGAACTACCTGAAAGAGCATGGATTGAGAATGCTTCTCCATTTTCCTCAAAATTCAGAGCTACAATTCCCTCTCCTGCAAGCAGCATGGAAAAGGAAGTCCTTCATGTGTAAAAGGAAGGCAAAAGAGATGGCTGTACTGACAGTTTACAACTCCAAAGTAGCTGGTGTACACCCTGTGTAGCCAGGATGATTACATGAATGAGAGCACGGCTCCTTCTGTTTCTTCTCTTGCTAACACCTTCAAGTTACCCGACATCTTTTCCTCTGTCCATCTTTCTTTTTTTCTTTCTGAAAACTTACCCTTATACATAACACAGGGAGAGACCGAGTCATGAAATCTAACCGTCGGCATCATCATTGTACAAATCCTTTTCGTGAACTTATCAAGCTCCATCTTATTCAAAATTTGTTCCAGAATCATACACATTCAAATAATCTGGCAGAATTTTCCCAGATTTGCTTTCCCATTAGAAAAATTTATCCAGAGAACCCTGAACAGACATCTGAATGCTGAGCTGCTGAAGAGTACTGAGCTTGCAGTGCTGCCACTGTGCAGCCAAGGGGCCCTTGTGCCCACATCTCAGTGTGCTCTGTGGGCTCACTTAGCCTACCTGAAGACAATGACAGCGGCGCACAAGGCAGCCCTGATTGGCTGACCCAGACTGTTCAAGTTCAGCCTGCATCTCCCTGCAGCAGTGTGGGGACTGTGAAGGGGGAGTGTTCTGCAGGAGCTCAGTACAGTCCAGCACATCGAGATACATCACCTGCCTTGGGGAGGCTGAAGCAAAGCACCCTGGGAAGCTACAGGACTGTGCTGTGTCTTCTCTCAAAAGAATACACATACAGACATTCAGTCTCCCAGTAGAAACTCTCCCAAGAACCACTTAACTCTGGTTGCTCTTGAGTTATTTTTCTCCTGGACCACCCATTTTTATTTTGGGAGAAAAACTCTGAACATCCATGTGCTCATGGTTTCTACTGGGAAAACAGTAACTCTTCCCTTGTCTCACCCAGCCTGCCACCTGACCAATCTCTGCCTGTGGCAGAAGTGGCTAAAAAGTAGAGGTTCACTGATATATCAGTCCATATCGGATCAGCACCAATAAAAGGAAGAAATTGATATTATTGGCAATCGGAGTTTTTGGCTGGTGTTGGTGATGATGTCACTGATAAATGCCATGTGCATGTCTGCAGCCACATGCATGCACACGGCCAGAAATGCAGCCCGGCAGCTTGGAAACCAGCATCTCGGTATGTCTGTGGGGGAAAGGGGTATAGGAGAGGCAGATCGATGCCCCCATGGTGAGCGAGGGAGTGGGACAGGGCGCAGGAGGTTCGTCCAGGGGATACGGCCCCCTGCCACTGCACACGCCTCCAGGGGAGGCATGGGGGGCATGCGACTCCCAGATTTGTGGGTGGGGCAAGGGCAGGTTGCCTGCTGCAGGTTTGAGGCCAGAGACTGTGCCGGGACTGCATTTGAGGTAGGCCTCGGCAGAGTGCATGGTGGTAGTGCTGGAAGGGGGGGCTATGGGGTGGGCTATAGCCATCCCAAAATTCACCATTGCCTCCCCCAGCCACCCCTCCCAGTGCCACAGCCGCCTGCCCCACCCCAGCCCTGCCCACCCTGAGCACAGCCCCAGCCCAGGACCACCCCACTAAGAGGAGACTGGCACAGCCCCTGGCCCTGAGCCTCATACACAAATCTGGGGGCATGTGCCCCCATACCTTCCCCAGGGGTGTGCCCAGCAGAAGGGAGCCACCCTCCTCTCCCCACCCCCTATGCCCCCAGATGAGCTGCCCACAGCTCCATCCCTGACCCCGCCCCCTGCCCAGGCAGCACCTACTCCTGCCCCAGCCCCATTCCCTCCCTCACTGTGGGGGCCTCAATCTGCCCCCCCACCCCTTCCCTCCCTCATGTCCCTTCCCCCTCCCCCCGACTTACCAGCCAGACACTGCTCTCCAAGCTGTCAGGGTGCATATCAGCCATCAGATTGGTATCGGCCAATATGGCTGGTTAATAATCAGTCATCTGTATTGGCCAGAAAAGTCTTTATTGGTGCATGCTTACTAAAAAGTGAAACTCTTGGGTTTGTTGCAGGAGTTTTGAAATCCTATGGAAATCAACCTTGAACACCCAGTTCTTACTGGCATTTCCTCCAGACTGCAGTCATGTTCAGAGGACACAGTATGTAAACATTATACAAGCAAACTAAAGATAGCCCCTGCCCTCAAGTTTAAAATCTAATCCATTTGACATATGGTCTAGAACTACAAAGAGATGTAAAAGTACCTTGCAATGAATTCTTAAAGTTCCTAAAGAGCTAACTACAGATTATAGACAAATGTGCTTTATTACATAAAACTCACCTGAAATTCTTTTTTTAGGCGCTTAAATCAAAACAACCTAATTTTCTGTAGGTGCTAAGTGTCTCTAAACACTCATTGAAGAGAATGGATGATCAGCCCCTCTGAAAACCAGGTCACTGGTTATTTATATGGATTTGGGTACCTTAGTTCATCACTTCCATATATATCTCCTCCCATGAATAAAACATTGCATATTTTGTTCTTGTATTAGAATTTCAGTCACACATATGTAAAATACATAATTATCATATGCAAGAATCAGGCTTGAAGAGTCCTACTCTCCAGGGGCCTTTTCACCCACTGGGACCTGCATAAGGATCATGTGAGATTCTGGGAACCTTTTACATTTAGAGTTCACTAATAGGCTATTTGCCTGGAGTATTTGATCTCCAGTTCCCAAGAGGGTAATGGAATTTGTAGTGTATTTGTACTACAAAGGAGGCACTTAGAATTTCTACCTTTTTGAAACATTTTACACCTCCAGCAGTATTTCTCATTGCCATCTCAGGGAAATCCATTAGAAATAAGAAAGTTTTGCAAAATGATAGAAATGGTTAAGGACACCCAGTTATTTAGACATGGCTACTGACTAGTCCTTGGCCAAAGAATAGTTTCCATCACTAAGCAGAACCCCAGGACATGGTAGAATGCCACTTTAAACAGTTTAATGACTTTTTCACTATTCTTCCTTTAATTTTTTTCATGCTGTAGTAAAAGCCAACATCTAAATGTTTGCCTAGAGCAGTTCAAGAGAAGACTCTTCCAAGCCACAAAGACAATATCATACTATCATTTCTTTTTAAAAGAAAAGGAAGAAAAAAAATGGCATGACAGATTTCTAGCTATGTTTCCAAAGCTATGCAATCCATTACCATTACATTGTAGCACCTAAAAAAGCATTCATGAATTTTTCTTCACAACATCCATGTGGGCATGAATGACACAGCCAGGAACTATCCTGGCTGGGTCATGAGTGACTACAGGGCTCTGGGGGCTGGGCTCAAGGGATCAGAGGCATGGGTAGTTTTCTCCTTAGTCCTCCCAGTTATGGACAACAGGCAAAGAAGGGTAGATGCATCAAAGAAGTGAACAGAAGACTCTGGCGCTGGTCATACCACAAGGGCTTCGGATTCTCCAATCACAGCATGCACGTTAGAGACGGCAGCTTGCTGGGAAGAGACAGCATCCACCTCATGCCAAAGGGGAAGGCACTTTTCCTGGCCAAAACTGGTGGACCTCCTGGATAAGGCTTTAAACTGAGATTGTTGGGGGATGGGCAGAAAACTATTAGAGCAAGCCCAGGAACTGGCAAGCAGGAAACCAGTAAGATGGAAAACAATAGGAAGAACACTCTGACATGGGCCAAAGGACCGGACTCTCCTCAGTGAAACAGGAAGTCAAGGGGCTCCAATGGTAGACTTGCATGTCTGTACACAAATGTGAAGAGCATGGGGAACAAGCAGGAAGAACTGGTCATCCTGTTAGCCAGTAAGAAATACGATCTTACTGGGATAACAGAGACCTGGTGGGATTGCAACCATGATTGAACCATAGGTATAGAGAGCTACACCCTACAGGGAAGAAGGGTGGAGGTGTTGCTCTCTATATGAAGGAGCAGTACATATCCCTGGAAGCTGAGATAGGCACAAAAGAAGGGCGACTTGAGACTCTGTGGGTTAAGATACAGGGAGGGCATGGCAAAGGGAACTTAATGGTAGGACTATATTAAGTATACGCCCAAACCAAGTGGAGGAGCTTGATCTGGAATTCTCTGGAGATCTCACAGAGGCTGCACACTCATGGAACATGGTCATCATGGGTGACTTCAATTACCCAGACATCTCATGGGAAAGGCACTCAATAGAGCTGAGTGGTCACATAGCTTCAGTCAGTAGGCTAGAAGTGCTTGACATTAGAAAAGCTGACTTCTACAAGATTAGATTAGTGGATAAGTCCCTGTGGGACCATAGTCCAATGGGGAAGGCAATCCAGAAAGAGTGATCATTCCTCAAGGATACAGTCCTTGGAGCACAAAGGAGGTCTAATTCCTTTTCGTAAGAAAGGTAGCAAAAGGGCCGGGAGACCTCCCTGACTCAATAGGGAAATCACAGATCTCCTAAAAAACAGAAAGAGAAGCCTATAAAAGATGGAAGCTAGGAACTGTAGGCTGATCAGTCTGACCTCAATCCCTGGAAAAATGTATTAAAGAATCCATCATTGACAGGCTAACAGAAGGCAGTATTCTAAAAGACAGCCAACATGGCTTTGTTGTGGGCAGGTTATGCCTGAGCAGCCGCAACTCCTTTTACGATCAGGTAACTTGCCATCTGAATAAGGAAGATGAGGTTATTATATACTTGGATTTCCAAAAGGCTTTTTTCACTTGGTCTCCCATGATGTCCTCATGGTGAAATTGGCAAGTTGCAGCCTCAACAACTTAATTGTCCAGTCGCTAGGAAACTGGCTCCGAGGTTGGACCCAGAGAGTGTTAACAGACAGAACCAAGTCAACATTGCAAACGGTGACCAGTGGTGTCCCTCAAGCCTCAGTACTCGGACCAGTGCTTTTCAACATTTTCATCAACAATTTGGTCATGGGTGTGGAAAGTGTACTAGCAAAGTTTGTGGATGACACCAAGTTATAGGGAAGTGTAGTCATGCTGAAAGACAGGCTGAGGATACAGGCTGATCTGGACAGACTCAAAGTGGGCGGATCGAAACCTAATGATGTTTAACACCAAGAAATGTAAAGTGCTCCATCTGGGGAGAAGTAACCCACAACATACCTACAGGCCCACTTTACTAGCCAGCACCGCAACCGAAAGAGACCTGGAGGTCATGATTGACCATAAAATGAATATAAGCCACCAGTGCAATGTTGTAGCTGGCGAAGGAAACAACACTCTGGCATGCATCAACCAATGCATCATAAGCAAAACTAGGGATGTCATCCCTCCGCTGTACTCAGCATTGGTGAGGCCGCAGCTGGAATACTGCATCCAGTTTTGGATGCCACAGGTGAAGAGGGATGTGGAGAAGCTGGAAAGACTCCAAATGAGGCCCACATGAATGATTAGAGGTCTGAAGACCAGATCATATGAGGAGAGGCTGAGGGACATGGGACTGTTCAGCCTTGGTAAAGAAAAGACTCAGGGGGAACTTGGTGGCAGTCTTTAAGAATACAAGAGGCAAACATCAGGGATTGGAGAACACCTGTTCACCAAGGCATCCCAAAGGAAGACAAGGAATAATGGTCATAAACTGATAGAAGATCACTTCAGATTAGACATTAGGAAGAAATTCTTTACGGTTCCTGTGGAACAGAATCCCCCCAGAAGTGGTATATTCACGTTCCCTGGGGATCTTCAAAAGATAACTGGATGCACACCTCGCCAGGGTCATCTGACCTCAATAATCTTAACTGCCTTGAGCAGGAGGGGCTGTACCTGATGATTCACAGAAATTTAGGGCTGAAAGGGACCTTGGGAGATCATCAGGTCCAGCCCCCCCGGCTCTAGACAGGAAAGACTGCTGGGGTCAAACAACGTCAGCAACGTGTGAGCCCAGTCTCCTTTTGAAGATCGTAAGGGTAGGTGCCTGCACCACCCCTGCTGGGAGTCTATTCTAGTCTTGTCACATGAACCACAAAGACAGTTTTCCTTATATCCAGTCTGAAACCTTCTTCTAGGAGTTTATGACCATTATTCCCGATTTCCCCCTGGAGCGCTTTGATGAATAGTTGTTCGCCTAGCCCAGGAGTGGGCAAAATACACGAGGCCATTCTATCCAGCCTGTGGGGCCCCTAAAAATTTTAGAAAATTAATCTCCGAGGTCCCTTCCAGCCCCTAACTTCTATGAATCCCTGTAAGGTACCAGTAGCATAACTGAGAGGGTGCAATCGAGGCAGCATCCCCAGGCACTACTTTTTTTTTTTTTTTGGAGGTGCAGGGGAAGGAGAAAGGGAGAGAAAGGAAGGGAAGAAAGCATACAAAGAAACATGCTACTGCAGCTATCATTGCCCAGGATGCAGAGCTACCCTGCTAAGCCTCTGTAAGGTACAAAGTTGGTATGTTTTACAGAAGTAAAACAGAGATTTTAGGGCCCAGATCTATAGAAGAATTTGTATTTAGGTGATCTGTTCAGTTATTCAGCAAGTCTGTGCTACAACAATGACAAACTAGGTCTCTTAAGGCCCAGGTTACTGTCCTAACGATCACTGAGCCATCCATTATTTGCTCTCTCATAGTTAAGGGAATGGGATTTTTTTTTAAATTTGGTCAAAGGAAAGATCTTTGTTTACAGCGCTCTAGAGCTAAAAGGATTCCAAAAATCAACTAAGAAAGGGAAACAAGGACATGCATGCAAGGGCTATGTTATGGAAAACTATGACAATCCTATCAGGTTGAGAACATGGCAGAATGAGAACAACACTATCACATGATGAACATGCCACGTTGTAATCTCAAACAATGACAGACAATTCAGTGTACATTACAACCAGGCTAAGTAATTAAAACCATTAGATAAGGGTACTGGAACAAATGAAAGCAAGCCCTCAGAACTGCATAACACATACTCAACATTACTGGGTAAACTTACAGATATGTGAAATGGTGGTGAAAATATGCCACCTCTTCTTAACATAAGCTGTTATACCTGAATATAGTAAATGTTGTTTTTACCTTTAAAAAAAAAAAAAGAATAAAACCTAGAAATGATCTGGTGCATTGCAGTAAACTTCTAAAATCAGGAAAACTGGATGAAGCCACAAATAGTACAGAACTACTAAACACTGATATGACTGTTATGATAGGGACAAAATACCTCATCCCACTAGTATAAAACCAAAGTTATCTTGTACTACCATATATGCTCTTTGACCTATTCTCTCAACTAGGAACTCATCTAATTCTCTTTCCAAAAATCCATAGAGAATTCCTATGTAACTAGCAAAACAAAAACTCAAGTTGTTGTGTGAGCAGAAAATACAAACTAAACCTTTAGAAAACAGGTCTTGGTTCAATGAAAAAGATGAATCATTAGATTTGGTTTTAATTTTTATGTAAAAGTAAATGGAAAGAAAGAGATTTTCACCATTACTTCCCTCCACTGAATGGGGGGAAAAATACAAGCCCTTATTACTCATGAAAAAAGTTAAATGGATAGAGAAGAAAATGTTATTATATCTCCATTACTAATCCTGTAATTCAGTATCCTATATATACACTGTTTCTATAACTTCTTCCTATTGATCTTTATAATCTTACCATATATACTCAATTAGAAGACAAGGCTTTTCCACCCCATTTAACATGAGGGAAATAGCCCCTCATTTTACAATCAAGCATGAGGCAGCAAGGAGATGCTGCAGCAACAACTGCTGCATGCCCCATCACTCCTCCCCCACAGCCCTCATTCCCCCTCCTGCCCCCCACTGCCCCACACACACCTCTCTCCCCCTCTGCCATACTCTTTACCTTTGCTCTGTTCTGGCAGGCTCTGTTCCTGCTGCAGCCTGGGGCATGGTATATGGCTTCAGCCTGGCCCCCCTATCAGTGGCACATACCTGGCACCAGTGCTCCAGCCTGGCCTTGTGGCAGCATGCCGCTGCTGCTATGGCCCGGGCTAGAGCAGCAGTGTCTGCTTTGCGCCACTGCTACATGGCTGGGCTGATTCCATGCTCCATACCCCAGGCTGTGTCAGAGACAGAGCCTCTGGCACAGAGCAAAGGTAAGGGGGGTGGACGGGTGGGTAGAGGGACAGACCAAGGGAAAGAAACTTCATTGAGGGCAGGGGACCTGAGGCTTGCAGGGGACAGAAGCACTGTGGAGAGAGGGAACAGGGGAAGGGGGAACTGGGGCAGCAAGGGGCCTGCCCCACCACCTCAACTGTACCTACCCCACCACTGCCTGCCCCATTAATGCCCCCCACCTGTACCCTCTATTGCCTCTCCCACCACCTGCTCCATTACTGGTCCCCTTATCACCTCTCTCCCGACTACCTGCAGTAGCAGAGGGGGAGACTGACAAATTTAAGATGATCCTCCAATAATTAGGTTTTATACATGGACAATTATAATACATTTATAATGTTTTCCTTGTGTAGAATCTAATAATTGAGGGGTCATCTTGTATTTGGACATACCAGTATACTTAATATACAGTATATTTAATATACTGATACAGAGTTATACTTAAAAAAAAAAATAGTAGCAACAACTAAAAGACACGCACTACATATATGTTATGGATATGAAAAATACCTGGTTATTCTAAAGGATTTCAGTGAGGGAAAAAATCTAAAGGATTTCTGGAAAAAAAAAATCAGGGGTGAGGGCATGTCAATCTATGGAAGTCAAAGTGTCTGAGAGATCTTATGCTATTCAAACAATTCATCAAGCAGATACCTCCTGAAAGGGGACAAGGTCAAAATATAAAAAGAAGCTTGTTTCTTCCCCTTAACTAGAGATATGTTAAAAAGGATCAATGTACAAAAGAAGTCACATATGAAAACAGGGGGAAGAAAAGAATTTCAAGATAAATAATGCAAGTGTTGCCTTTATTTTTTGCTTTTTTGTATATGGTGAACTTAAGGGCAGAAAGTTATCAGCCTTACATTTGAATTGCTTGTTCCCACTTATGTCATAAATGTTAACATTATTATAACGGAACTTTTCGTATCTAACCATGCAGTTTGCCCAACACATCCCTCGCCTGTCGGAGATGAATAGAATTCTGTGTTCTAGCACTCCAGAAAGCAAATCTGTTATTGCCACATTTTGCTGCATTCAGTAGTGCTGAACAAAAACCATCCATGCAACAGAAACACCTTGTTTCTACCAGCTTTTTCTCAATATATTGTTGTTTTTGGAATGGAATATACACTTGCAGAAGCTCAGTGGCATCTGGTTTATAATTGTGTTACTTAAAAAACAAAAAACCAAAAAAAAAAAATCCTTAATGTTTCCCCCCTCAATATTTTTTTTTAACTGGTTCAGTAGAATTGTTTCACATAGAAAACCTGGGGTGAATCATACCACACAGCTTCAAGACAAGAATTAGATGCCACTTTATCCTGATGGAGATCACTGCAGAAGGAAAGGGGAAGTTACGGTCTGAAAAATCTTTAGATTTCAGATAAAGATGACACGCAGTTTTAATGCCTCCTTTGTTGAATTTCTGGAGCAGAAACAGAGATGTTCCAGAGCAGCTGTGATAAAGTCTATAGAGTTTATTTTACCAGAGTTAATAACAGTTACTGTTGACTGCCAACACAGTTTGTCAGTTGGCAGACACTTGGAACTGTTCGGAGCAAGTGCAATCTGAGAGAACAGTCCATCTCTAGCTATCTGCCTACTTATTTTCCAGTTTTATCCATTTTGTTTAATGTACAATACTGTGTTGTGAACCCAAAAAAATCCAAAATCCCAAAAAGAACTACTCAGCAACAGAATAAATGAGTCTACCCAAGTTAGAAAAAATCTTCAAGAAGACCTGTTCCTTTGCCTTCCATTGATTACATGTTTATTTACAGAATGTCCCTCCATCATGGAGAAGTCAGCAAGTCAGAAATTCTTTGTAAGCAGACAGTGAGAAATACTAAAATAAATATGTATACTTAGCAAAGTTTACCATCACCACTTCCTTTAGAAAGAAGTGCAATATGTAGACAGAACTTTCTTAAATGATACAAGGAAATTTAAAAATTCACAACAAACTACTCAGTTTTAAGTTATCATAGATTCAGACTGTCATCACGGAACATTGTGTTGGGAGATTTTTTTTCCCCTGACCTTGTACAAATCATATTCCACCCAAGAATAAGTTATTTGCATTGTGGTCATGTCTACAGGTCCTATTGAGCTCAATGCTGTAGTTTAAAAAACAACAAAAAAAATACCCAGAAAGGTACTCACTGACTTGAAAATATTACCCACTAACTTGAAGCAAAACACGAATGACTATAACAAAACAATGGAAGAGGAAGGAGAAGAAGGATTCTTGTTTGTAGAGGCTGCATAAGCGTTTGTCTGGATAGTATGAATAGTGCATCCTGTATTTGTGCATGGGGTTGAACTACATGACACTTGAGGTCCCTTCCAACCCTATGATTCTGTGTAATATCATGTACTTAGGTAGACAATATAGATCATTGGATGGTTCTAGGTCAAGTTGATGTTCTTAACCTGATAAAAATAGAAGCAGTTATCCTTCACTGTCACTCAGCCAAGCCATCAGGTCTTAGTTAATCTCTTAAAAAGTAGCAGGGAAGGAATTCCCTGCCAAAGGTAGAGAAAGCATGACGGTGTTTATGGCAGTATGTAGAAAGAAGTATTTGGGGTCATAGGTAGGGTTGAGTAATAAGTGAGCAGCAAAGATGGGTAGAGTAGCGAAAGGCCTCAAAAGAGGACAATTTAATAATTTCATGCAGCAAAAAGAGGTGGGGAGTCACAGACGATTTGAAAGAGGAAAGGACATTCTGAGGGCACCAGACAAGCAAGCTGAACCTAGAATGAAATGGAGCGGGAGTAATGTGGGTGTCAGGGAGACCAGAGAAAATATATTTTGTGATCAAGCCATAAGATGAGGACCTAAATATGAATTTTAGTGGTTTCAAAAGAAAAAAGTTAAAATTTTAGAATTGTTATGGAAGAAGCAAGATGCTTTGAAGACAGCATGAATGTGCAGGGCAAGAACTAGAGAGTCAGAGATGATCCTGAAGTGATATATTTTCATGACAAGGGTAGACAAAATGGTCTAAGTAAAGAGGAAGGCAGAGAGAGAGAGAGAGAGAGAGAGAGAGAGAGAGAGAATGAAATACAGTAGTTAAACAGAAAAAGTAACGAGTGGAAGAGACAGGAGAGTTATAGGCCTAAAGACACAGAAAGATGTGCATCTACACAAGAATAAAGAAAAAAAAAAAGATTAATTATTCCAAGAGGTGCATGGTGGTCAAAGAGAGAGATAGGATCAGGTACACAGCCTGGGATTTGGCCTTTACAAACTTGGAGAAAGCTGTTTTAGTAAATCCCATACTGGAGGGCATTCAGACTGAAACTAAAGAACAAAGTCATGGCATTAGAAGGGAGGAGGAGGAGGGTACAGCACAGTTCAATTAGGAATTAAGCTATGGCTGTAAGAATGGAGGTGCCCAGAAATAGAGAATTTTGTAGTAAATGTCTAGAGGTAGCTGCCTAGGCAGGTCGCATCCAAAGAAACTTGGAAAGAAACTTGGAAATAAAGTAGAATTGGTAGGGAAGTCATCTAGTCCAAGACCCTACTCAAAGCAAAATCATCCCTGTCTAAACCATACATCTAACCTGCTCTTAAAAACTTGCAAGAATGGAGATTCCACCACCTCTCCAGGTAAATTTGTTCCCGTGCTTAACCACACTCATAGTGAGAAAGAAAGAAAGAAGCAAAAAAGTTATTAAATGCTTCAGCCTTCCCTGTATCATCCATTATTAGATTATTAAAGAATTACTTCTATTCAAACCTTAGAGTTAGTTTATCGTAATTTTCCAGTTACTTGTTAATGTATTGAAGTAATTTATAAGCTGCACATAAGATATTAGAAATAGGAATATATTACTTTTAGCATAGAAGGCGTATAAACAATCCCTTATGTGAAATTTGTATACTGCACTTACCCCTTTAGCTAGGCAAAATCATAAAGTATTTTCAGTAAAAGATTTACTCCCAGTAGAAATAACTATTAAGCAGTGCCTCTTGCTACATTTCAAGGCTAGATAACACAGTCTGAAGGTCAAGCTCTGACTTATTGGAAACCTAATTTATTCAAGAGAAGACTAAAGTACCAGGGCTAGGAAACGGCCAAGCACTTTCCTCAATTGATGAGAAATCAGCTTTTTTTTCAAAAGGATTCCTGCCATAAGAAAAGGATTATGAGTAGAGAAGGGCACTAAACACTGCCAATTTCCTTGGTTACTCTGTGAAGAATGTTAGATGTTCAAAGAAAAAGTCAAGAGGAAACTGAAAAAAATATATCAAAGGTCTGTTCAAGAATTGAATAGGGACAGGGGTTGGAGTGCAACATTAATTGTGCCATTAAACCTCGTCAAACTACAGATGGTAAGTAGGAAAGAATAAATGTATTAACCATTGAGATTTCAAGGTTTGCAAAAAAACGACCCATTGATGACCTCACATGCTTCTCTCCCTCTCACATGAGTGCATGTGCACGCGCGCGCACACACACTTCATGACAGCTATGTAGCATTTTGTGTTCATGCTATAAAACCATCGAGAATTGCATAACTAAAATAATGTGAAAAACTATGGAAACTGTAATGCCCTGTGTGCAAAGTGTGGAACGGCAAAACCAAATATTAGACACCCAAGAAAAACACTTGACATACATGTTAGAAAAAGAGACTGAGTTTAATAGAGCCAATTAAAAAAAAAAAAAAGGTTTAATCATTTCAATGAATGTTAGAAGATTGAAGGAAAAACACAGTATCCTTTCCTACTATCAAATGCATTTTTGTTTTATAATTACTGCTTTTAAATGGTTAATATGACTAGGTAATTTTGGCTATCATAGCGTTCTCCCTTAAGGTCCTCAGCTGGTTTCAAGTAAAAGGACTTATTTAACCATAGGTTAATCCTAGGAAATCACCAGCAACAGGATTCCACAGTGAGTAAGTCCTGGGGAGAAATTAAACAACAATCCTGCACCAGGACTTCCTTCCCTCAAGGAGAATCTAACACATCTCTCACACAGGAAGAGAAACAGAAGGCTGTTCAGCTTCCTGATCAACTGAACTTTTAATTGCAAGTACAGTATGAGTGAACCTCCAAAAGCTTATAAGCCTTTTTCTAGCCAGTGTGGGGCTTGTATACCTCTCAAACAATTACATTTCTGAAATAAGTATAATAAACACTGCTATTTGTAAAAAGAAATAATTTTTTAAAGAATTTTTACATGCATGTCAAGCAATTTCTCTCCTTGCCCAAAGTATGGCCATCCCTGCAGCAAGGCTATGAACTTGCCTCTCACCAATTAATATATCTATATCTATCTATAATATGAAGCGTGTATGCATGTATGTTCATTTATAACTGGAGAATGACTGGTCCTATCTACTCTAAACCTTTGAAAATCACTGAATACCATCAGAAGAAAATTATAAGTGGGTTATTTTTCACTTGACCCTTTTTGGGGTTGCCATTGACTGGGACTGCTTCGCTTCTCAAATAACAAACTGGTACCACCACATTTTGGATGCAGTGCATTCAGTTCAATTGTCATTACTATATTGATGCTTGCCTTTTTTATGCTCCACGTTAAATGTTAAATATTGCCAAAGTACAGGGTCTCCAAGGATGGCCGTGATGCCCCTAGGGCTCTGTGACTGTACCAACTTCACCCTGGTTCACCTTCTAATCTCACCTGCCACATCTTGTTGGTAAAGATAATAATTAGGGAGGCTGCCCACAAGCTTGTGTGGTCACAGTCCTGTTGATCCCCACTAGAGTCTGAAGATTCTTGTACCCCGTGCTGGGTCCCACTCTAAGTCAGTGCCTCACAGGACACCTTAGGCCTTATGGGCTAAATGCATAGCTCCAAGACCTCCCCTTTGCCATGCCCCATGTCTCGTGGATGATATACGAATATTGTTCCCTCTGTTGGGGTCTCAGCCTAATCGGCCTCCACCCCGTTACGTAGCTAGGCCTTTCTAGCCTAGACCCACTGTGTTAGGTTTGGCTTTGAGGCACTAGCTTTAATTAATCTCTTCTCATCACTGGCTTCTCTGGCTTCCCCTGCAGCTGCGCTTTTCTGCCGCTTAGCTCTCCAGCCCCTACAGCTGTGCCCCTCTGGTGCTGGGGTCTACACAAATATGCACCCCCCTTCTGGACACTAATGAGACCTCTACACCCCCTTATAGCCTCATCCCTAAACCACCAGTGCAAATTACAACATAAACATAAGCCCCTGGGCTATAACATAACAATAACAATGGGGGCCCCACTCTGTCCCTTTAAGAAGACAAGCTTCTCCCCAAGTATTGTGTGCCTCCTAGCCCTAGGGACCTTATGAGCTCCTAGACCCCTATTAGTCTTACAGGCAGCAAATCAGGCAACCAAAGTCTCTAAGTAGTTATTTTGTGGAGGAGCTTTTTTCCTGGTGACTGCCACAGAATTAACCTCTGCCAATCCCAGCCCTGGGGCTTATATGTGCCCAGGGCCCTGCCTCCTTCTGGTCAGCTGACCGTGTGCAGGTGCCAGCTAATTCCCTCATTGGCCTGCTGGATCAGCTGACCGGGTGCAGGTGCCAGCTAATTCCCTCATTGGCCTGCTGACACAGCGACCTGCAGCTGTGGGGCTCTGTCTTGCTCACAGGGCTCTAGCCAGGCTGCATCTGCCCTTAAAGGAGCAGGCACACCTTAGTGCCTGCAACAAATACGTCATACTATTTTCTTTACAACAAATACGTTATACTATGTTCTTTAAAAATAAACAATATTTTTGATCTAATATGTTGTACTAAGTTCTTTGAAAATAAACAAACACTGCAATTACAAAAATAACAACCCAGGCAAAGAACAGGTACTTCAGCTAGTCAATCCTATAATCATAGGTGGTCTCTTTGGAATATCATATTAAATGTCTCCCTTTCATCTTTAAATTTAAACGTTGATAAAATTGTACTCTCCTGCCTCCCAAACACTCTTTAATCCTACTCTTTGTCACTCAGGCTTACAACATGCAAATCTTGGTGCTTGCTTCTAGTAGTCATCTCTAGGATCTGAGCTATAGTTTAAAATCCTGAATTGTCCTCCTGATTATCATCTGTCTTAGTTATTACTACCACCTGATTTAATGATAAACCTCAATAATCTATCATTTCCAATAAGTATAAAAAAGCCCACATCCATTACTAAAACAAATTCCTCAATCATTCTTCTGACCGTAACAATACTATTGCCAAAACCTTATAGTCTACCCCAGCCTGTCTTTCACCGTATCAAAAACAAGCTTCTTGCCTTATCTTCAAGTTCTTTCATACTTATGCTCATTCCTTTTTTCATATTACACAGCATAGCCTAAATTATCGCTTCCATGTGCAATGGAAAATTCAACGTGCTCATTCAAGTTTTGGAATAACATACACAGTTAAAAATCTGTAGACCGTGGCACATTAAAAAGACTTAAAAGAATTTAAAATTCAATCGCAGATGCCTTCCAGCTAAGACCAGTTGCATCTGCTTTTCAAATGAGCATGACAAGCAACAGCCAGTGCATGAGCATGACAAGCAAAAGCAGTGACCATAATGCAAAAAGAGAGTTTGGAAGAGAGAGGAAGTATTCAAAGTCTCACCTGTACAGTTCTCAAGGCATTTTGCATTGCAACGTGTAGAGAGTTTTCCCCAGAAAGCATATATTCCAAGTAAGACACTGACACACATTTCAAAAACACCTACCATATTATGATAGACTAGATGGCAGTATAACAAGGACAAAATGGTACTACTTGAACCAAACTAAAGCTAGAAAGCTTATATGCATGCTGTAAGGCCAGTTGCCAAAACTATTTCATAATTGCTGTTTTCTGGACAATAGTTTTTCAGGATTCTGCACTAGAGCCAGAGTCAGAATTTCCAGGGCCATGGCAGGCCAGAAGTGCAGCAATTCCTATAATACTCATAGTGGCCAATATTAATGTGGATGTACTTGACATACGTATCTGTCCCTGACCTTTTACCACATTTTTCTCCAGTACCTTATTACTGACTGTTTTGTAGTTTACCTTACTACTTACTTCATCACAAAGGCCTTAAATAATATTAGGACACCACTCTGCCAAGTGTTACATACAAACGCACAGTAGAAGTGTCCCAGTATCAATAGATTTTGTAGATGTGGGGCAGAAAGGGAACAGGAGCTGTTGAAAAGTGGTTACACAAGATTAGCACCGAGGGCAGAAATAAAACCTAGGTCTCTTAACTTTCACATCAATGGTCTAGCTATTAAAGTACTATGCCTTTGCTCCCATTTTCTTTTAAATTTTCCCTGCTGGTGAATGAAATTTTACTGCCCACATTTTTTTTTTTTTTTTTTAATTACAGAGCACAACCCATATGGACTGTCAAGTTTACTGTCTTCCTACCCTAACACTGGCCTAATAAGTGCACACACATTAGGATGGCAGGTGTTCAGCTTTGGAGTCCTAGTGTCCCCTTTTCTAACTACTGTACAGTGGTCAGCAATAATCACCAGATCCCAAATAAAATCCCACCAGTTGCTCCAATTCTCCTGGTACAGCAGCAGTAGTCATATTATTCCTGGATAAAGTTCCTTTCTAGAACTTTCCCAACTAACTAGTACTATTTAACA
Source organism: Alligator sinensis (assembly GCF_000455745.1). NCBI lineage: Eukaryota > Metazoa > Chordata > Crocodylia > Alligatoridae > Alligator > Alligator sinensis. The sequence continues at coordinate 1,201,449 of NW_005842382.1, read as the reverse complement.
GGTTTATTGTTCCAATTCTTCTCCAGGGCAGGAAGCACCATGACTCCATCTATATGAAGATCATAAGCAGGGCAAAGTTTACTCTCACATATGCAGCACTTGGCAGTAACCCATTATTAACCATTGCTGTATCCTTCACAGTGGCTAGCATATTCTTGTTATAGAAGTATTTTTTATGGGCTGCTCCAGTACCTCTTCATTTGGAGCAAGAAAGACAAACAGAGCACAATTTGGAATTGCCTCTTTTCCTGCACCCAGTCACAGAATTTGCAATGGAGTTACCTAAGACACAATACTGGGGTATTACTATTTAAATCTATGCAGTGTTCTGGTACAGAGGTAATGGGTAGGTGGCATGTATGAATAACTCATTTTGCAATTGCCCTTACATGTGAAACTTTTGTCCCTATCCAACTAGTTTATAAAGGTATCCATTTACAGAACCCATTTTCATTACACTGTCAGAACACTTATGTAGAGTTCTTAGGTTAATACCTTTCAACTTTGGGGACATGAAAGCAAATTGAAAAATAACTCATGTTCTCAGCCTAGCAAATAGATGTATACCTTACCACCTCCCAATAAGGCTGGTCTTAAGTCACCATTTTTGTAGAAAGAATTAGGACCAAAGTAAAATGACAGTTGCAGGCCAGATAGGTATGTTACAGGTACATGAGGAAATCTGTATACTACATACTAGGTTAGGCTTGAGCAATCGAAACAATTACTTATTTCATAATCAAGGACTCTGCCCATTTGAAAGAGACATTAAATAATATCTTTATAAAATCAACAGCCAGGATACAGATGCCATTCATACTATATTTATATTCAAAGCTTTTTAATGGTGCACAATTTAGGATTCATTATGTAGTGATCATAACTACTGCAACATGCCAATGATTCATCAGCTCTAGCCCTGTTCCATTTTTATGTATATGATGTTAATAGGTAGATGCAAAGGGATGCCATAACTCCTTCAACGTTGTGTTGAACTAATACAATTTGTTTTTAACAAGTATATGAAGCTCAGTTCACACTTGCTTTTCTCCAAGAGTCTCATAAAATCTATTCCTAATTATTATGTAGTTCTGACATAAGATTTCATGCTTACACCAGTTTTCCAGATTTAGCTTAGCTTTGTATTCAGTTACGCAAAGGATGCAATTAATATCCAAGATTGAATATACTTGTTGAATTTTGTGGAACCACTTTTTCAGAAAACAAAAAATTCATTCCTTGCATCCATTCCTCTAAAGAAATAATACTGAATGACATGCTGTTTCAAATAGTAAGGGCTTGAAGTTGCTCTAATTTAAGAAAATGAGGACTGCTGCCCTTGGTTTCCATAAGATCAGGATGTCTATGTAGTGTTTTGTATAGTACAATGTATGTATTTATTTACCATAAATATACTACAAAAGAATGAAAGGGGAATATCTGAACAGGTTTTAAGCACAAAAAGAATAAAAAGAAAAAAGTGAATATGCATCTTCCCCATTATAAATGTTATTCCCAACTTCTTCTACTAGATTGCTTTAAATATCTCGAGTCTTTCTTCCTGAAATAAAGCTCTGAGGATGGGAATAACATACTTCTCTCAGAATGGAAGTGGGAGCTAGGTTTTGCTTGCTGCAGCACTGACCCTTAAACCTGGAGGATACCAAACCAACTAGAGTTATCCTCTCTCTCTCTCTTCCTTCCCCCACTTCCTACCCCACAACATCACCTTCCCCATCCTGATCCTCCATTCTCCTCTTCCTGGTTCTGCTGGAGCTACTTTACCAGAGATTCTTCCTGACATTGGTATCTCCCAGAATAATTGGTTTGGGCAGGGTACTATGTAAAACAAAACAAAAACAGAGCTTATGGTTTTGTTTATATTTGTCTAATGTCCACAAGGAGGGAGAATGTTATATATCCCAGCTTGGTTGTTTTGGAAGCACTCCTGCATTCAGCTTTCTTAGCCTCCCTTCCTTCACTGTGATGGCTTTGGGTCAGGATGCAGGAAAGATGGTGCTATAGAAGTGGCTGAGACCTTCTGGACATCTTGGCTGGGAGGGCATCCACACGGAAGGAAGCACAGACAAAAGCAATGAAAACTGAAACAAAGTCTAAATTTAGCATGGTTTAGCCTCTATCAAGGACAAATGCCTCAGTACTTTTCCAGCACAAAATCTACTACAGTGTATTACATTCTGTATGCACATGCACACAGAGGATTTTTTTTTAAATGAGCTTGTAGAGCATACAGAAAAGCAAGACTATAGAAAGTATGGATACATATATTATTTAGCCTTATGGTGCGGGGAAAAAAAAAATCAGCAAAGTTATGCAAGGTACTGTATTTCCCTCACTAAATATCTACAAAGAATATAAAGTTGATGCTGAAAAGGCTCCTTAGAAGAATGGCTTCTTTCAGATGTGCTTTGGGAGGTTCATAGTACTGACTGCAAGTGGTATTAGCCTCAAAGAACAGAATAAAATAAAATATGAATACAAAATAAAATACATGGTACAAAATTATTTTTCTTTGTGAAACACAAAGGAGACTAAGGAAACATCAAGACTACTCAGTAAAGCATTCAAAAGTCAGGACATTTCCAGAGTTATATATGCATCCTTCCAGAAGATGATCCAGAATTTTATGAAATTGGGTACAGAAGTAGCTACCAGTACTTCAGGGATGGCAGCAGCCCCCACGCCCCTCCACCCCCAGCACCTTCCCCACTGGGGTGGGCAGACAGCAGCACAGGGGCAGCAGACTTTGCTGAGTTTTCAAAGCATGTAAGAACTTTTCCCTTTCCCCTCCCTCCTCAGAAGCAAGTCCCCCTCCCCTCCCTTTCCTTCCCCCATCTGCTACTGTTGTCCCTAAAATCCTGGGGGCTCCAGAGCTGCCCCAGCTGGGCTGTATGGGGGCTGGGCTCAACCTAGAACAGCAGCAGGTAGGCTCCCCCTACCTGTGCATGCTTCAAGCTAGTGGGTAACACCTGCAGCGGAGACTAAGAAGGAATGGGGATCCTACTTGCCTGCCACCACTACCACTGCCATCATGCTGGGCTGGAGCAGGACAGGAGCTCTTCCTGTCTCCAGGACAGTAGCAGAAGGAGGTGGGGGTGGGGAGTGGATGGGAAGAGAGAAGACAGGGTAGGTAAGGGACATGCCTCTGGACACAAAAGGGAGGGGGGATGGGGGGGAGGCAGGATTGTTAACATCTTCAGAAACTTAAAAATGTCCCCAGCTTCTGCTCCTGCCACCTAGTCAGAAAGTGGGGTGCAGCCATGCCACTGTACTTTCTCTGGATCCACCTCTGCACCCTTCCCCACTAGCACTGTGTATAGCACAGAATGCAAAGAGTCCATAAGTACAAGTACAAAATATACAATAGGGTGCAGATACCTTATGTGCTTACTACAGGCATTTATGCAGCATTTTGCTCCACAGCAAGGTATGGACACTAGATGAGTTCTGCCAAACTTGCTTCCTAGGCTAAGGACAGAAGTTACAGATAAACTGGTTTAAGTGATCAGAAACCGTTTAAAAACCTGTAACAGCACATACATTCAGGGCACATAAACCAGTTTCAAAATGGCCAAAACTGGTATAAGATAAACCTTGTTGAATGTAGTATCAGAGGCTGTATGTAGATTAAATGAGAGGCATGTGTGTACAACACTTTAAAGCTGTATAAATGCTTTTGCACCACTTTAATGGTGTTGGTGTTTGCACGCCTCGGTGGGGTATTGTGCATTAATACCAGCCGCTGTAGGAAATTTGGTGGCATAATGCACTTAAAATGACTTGGGGCACAGCAAACTAACTCCTTTGAGGAGTTTTAGTTTGCTGCCCTACAACTGTGGAGTGAAGCACCGGGCTCCGTACACCTTTGCGGGTCTGCAGGAATCCCTGCAGGTAGTTTCATAGTTTGTAGGGTCAGAAGGGGCCTGAGTAGATCATCAAGTCCAACCCCCTGCCATGGCAGGAAGGAGTACTGGGGTCAAACGACCCCAGCAAGGTGTTCGTCTAGCCTCCTTTTGAAGACCCCCAGGGTAGGAGCCAACACCTACTCTTGGAAGTTGGTTCCAGATCCTAGCCACCCTGACAGTGAAGTAGCGCCTCCTGATGTCTAGTCTGAATCTACCCTCTGCCAGCTTGTGACCATTATTTCTAGTCATTCCTGGTAGTGCTCGGGGGCACAGGGACTCGCCCAATGCCTAGTTTGTAACCGGCCATTAGATCCCCCCTCAGCCTTCTCCTGTGGACGCTGAACAGGTTCAGGTCCCTTAGCCTCTCCTCGTAGGGCTTGCCCAATCATGCAAGTGGCCCTCCTCTGGACCCTCTCCATGTTGTCCACATCCCTCCTGAAGTGCAGCGCCCAGAACTGGATGCAGTACTCCAACTGCAGCTGATGAGAAGGGAGTTCCACCAGCCTGTAGGTCTGCTGCTGGTTCTTCCCCCCCAGGTGGAGTACCCTGTACTTTTCAGTGTTGAAACCCATCCTGTTCTCATCCGCCCACCCCTGTAACCTGTCTAGGTCCGATTGTAGCCTATTCCTCCCTTCTAGCGTGCCCACTTCCCCCCACATCTTAGTGTCATCTGTGAATTTGAACAGGGTGCTTTTCACCCCCTCATCCAAGTCTCTAATGAAGATGTTGAACAGTGCAGGCCCGAGGACCGAGCCCTGGGTGACCCCACTGCCCACATCCCTCCAGGTTGAATAAGACCCGTCCACCCCTTTCTGGGTGTGACCCTCCAACCAGTTAGTGACCCAATTGACTGTGTAGTAGCCTGACAGCATCCTGGAAAAGCAGCGAGCTTGATCTTCCCCCGCTCCGGGTGCTTGCCTGAGCTGCACAGGGGCCTGGTTCTTCCCTCTGCAGCTGCGGTGCCCCCTGGGACCACCACAGCCAGGTGCCTACGGGTGGGTGCAGCCTGGGGAGGGGCTGCAGCTACTGTGGAGGGAAGCACCAGCTGCACCCGCAGCCCAGGGACCACTCTGCCCACCAGCAGCTCACCATCCCCTCCCTGTCAGAGGCAGGCAAGTCAGTGGGGTGTGTGCACGACATGGGGGTTTAATTAGCCCTAAGTTGAAGCAGTGTTTTTTTTAAATTCACCACTTCAATTTAGGGCCCCCGTTTCATCTACACACACCCAGACTTAACTGATTTGGGTCAAAGCGGTTTATGGAACTTCTGTCCCAGATCCCTTCCTGGTTTAAGTTAAATTAGTTCCCCAGCAGCCCAGCATGCTTTCCAACCCTGTGCTCTCTGCTTCCATGGAGCAGGGCGGGCCCCGCCCCCAGCTGCTATCAGGGACTTCTCCATCCGTGGCAGCCAGGAGCAGGGTGGATTCTCCTGACTCACCCCTTCCCCTGCTGCTTCCAGCTGGGCCAGGGGAGTAAAGACACCACTGCCAGTTTTGCCCCTCCACTGGGCATTCCCACCCCCCACACAACCTCATCAGCTGCCCCACAGGACCTGCCAGGCTGCAGGCTGCACCCACTGAGAAGCCCCACACTATAGGACAGTCTGGGGCAGGGGAGCTGCAGCCTGGGATGAAAGCCCCATCCCTCCTCCAGTGTCAGCCATGCTGCAGCCCTGCCACAGCCTTGTGGGTGGAGTGGACTGGGAGCCACAGAGGCTGTGCCAGACAGGGCTGATGGGCATCACAGGATGGTTCCAGCCATGCAAGGGGGAGGACTCGCTTGACACCCACAGGGAACTTGGGGCAGGCCTGGCTCCCCAGCAGGGGCGTGGAAGAGGTGTCAGGCTGCAGCTCTGCCCAGGAGGCATTGGGCAGCCCCAATGCTCTGACCCCCTCCAGGCTGGCTTCAGCAAAGCACTGATGCCAGGAGCCATACTCTGTCATTCCCAGAACACAGCAGGGGTCTCCAATGGGGGTGGGAGAGGGAGGGGAAGAAGGCTGCTGTTTTTCTTCCCCACTTCCTTCTCAGCTGGCCTGCTGGGCAGAGAGAATGTCACAGTATGATCCACCCAGCTCCTGGCTGCAGGGAAACCCGCAGTCCACACCTGGGACTTCAGTTCAGGTCTGCCTGGCTGGAGTGTAGCAGCCCCTGCCAGGCTTTTCCCCACTACTTGCCACTCGAGCAGCTGGGATATGGCCATACACCAGCCCTGGGCCAGCTCCCTGAAGTGAAGGGGAGAGGGGGATCCCTCCTCCCCTTCGCCTCAGGGGGCCAGCCTGGGCCGGCACGTGGTCATGCCTCTGCTGCTCCAGTGGCAACCTGGGGGGAAGTGGGGGGAAGCCCAGCAGGGGCTGCTATGCCCCTGCCAAACAGAGCCCAGCTGGGGCCTCATGCTGGTGGGAGGCGGGGTCCCACCTCTGGCCCAGGCTGGCATCTGACCACACCCCTGCTGCTCAAGAAGCCAGTGGGAAAAAGCCTACCAGGAGCTGCTTACCCCCCCTCTCTCCAGGTACACCCTGGCTGGGAACCATGCGGGATTAAACTCCTCCCCAGTCAGACTCAGTGGCCTCCCGGGGCCTGGCCATGTTCAGCTCGAGCAGTGAGGGGGGAAAGACCTGAAAGGCATCTCTGCCAGGTTCCCTCCAGCTTTCCTGCTATTGCCAAAGGGAAGGGAGGGCTTGCTGTAGCACCCTTGTGGTCTGTGCCACTGCAGGCATGTGACTGCATTTCTGGAATCAAAAGTGAATGTCTATTCACTTGCTTCTCAGTTCAATCTACGCAGTTTAGACTAACCTGCAAAAGACTTAATCAGTTCAGGCTCAGGCTTTTTGAATGTCTGTACTTAGCACTACAGTGGTTGCTAGTACACGCTTCACGCGTGTGGTTGTGTGGGGACGGGGGGGGGGGGGGGGGGGGCGCAGTTTTAACTGAGCCAAAAGAACCATTGAATGAACTGACTAAAGAAGCAGACGTGCAACTGGTACACTGCTGTACCCTCACTTTCTGAAGTAATTTTACCATGGAGTGGAGTGACCTAGACCAACATAAAGATGTACATCATGCACCCACTCCCCTTTTACTACAGAGTAATTTACTCCATAGCAAACATATCAAGTGTCTGCACTGACTAAACATAAAACAATATACAGTGAAGCCTCATAGGCACTAAACTTTATAGCTAGATAATTTTGAAGGCAAGATTCTTCCTAAGATACACACAGGAAAGGATGAACATAAAATGTAGAAGACTAAAAATAAGATGCATACTACAAAGTGCAAATGAACCTTTTTAGAGAAGAACCCAAGATTGAGGGGAAAAGATTCCTGTAGACAGGCAGATGAGATGCTCAATTATTAGGATAAACTGTTTAACGCCACAAGAACAAAGAGATTGTAGTACATTACACGTCTAAGTTTTATACAGGGATAAATATTATAGCAGACATATAATGCAAATAATTTAAATAGTATAATATCATAATGCATAGTACATAAGACATATTGAAGTTGCATAAGCAGCCTTGTTAACAAAAGGTTCAACTTAGAAGTCTTAGGATTCTCCTAATGTACTATGATGAAATTTAGAACTGCTCCTTGAATAAAGAAGAGCTATATGCTTATATGGTATATTTGATTCATGGGGTCTGTGCCTTTTGTGTAAATAGGATCTTGAAAGCTGTTTAATACCATAGCTGTAATTTCATTTTTCATAGGCACCACAATGCCTTCAAAAACCTCTGAGCAACATAAACCCTATTAAGAAAGATTCAACATATTTCAGGAAACTTGTCAAGATTTTTTCAATTCACAATAGTTTTCAAATCAATAAGCTGTCTACATATTGTTTATATAAATGACTGTTTCTCTATTAAAGGAAAAAAATAAATAAATAAAAATTGCTGCTCCATCCTTCACCCTGGATTTTTAAATGTCCACTCATCCACACTCCATAGCATTTGCTAGTGTAACTCTAGCTATGTTCCACTACATAATAAAAACTAGATAATTCTGTATTGTGACCATCTTTAAAAGTTAAACCCTTACATTAAGTTCTGGCAAAGAATAATTTTACATTTTAAAAAGGCTACGGGAAAATATCATAAAAGGCAAAGCTTATTACACCAATACCCTGAAGACTGAATGCGTACCACTCTTCAACAAATTCAAATATTAGCCAAAAAGTTAGCAAAAGTGTAAAAACAGATCTTGAGACAACCTGTGGAAGTCTTTCAGTTTACTTCAATAAGCACTGATCAGGATTAGGCTCATTAAAAAATAAAATAAAACCTTTCACAAATCTTTGCTGTAATACTGAGAAACAGAATTATGACGCTTTCTTTTTGGTTAGGCAGGCTGAAATATTTTATGAATACAGTTTCCTGTCCTGTAAGGTACAGTACTATAACCACAAAAGAAGCTGTAGCTGATGAACAGTCTAACATTCAAGTCCAATAGAAGAAATAAACACACTTCATAAATTTTAAAGAATACAGTATTTAAATTAACATTTTCTTATTTAACTCAGGAACTTACTATGTTCTTGCCATGACTACATTCAATGTTTTTAATACATTGCGTGCGTACATTTTTCAACTACAGCAACCCTTCCCCCCCCAAACACACACACACAGACACAACAGCGAATGTTATAAGATTTAATAACTGCCCTACCCTCTTTTGCAGAACTATTGGAGTAACTGTAGGCAAAGTTACCCTTCTTGCATACAAGTTCATGTCTGCTCTTCACAGAACTAGATTAACAACCTGCGTTCAGGTCATACATGAAATAAAGCAAGTCCTTGGCAGGATTCCCTGAAGCTTCAGTTCTCAGACCCAAATACCTTAGAGTCAGTGAAAAGAAACAGCTAAGAATGCAATAAATGTCATTCTGTTTATATGATCCCAATCCTACCCAAAGCCAATAAAGGGTGACTCTGGGATAGAGCTAACTAGGAACCAACCAATCAAAGAGCTTGAAAACCTTTCCTTTGTCCTTGGAAACGCATTCTGATACTTTTGTTTAAGATATTTAAAGAACCAGATTAACATGCATTTAAATCACTCTGAATTGTCTCCTCTCTCCACCTCTCCTTCTCTTCTCCTCAATATTGAAGAAAGTAGCAGTGTAATTCTCTGCCGCCTTTGCTGGTAATTCTGGCTTTTCATTAGAGTGTGCAATTTATATGAGCTAAAAAATATTTATACATCTGCAATTTTTTCAAAATGTGCTCATTTGAGATATGTTTGTCTTCAAACTTAAAACAAGGTGGATTATTCAGTAGACGTGATTAGAGCTGTAAAATGAGATAGATTTTTTTAAAGGATTTCAGATATTACTTGAGTGTGAATAACAAGGTAAATCTACAACAATAGCTCATATCAAGAGTTCATAAAATTCAAACAATGATGCAACTATTGCAGTCTTTAAAAAAACTAGTATAAGTAAATTATTTAGCACATGCCTTATGAGCTGTGTACATATCCTTGAAGTGTCCAGAGCTGACTTGGCAAATTCCACAGCAGTCCATGCCAAAACTACCTTATCTTTCTTGATAGTGATTTTTTCTTGGAATAATTGGAAGATGAAAACAGCCATTAATGCTCAGAATAGGGTAAGGGAAAAAATACTACAGGCCACAATAAAGAAATAAATTCTGCTGAGTTGAGTAGAAGCAGTTCTACAATCTCAGTACAAGAGTTTTTTAAGTTACGAATTATGTGCAACAGGCCACTGGTACCTATATGGGTGAAACTAGATGCCAGAATTCAATGTACTTATTCTTGTACTGACCATGGTGATGAAGCCCAGAAGTAAAGTAGATTTAAGCACATTCCTGTAAGTTTGGATAGACTAGGCCCAGATCTGGGCCTCAAATACTCATTTGTAAAAAAAAAAATAAAAAATAAAAAATAAAAAAAAATACAAAATAAAAAATACTGCAAATTAAAAATCAAATAATGTAACCTGGTATATGTTTGTGCTGAAATCTACAGCTGTCACAAAATATTGTCAACTAAGAAGAATTACTAGTGAACATTTTCCTGAATTTTCTGTTGTCCTTGATTATGACAGGAAGGAAGAAAATACCTACCAAACGTTGATGTTAAATCCACAGAGAGGTCCAATTTGGAGACAGTTAACTTTTTATCCCATTCATTTTAAATAACAGTCTTTGAATAAAGACATTAAAAACTTAATAATGGCAGCATAAAAATGTAGCAAAAATAATTCTGCTGACTCATAAATAAATGTTTAGTTTTATGCTTGGCTGATTTTGCAATGAGGCTACAGAAATGCCAAATCCTTGGTAATTATCCAGTCTCCTAAATATAAGGTATATAACTCTGTCCCAGGGGAATGGAAACGAGGGGATGGGAGACCCCTCCCACAGCAGGACCTGGGGTGGAGACAGCCCATCCCAGCAAGGGAAACCCTGAAGACAGGGTGAACTTACCTTTACCAGGGAGAGAAGGGACAAACAAGCCATGCCAGGATGGAACACCCATGCGGTTCATCAGCTGCTTTTGTCTCTGGCTAAAAGTAGTGCAGGTGAATAGATCACATGAGAACACCGCCCAGCAAAGATAAAAGCTGGTGGTGAGGAAAAAGCTGGAGAGGCACTGCAGGGAGCAGGCTGTGATTGCTTCCGGCACTGGGCAAGGACGGCACCAGCAGCCACTGAGGGACCCAAGGGAGGACCCACTGGAGGGGTCCGTGAACAGTTAAAGAGATGAGGACGGCATCAAGGGACTATGGAGCCACAGATGTTGGAGTTGTGAGTGGGGAAGGCTAAGACCCCACTCCCCTTTTCTTTCCTTGCTAAGTTGCTCTTTTATGGATTACCCTAAAGTGCCCTAAAAAAAAGGATTAGGGCCAAAGGGCGATGCTCAGGGAACAGGAGTGGCTGGGGCAGCACTGCGAGCAGCAAGGCAGCCAGGAAAATCAGGCATAGCAACAGGGACAGTTGAACATCCCAAAGAGACCTAGGACAGGGAAACATCACTAGGGACCCTGCAAACAAGGAGGGCCCAGGAGGCAACATCAGAGGGCAAGCCAATCAACCACCAAGTGGCCATCTTAAGGGCTGGCATGTGGCTGGGGTATAGGGGAGATGGAGCCCCAAGAATAGCCACTTGAAAGTGCAACCAACCCATAAGGGGCTACAAGAGGGAGCCCCACCACTGAAAGGAAGACCCAACTCATGGCAGGCAAGTTTCAGGGTTTCCATCGGGGAGAACGCAAGACCTCGCCAAGACCACAGAAACAAATGCTGCAGCCAACCTGAGGTGCACACTCCAAGGCGGCAAGGGAGCTCCTGTACAAGACCAGGTGGGCACAAACTCATTTACTTGAATGTCTCTGCTTACCTTGAGAGCCAGGTAAAAATATTCTTTACAATTTTGCGAGGATATAAGCTTATACTGTAGTTCAAATTTTATTTTGAATTCTGTAACACCTATCATAAACACCCTATTCCCCTACTACAGAGCTTATAGAATGGCAACAATAATGTTAAGTGTTTATTTTTTTTCACCTTTTACTCCAATTAAGAATGTTTATTTCCTATGGGAACATCTCCCCCGCCCCCCCCCGGACACAAACTTCCACAACGCAACTTTAAAACTTTTCAGTAAATCCTGAGACAAACCTGGGGTTCTAGGGCCTGATTCTGCAATCACTTTACTCATGATAATAAGTTACTTATCCATTATTTGCAGGATTTGTAAACACCAATGACAGCTCTTGCTCTTGAATATGACAGAAAGAAAAAACAATAATAGCAAGCCCAGTACATTTCATCAATGGCTATTTTGGGAAAGAATAAAAATAACCCAAACCATGTTAATCTTACCCTTGGGTACTGAAGTTCCTTGTCTGATGCAAAGCCTTGTCCTACATATATGCAAGGTGAAGCAAAAGATTATTTCTCTCAACGAAGTTAGCTATACTTTTTTATTTTTTTATCTAGGTAGGTGTACCAACCACATCTACTACGATGTTTTCTTACTTCCCAAAGAGTTTGTGTGCTTTTGAACTTATAATGGATTGAAAAGCCTTTATTCAGACGATTATCTTTTTTTGAAAACACACATACGCACATGGAAGGCTGTGTTCTGAAGAGGATGCTAAAGGGGGTGGGGGGGGAGGGAAGGACTGTGGGGTATTAAGGCCTCTCAATTTCCACAAGCACCATTGTGGGGGATGGACTTGGCTTCTAGTTCCAATCAGCCCTCAGTTTAAAAGTCAAGACAAATCCTGTTCATCTTCATCAACATCACTAACAATACCACTAAAGGCTTAATTACATTTTCAGTGACACAAATATGATCCCTTGGTTTTTTACAGGTTATAGATGTAAAAGATTTGGCCCTGGAACACCAGCTTTATGTTGACAATGCACAAGAAAGGAATAGAATCCAACCCACGCACTCTTAGCTGTGTTGGCTCTCTAGGGCTAACATGCTTGTGCAGCTTTTCACTCCTATTTTTGTCACCAACGTAGCAGCTATGACTCTGCATATATTGAGCAGGAAGGTGTCAGTACTTTTCAGAGACCTGAATTTATATCATGTTAAACAATATGTTATGGATATTCTGAGAAAATCTGTTATGGCTTTTTTTTTTTTTTTAATGATTAACCTATTTGGGGAGCTCTAAAACCTGTTGAAATGCATAACAAAAGTCAGAAAATACAAGCAAGTGTTTTGACAGCAGCACATGCTATAAATATATCTTTTAGTGGAGTAAGGATGGTCCTTCAGTTGAGTCACTGGGTGAAACAAGATCTTGATTCTATTCTTGGTTCTGCCAAAGTGGGCTAGTAAGTTTTGTGACTCCATTTTTATATCTCTAGAACAGAGATAACATTGTTAAGCAGTTAAATCATTAGTTTTCAGAACACCTTTCAGACTCTTAACAGAACTGTTACTTAAACTATTCAAGTCAAATCTTACATACTGTATTTACTCAAATATAAGATGACCCTGAATATAAAATGACTTCCCAATAATTAGATTCTGTATATGGAAAACTTACAAATTTGATTCAATTTTTCAGGTGTAGTAGTTTCACAGTTGCTACGGTCAGGAGGGACCTGAACAGATCATCTAGCCTGACCCCCTGCCACAGGCAGAAATGAATGCTGGGTTCACAAGACCCCAGACAGGTGACCATCCAACCTCCTCTTGAATTTGCCCAAGGTAGGGGCAAGGACCACTTCCTTAGGAAATTGATTCCAGATTTTGGCCACCCTAACTATAAAATATTGCCTTCTGATCTCTAACCTAAACCTATTCTCCATCAGCTTATTACCATTGTTCCTTGTCCCCCCAGGTGGTGCTGGAGAGAAAAGGGCTCTGCCTATTTGCTGTTGATCTCCCCTGATGAGCTTGTAGGCAGCCACAAGTTCCCCCCTCAGTATAGAATCTGATTGTTGGAGGTTTGCCTTGAATTTGTCCCCCTCCCACTGTTACAACAGGGCAAGTAAATCTGGAGGGTCAGGTAGCCCCCTTGCTCTCTGAGCTCCCCCTAACTTCTGCCCGCTACAGCCCTTTCTCCCCCTGCTTATTATCAGACCCTGCTCTCCCCAAGCACATGGGGCATGTCTACACATGCATATTTAATGTGCATTAGCCTGATTTAAGGTGCATTAAAGGCATGTGTCTATATGTGTTCACCCTTCATGTGCCTTAAAAAATGGTGATTTGAGGCTATTTGAGCCTAAATTTGATACCTGCATAAAGCAGGTATCAAATTTATATAAACATAGTTAAATTGCATTAGTGAACATGTGGACATGCTAATATGCATTAATGCAATGTGTGCCCATTGACTTGGGACTACATTTAGTCCCAAGTCAGTCCGCACACCCACTTTAATGCACATTAGCACGTACACATGTGTACACGCACATGGAAATGAGGGGCAAATTTGAAGACACTGACCTTGAAATAAACATACTTGTAATAATTTGCACAAAAATATTACAGGTACCCATAGACTTAATTTATACAGAACTGATGCATTTTACTTTTTTTGAAATTGCTGCAAGTTTAGCACAGGTACTCCATAAACAAACTTTTAAGCAGCACTTTTGTACCTACTTATGTACATAGTACAAACTATGCATGATATTAGTCCAAAGCCAGAAAGATCATGATTTACCCTATAGTTTATTGGGCTGGGTCCCAGCAGAGTCAACAGTGTTTAAAGTCATGGTGACCCTATAGCTCAGCACTGTTCAGTGTGTGCGTGTACTCCAGATACCCATCACAAAAGATCTATGTGCTAATTAGCCCTCCACTCATAACTGAAACCAGGTGTTCTTGTCATGAGTCCTAGAATCCTCCAATAATTTATATGCAGATGAGATGCAAGGCAACCTGATCCAACTTCACCTCATGGAAGGTGGGGCCACACTGATTATGTGTGGCATGCTACAAGATGTGGAATGACAGAGGGGTTCTGGGTGAACTGTTTGGGGCCCTGTTTGGTGACATCTGCCAGACATTTAAGGCTGATGAAGAAACAGGAATCATTAGAAATGGTAAAGAAAGGCACAGCTCAGCTGTGGGAGTGAAGAGGAAGTTGAAATATATTAAGTGTAGTGGTTCAGTACGACTTGAAGAAGAGTTGGTGCTGAGGGGGACTGTGCACAATGTACACTACCATGCATCTTAGATGGGCTGCACTAACCTTTCCTTACACTAGGTCCTATCAGCATCACTGCCTTTTTGGCTACGATCAAATGTAACATTTTTGGCACAAAGGGGAGGGTGTCAAGGCTAGCTCTGGCCCTGCCGGTGCCAGCCTGATATTGCAGTATCTCCAGACTTGTGACAGTTCCCTGAGGAGGGAACACCTTCCTGTTTTGTTTTGTTTTTTTTAAGGACCTCACATAGCAAAAAAGTTCCCTATCAGCGGGCATTTTTTACACATAGTCCTGACGCAGTGCTGGGCACTTTTAATTAGCGAGCCGCACTAATTAATAGTGCCTGTATGTCACACGCATCAGAGGTGGACTGCACCTCTGCACCGAGAAAGTGGCAGTGATGTGCTTTGAACAAAATCACACTGAAAGTGTTTTAGTTCAAAACGCACTATCGCCATGGAGATGCACTGGACTGCTGATACACATGATGCATGAGGCTCCAGAGCACGTTAATTTGTGCGCTCCAACAGACTTGATTAATTGAGTCTGCTCTGACGTGCTGGATTGCCAGCACGTCGGAGTGGGCTTCCTGCACGTGTGTAAGCAGCATGTTTGCCCAATACAGGACATGTGTTTTATAATCATGCCCAGTTTAGCTGCATTCAATCAACTTCCATAATAACCATAAGCACATGCTGCTTTTGGCATCAGTCTAATGATGGACAACATATTTAATGAGGTCTCTTTGTATGCGAATGTAAGATAAGGGGCTTTTCCCCTCATGCTGATTGGGGAAGGGAGGCCTCATCTTGTAGTTAATTAAATATAGTACATGGTTTGACAAGTCTATTTGTTAAACACCTCATTTCTTTACAAGAGCCACAGAATGGTCAGTTATTCCAAATGTCTGTCTTTTAACTAGACAAATCAAGGTTATGCTATGAAGGTTATTGAGAAAGTACATACAGGAACCTTTGCATATTTCTGAAAATAGATTATCTTAACAAATTAAACATCAACTCTAAGTGTCTGGTTTCCATTTCCCCTCCCCACCCTCCAAGCCCTTTTCCTGGTAAAAGCAACTGGAATAAGGTCTTATACCCAAATTTAACATGCAGCATGATTTCAGATAGGGCTGGAATAATGATTAATGATTAATTCCCAGGCAGAAACAGCTCCATTAAAACAGGCTATATTAACCTGTAAAACAACATGTACAATATACCATTTGAACTCTAAACACCTAGGAAATTTAAGTCAAGGTTGATTTCCCCACACACGCATCTTCCACATATTTAACTTCTGCCTTAGTAAGAAATTAAACATGACAGAGCATAGAATTCTAACGGCACACTGTTTAATTATAGGACGATTACACCACATCCACCTTTCCAGCCTATGCTGGCAACACACTACATGTAACAAGCAAGACAAGTTAAGGACAAGCTATGATAGCCTTGAGATTCCAAACCTTGTGCTGAAAATTGTCTGCAAATGTAGCATTTGGTTGTTCTCGCTGGATTGCTAATAGCTTTCTGCTAGCACAACTACAAGCTATTTAACTAGGCAAAGGAACAAGATGTGCAGTTTGCATCTTGCTTACTTCATGTTACTAGAGAACCGATCTGAGTAAAGAGATAAGGAATAAGAGAGGTAAAAATTGGCAATTGCATGGCACCAGGGATACATGTGAAAGCAAGGCATACTAGCTATTTTCTTTCCTCTAGGAAAAGCCTCTACTATTTTGTACAGAGAGCTAATGATGCCATCTTTCTAAAATCCTTCTAAAATGTTATTTAAATGTCAATCTTACACTTCAAAAGTGAATGAAATTATCTTGTGAGCTAATTTCAACAACAGTTCTCATACATTTATACAAGGTCTGTGGGTTGCACTAGGAGATATATTTCTACAGTCTTAAAATGTATTTTCCTGTATCGTAGTGCTTAAGGTCGGAAGGGATCTAAACAGATCATCAGGTCCGACCCCCAGCCAAATATCTGTCCAGCCTCCTTTTGAAGACCCCCAAGGTAGGAGAGAGTACCACCTCACTTGGGAGCTTGTTCCAGAGCCTGGCAGCCCTAACTGTAAAGTAATGTCTCCTGGTGTCCAGCCTAAACCTTCTCTCTAACAATTTGTGGCCATTATTCCTAGTAACCCAGGGTGGTGCCCGGGGGAACAGAGCCTCCCCCCAATTCTCACTGGTTCCCCCCTGACTTTGTAAATGGCCACCAGATCCTCCTCTCAGCCTTCTCCTATGGAGGCTAAATAGGTTCAGGCCCTTGAGCCTCTCTTCATAGGGCCTGCCCCATGGCCCCTAAACTAAGCAAGTGGCCCTCCTGTGGACCCTCTCAATGCTAGCCACATCCCTCTTGAAGTACGGCACCCAGAACTGGATGTGGTAGTCCAACTGCAGCCTGACCAATACCACATAGAGGGGAAGGATCACCTCCCTGGACCTGCTTGTGAAGCATCTGTAGATGCATGACAAGGTGAGGTTAGCTTTACTAACTACTTCCTCACATTGGTGGCTCATGTTCATCCTGGAGTCAACAATGACTCCAAGATCCCTTTCTGCCACCATGTTGACAAGAAGGGTGCTCCCCAGCCTATAGGTGTGTTGCAGGTTCCTTCTCCCTAGATGCAGCACCTTGCACTTGTCTGCATTGAATTCCATCCTATTCTCATCCGTGCACCTCTGTAATTTGTCTAGATCTAGCTGGATTCTGTCCCTCCCCTCCAGTGTGCCCACCTCGCTCCACAACTTGGTGTCAAAGTTGTGGAGTACTCTACCTGGAACTGGGAGGAAGCAATGTATGTTGCAGGATGGAAACGTTTGGAAAGGTATAAGAAGCCATCAAATGAATCAAGTTGATAGCAGTCAGTCTAGTAAATCCACAACAGGAATGACATCTCCACTATTGGTGACCTTGTTGTAATATTTCTGATTTAAATGAGTTTGTGCTGTAATAATGTTATGTGCCTCAGTTTCTCTGACAGCCCCTTCTTTCCCTCTTCTATCTACCCTAAGAGACAGAATCCAGAGTTACCTGGCCCACATGACAGAAACACATCCATCAACAAGGAATTAAGTAGCCCTTCAGGCAGGCTTGGTAAAACCTGCTTTGCGTGCTTTGAAAGTGATACCCAGGAGGCATTAAGGGGTGGAGATAAGCATTTCAAGGGACACAGCAGCCTGAATAAGAGGTTGCTGGCCATAGAGCACCAGTCTGAGGAGAGACAACAGCAAAGCTTACTTTGGGGTGCTCAGGGCTGTGCAGACTAGAGGCTGGAAAGGAAGCGCCAAGCTTTTTGGAGTACTCAGGGCTCTGTGAATCATAGAAGTAGGGTCAGAAGGGACCTTGTAGATCTTCAGGTCCAACCCCCTGCCTTGGCAGGAAGAAAACTGGCCTAAAAGGCCCCCAGCCAGGTAGGCATCAAGCCGCTTCTTAAAGACCCCCAGGGTAGGAGCCAGCACCACCTCCCTTGGAAGTCGGTTCCAGATCCTAGCCGCCCTGACTGTGTAGTTCCTATGGATGTCTAATCTAAACCTACTCTCCAACAACTTGTGGCCGTTATTCCTTGTTATCTCGGGGGGCACTATGGGAAACAAGATCTCCCCCCAAACCCTTCTGGTCCCCCCTAGTGAGTTTATAGATGGTCACCAGGTCCCCCCTCAGCCTTCTCTTGTGAAGGCTGAACAGATTCAGGTCCCGTAGCCTCTCATTGTAGGGTCTGCCCTGCTGTCCCCGGATCATGTGGGTGGCCCTCCTCTGGACCCTCTCAATGTTGTCCACATCCCTCTTGAAGTGGGGTGCCCAGAACTGGACACAGCACTCCATCTGCGGCCTGACCAGTGTCACGTAGAGGGGGAGGGTCACCTCCTTGGACCTACTTGAGATGCACCTGTGGATGCACGATAAGGTCCGGTTAGCCCTGCTGACCGTGACCTCGCATTGTCGGCCCATGTTCATCTTGGAATCAATGATGACTCCAAGATCCCTTTCTGCCTCCGTGCTCTCAAGAAGGGAGTTTCCCATCTTATAAGTGTGTTGCTGGTTACTACTGCCCAAGTGCAGCACCCTGCACTTGTCAGTATTGAAACGCATCCTGTTTTTGTTAGCCCACCCTTGCAACCTATCCAGGTCTTAGACAGAGAGAGAATAGCTGAGGTAACCCTGTGGTGCCCAGGACTTTGTGAGACTGAGGACAGAGATACTACTTAATCCTTTGGAAGGGACAGGTTTTCCTTGCTCTGTAGCTTTTGCCCCCACGAAATGCCTTTACTGAAGAGAAGCCTTCTGCTCTGCTGTTTGATGCACCTCTTCCTTTGATGTTCCTCTTTCAAGAGATGAACTGGAAGGCAGTTCCCCAAGACTGGGCCTAAGGTCTCAGACTTTGAAGGAGCCAGGGCTCCCCCCATAACTCTAGAAGCCATGCCAATTAATGTACTAAGGGAAACCAGATAAGACTGGGGGTCCTAAACATGAACTCTCTTTGAGGAATCCATGATTAATAGACAAACAATATAATTTACCTAGAAAGAGAGAAAAACAGGCAGATCAGGAGGACTCAGACAACTTGGAACGCTAGATTTCTGAAGCTAAGATAGCTTGCATAGACATGGAAGCAAAGATTTACTTTTTATAAAGTACTAGCCAGCTTACTGATAAGAAAATGAAAGTATTGCTTTATACACTAGGCAGGGGGATAGAAGTGATCAGGGAGCCAGTGAACAGGGGCTGCAAACAGGGTAAGCAGTTTGCAGGCAGTTGCTGGGGGCAGGAGGAGAAAGGGAGAGAGAAGCCAGGCACCAGATCCTGCCCAGGGAAGCACAGCTGCCTGTGCCTTCGATTTGCTGACTGTTTGTTTGGTGGGTTGTGTGTGTTGGGGGTGTGTAATCCAATAAGCCGGGAATGATTGCTATCTGCCGATTGATTGCTGCCTAGGCCTGACAGAATCCCTAACTAAGGGGCAGAGCCCGTTCAGGCTCAGCAGGGTATAAAGAGGAGTCTCCCCAGGCAACCAGGGAGCCAGTGACCAGGGAATCAGCAGAGGGGCTGCAAACAGGGTAAGCAGTTGGCAGGACAGTTCATGCCCCTCCTCCCCCCTTTCTGAGGGGCAAGTCTTTCAGCTTGGCATGAGGAAGCAGGAAAAAAGGGAATCCTTTGGGACCAATGAGCAATAAATAGGCCAGCTTCCAGGCAAGTTCACTAGGGAAGGTCTGCTTGGAAGAAGAGCAGTAAGAGAGAGAAGGCAGATTAAGAGACCCAAGGAAATGGCTGGAGGATGTTGCAATGCCAGAGCCACTGCTTGCACCTGTGAGGTGTCTGTCCAGGCAGCACAACTAACCATTGATGCTTCCACCCAGGTCCAGGTTTGGCGCTGTGGGGACTGGGGCTTGCGCGGCCCGTCCAGGTTTGGCGCTGTGGGGACTGTGGCTTGCAGGCTCCTTCCAGTGATGGCCAGGTCGGGGAGTGCCTGGGTGTAAGCAGTGCCTCCTGGTGGTGTCTCTCAGGGAACAAGCAAGAAAACTACAGGAGGAGGTGGCAAGGCTCTGAAGCATCCTCTGCCATGAACAGTTCATTGATTTGATACTAGAGGAGACCTTCGGGACTGTGGAGGTAGAAATGCCAGTTGCACTACAGAAGAAGGGCCTGGACATCCATAGAGGGTGGAAGGTGGAGACTTGTGACTTTTGGCAGCAAGCAGAGATCTTCACCTCCACCTGCAGTGGTTTGCTCAGAGAACAGATATGCAGCCCTAGCAACATAGAGGGAGGAGCACGTTCCAGTGGTGGAAGAAGGTCAGGCCTCACCAAGGTGGTAAAGATCAAGACAACCACCACCAAAAAGAAGTGGTGGTACATGGTGGTGGTTGAAGAATCCCTTCTGCTGGGGATGGAGGGAGCCACCTGCTGACTTGACCTGTTGTCTCAGGAAGTCTGCTGCTTACCTGGGATATTCTTCCAAGAAGAAGGATTGTTTAGAAAGAGAAGGGATCCACTTGATAAAGAGTGGGAAAAGCATCTTCATAGACAGGCTCACAAATCTAGTGAGGAGGGCTTTAAACTAGGGTCGCCAGGGGATGGAGACCAAAGCCCTGAGGTATGTGGGGAAATGGGAGACCTAGAGGAAAAGCAAGCAAGAGGGGCAACAGGGGAGGTGCTCTCATACTTCCTGGGAAATCAGGGCAATCAGCTAGTTACCTCAGCTGCCTGTACACAAATGCACAAAGCCTGGGAAACAAGCAGATAGAATTAGAAGTCCTCGCACAGTCACAGCATTATGATGCGATTGGAATAAAAGAGACTTGGTGGGATAGCTTGCATGACTGGAGCACTGTTATGGATGGGTACAAACTAATCAGGAAGGACAAGCAGGGGAGAAGAGGAGCAGGAGGAGTAGCACTTCATATAGAAGAGCCCTATGATTGCTCAGAGCTCCAGTATGAAGCTGGAGATAAGCCTATTGAGAGTCTCTGGGTTAGGGTGAGATGGTAAGGCAACAAGGGTGATGTCGTTGTGGGGGTCTGCTATAGACCACCAGACAAAGAAGTGGTGAATGGGGCTTTCTTCAAACAGCTAGCCAAAGTTTCCTGATCACAGGCTCTGGTTCTCATGGGGGACTTCAATCACCCTGACATCTGCTAGGAATGTAATACAGCAGTATAGAGGCAATCCAGGAAGTTTTTGGAGAGTGTTGGTGATAACTTCCTGGTACAAGTGCTGGAGCGGCCAACTAGGGACCATGCTTTTCTTGACCTGCTGCTCACAGAGAAGAATTCATGGGGAATGTAATAGTGGACGGCAACTTGGGCAGCATTGACCATGAGATGACCGAGTTCAGGATCCTGAGGAAAGGAAGAAGTAGAACAGCAGAGTATGGACCCTGGACTTCAGAAAAAGATATTTCAACTCGCTCAACAAACTGATAGGCAGTTAGGCTGGATCCCCTAAGAAGCTAGCCTGATGGGGAAAGGAATCCAGGAGAGCTGGCTGTACTTTAAAGAAACCTTACTGAGAGCACAGGAACAAACCATCCCAATGCACTAGCAAAGGAAGATTAGCAAATATGGCAGAAGCCCAGCTTGGCTTAGCAGACCTCTTCAGTAAGCTAAAAAACAAAAAGGAAGCTTATAAGTAAAAACTTGGAAGAACTAGGGAGGAGTATAGGAGTACTGCTTGCACATGTAGGGATAAAAATCAGGAAGGCCAAAACAGAACTGGAGTTGCAACTAGCAAGGGACATGAAGATTAAACAAGAAGGATTTCTATAAGTATGTCAGCAATAAGTGGAGGATCAGAGAAAGTGCGTATAACTTTACTAAACGGCGGAGACAGAGGATGCAGAGAAACCTGAAGTACTCAATGCCTTTTTCACCTCAGTCTTCACAGGTGATGTCAGCTCCCAGACTACTGCTCCTGGCAGCACATTTTGGGGAGGAGGTGAGCAGCCAACAGTACTGAAAGAACAGGGTAGAGACTATTTAGAAAACCTGGATGCATACAAGTCTATGGGGCTGGACTGGATGCACCCAAGGGTGCTGAGGGAGTTGGCCAATGTGACTGGAGAGCCACTATGTTTCAAAACTCATGGCAATTAGGAGGTCCCGGACAACTGGAAAAGGGCAAACATAGTGCCCATCTTTAAGAAAGGGAAGAAGTAGGAACCAGGGAACTGCACACTGGTCAGCTGCACAACAAGTCCTGGAAAAATCATGGAGCAGGTCCTCACTGAATCCATTTCTAAGCACTTTGAAAAGAAGATGATTAGGAACAGTCAGCATGGGATTTACTAAGGGCAAGTCATGCCTCGCCAATCTGATTGCCTTCTGCAATGAGATGACTGGATCTGTGGATGCAGGGAAACCAGTGGAAGCAATATACCTTGACTTTAGCAAGGATATAGGTTTTAGCCATGTTGGTCTACAGGCAAAAAATATGCAGAACTTTTGGCAGAGGTTATATCTTTTAATAGACCAACTAAATAAAAACTAGCTGCTCTGAAATGAAAATTTCAAATTTTTTACAAAAAAGAAGCAAAACTCTAACACCCAGAGACCTGGAGAATTCCAACCCTGCTCCAGCCCATTGTTTGAGCTGCATTTGCATACCTGAAAAACAGGCTCCACACTACAGCACTACCTCAACCAGGAGGCTCATTCCATCTGCCTCTCTCCTGTATAATAGAAAACATCTTACCAAGAAGGAAGAAAAAATTTTTAAAAAAATATATCAACACCCAGTTTACCATCAGACAACTTGGAGGTAAACAGACTGCTTGAACTTTTATTTTAGCTTACCTTGCATAGAAGGAAGGAACTTTTCCGCCCAGAGGAAACTATAACAGCCTTTTTTCCCTCTCCTGTGCCTTATGAATTTTAATTTCTACTTAGGAGAAATGTTACAATCTGTGCTTTCTCTTTTGCCTGAGGAAGGGTGCGTGAGCCTGAAAGCAAGGAGCAACTCACACAAAAGACTCTCACAGACCCAAGGGAACAGACTTCCAGCCTCAAAATTCCCCTGTGCAAAAGGAAACTTATTTTCTACCCAAGAGGATTTTTACCACCTTGGAATTGTCCTCAGCCTGAAGAAGGGTGCGTGTGCCTGAAAGCTTGCAAGGAAAAATAATTTTTTGCAATTTCTTAGTTGGTCTGCCAAATGTTCTACATATTTTTTTGACTTCAGCAAGGCTTTAGATATGGTCTCTCTCAACGTTCTTGCAAGCAAGTTGAGGAAGTATGGGTTGAATGAATAGACAGAATGAACAGACAGGTGAATAGAAAACTGGTTGGATCATCAGGCTCAGAGAGTAGTAATCAATGGCTCAATGTCTAATTGGCAGCTGGTATCAAGTGGGGCTGGGATCAATCCTGGGGCTGGTTTTGTTCAGTATTTTCACCAGTGACCTGGAGGATGGGATAGAGTGTGCTCTCAGCAAGTTTTCAGATGACACCAAGCTAGGGGGGAGATATGCTGACATGGCTAGGATTCAGAGAAAATCCTGGAAGATTTTCAACAAATTGGAGTACTGGGCCAAAAGAAATCTCATGAGGTTTAAAAAGGATAAGTACAAAGTCCTGCATTTATGGCAGAACAATCCCATGCACTGGTACAGGCTGGGGACTGACTGGCTAAGCAGCAGTTCTACAGAAAAGGACCTGGGGGTTACAGTGGACAATAAGCTGAATATGAACCAACAGTGTGTCCTTGTTGCAAAGAAGGCTAATGGCATACTGGGCTGCATTAGTAGGAATACTGCCAGCAGATCAGGGAAGTGATTCTTCCCCTCTATTCGGCACTGGTGAGGCCACATCTCGAGTACTGTGTCTAGTTCTGGGCCCTCCACTACAGAAAGGATGTGGATAGATTGGAAAGATCCAGAGGAGGGCAATGAAAATGGTTAGGGGGCTGGGGGGCATGACTTATGAGGACAGTCTGAGGGAACTGGGCTTATTTAATCCACAGAAGAGAAGACTGAGGGGGGATTTAATAGCAGCCTTTCACTACCTGAAGGGTGGTTACAAAGAGGATGGAGCTAGACTGTTCTCAGTGGTGGAAGATGACAGAACAAGGAGCAATGGGCTCAAGTTGCAGCCAGGAAAGTTTAGGTTAGATATTAGGAAAAACTCTTTCACTAGGAGGATAGTAAAAATACTGGAACAAGTTACCTAGAGAGGTTGTGGACTCTCCATTCTTGGAGGCCTTTAAAACCCATCTAGAAAAAGCCTTGGCTGGATGATCTAATTGGGGATGATATTGCTTTGATCAGGCGGTTGGACTAGATGATCTCCTAAAGTCCTTTCCACCCTTAATTTTCTATGATTTTATAATTCTACAATTCACCATCCCCCTTGCCACCTGTCCTAAACTCTGACCAAGGAGTGTCTGCCCCTGCCCAACCCACCCTCACCTCCCAACCCACAATCCTCTGTAAAAGAAAACAAAACATTTCCCCCCAAACAAATTTCCTCCCTTCCTTATCCCTTCTCCCACTCCTGTATGACAAACAGCGGAGTCCCTCCACTCCCTCACTGTCCACCTATGACCCGTACCCTGTCTCATTCAAAAGGGGGTATGGCTGAACCCCAAGCCCATTTGTTATGTTAGTCCCTTTCCTACACGGCAAATGCACTGTTCAATTTTTTAAAAAAAAGAATAAAACCAAACATACTCCCTTCCCCCTGTCTTTGGCCCTGCTGAAGGGCGACCACAAAGGCATCACTCTTCAGCAGTGTCCATCCCAGGATGACCTGCAGTTCCTTTTAAAGTCACAGGCTGACTGTGACCTTTCCTTCCCAGCTTGGCTGTCCATTTGCCTGCTCAGCATCCCACCCTTTTCTCTACAAGAAGGGGGGTTGGGAGTCTAGCTGTGTCAATAGTTTTATGTTGTTACCCAGAATAGGGTTAGCAGGAATCATAATATCAGTGTAAACAGAATCCTATTCAAAACTTCACAAGCTAAATAACTTACAACCACCTTGAAGGATATATTTGATGTCTTACCACATTATATGTTCCACTAACATGCTGTTTACTCAGGTTAGAAACTGTACTGGCATGGAGTTAAACTTATACATACACAACTTAATTCCCTGGCAGCTCAGAGCTTACACAGGGTAAACACAAACATAAAACAGAACCCAAGACCCCAGCATCAATTAATACAGAGGCCCCATTTTTTTCTTCACAGATGCAGATGCAAGAGAAGCACCAATTCCCTACCCCATTCTTCAGGCAGCGCATACAATTTCTCCTTCATAGCTCTCAGTTCACTCTCTTTCCAAAAGCTGGTTCAGGGCTTACATGAAACCAATCAATAATGGTAGCAGAAGAACTTCTGAAGCAGACAGCAGATATCTGACTGTCAAGTGTATACACATCAGGGCCAGAGACAGACATTCAAGAAGCCTGAGCCTGAATTGATTCAATCTGTGCAGGTTAGTCTAACCTGGCTAAGCTGAACTGGTTTGAAACCAGACAGACATTCTCTCTAGACTGAGGAAATGCAGGCACATGCCTGCAGTGGCTTTGGCTAGAAGCCGGGGGTTGGGCAGTGCTAGAGCAGCCCTCCCTTCCCTTCTGCAGGGAGCTGAGGCGGGTGTGGCCAAGCCCCAGCAGGACGCTCTCATTAGGGATGTCTGCCTGCACACATCCCAGGCTTTGCCTACTGGCTGCTCAAGAGGTCGGAGGGTTCCCAGCCCCCAGCTAGCACTCTGAGGCAAGGGTGTGTGTGTAGTGCATGCATCTGTTAATGATACAGAGCTTTTCAATCTCCCTTCCTGCTTCCTCATACTTTCTGTAGCAAACTGACAGGTGAGCAAACCAGCCAGGAGGCTGATAACGGTCTTTATCACCCGATTAGCAAAACAGTAGCTTCTGTCCACATTACTTCAAACTTCTTAAACAGCTTACCAGCTGACCTGTTGGTTAGCTCCAAAAGCCCTACGCGGTCACTAGTCTGTCTGCCTATCCCAGTGAAAGTGGAGAGAGAGAGACATACATAGACACCTCTCCGCACTAGCTAGCAGACCACGTGCTGGCTACAGTCCCTGGTGTTGCGGAGAGAAGGAAGGAATCTCTGCTTAAGCAGCAAGTGGTGAAAGGAGGAGAAAGGGGAGAGGGAGGGGGGACATGGGGAAGCCAGCAGACCCTGCTTTGCCTGCAAGTCTCTGCCGAGCTCCAGCCATAGAGCAGAGGGGAGGGGCCAGCCCTGCTGCAGAGCAGAGTGCCCCGACTAGCCTAGAGAGCATGCTGGGATGCTGGGGGATTTAACTTCAACCAGAAAGGAGTCTGGAACAGACACTGCATAAACCAGTTTGAGCCAAATCAGTTAATCTGATACTACATTTCAACCAGGTTTTTCTCAAACTGGTTTCAGACATTTTCAAACTGGTTTATGTGCACTGTACATCTTTTCCGTTACAGGTTTAAACCAGTTTCTGATCACTTAAACTGGTTTGTGTGTAAGGTCTGTCCCTAGCCCAGGTGAATATGAAGTCTGAGAGCTGCTCTTCCTTTCCCCATGGTTCCTCATTGAAGTGTGTCCATCAGAAGACTTAGTGGCTTCATTAAGGAGTTCAGTAAGGGCTTCCAACATACATTAACACTGAAATTTCAGGAAGCTGAGCAGCTTCTGCTTGTCAAGCCATTCATGACACAGGGGAAGATACTGTAGACAGAACCAAGCCCAACAAACTAGTACTTCTAAACATCCTTCTTCAAATATATGGCATGAAAACTATCAATGTTAGCCCACAGCTTGCTAAAATGAACAAAATTCCAAGTATCCTGCCAGATACCCGTCTCGCTTTGGACACATATTAATATTTAAATTTTGCTGCTATTCCATAAGGTTCCTGGTCTCATAAGTAAAGGTACAAAGGACAAAACTTTCCAAGTAGTAACTTAAAAGGAATGGTTTTCCAAGATCAATTCTGACCATTTTTCTTTATGTTATTTAAAAAAAAAAAAATTAAAATGGCACATTCGTTCTTGCCCCTAGATAAGCTGAATTTAAGCTGTAAACTTTATGGAAGTATTATTATTCCAGTTCATTTTGATGGGCAATTTTAAAGATGCTAGGTTTAGAATATACCCTCATTGCTCAGCCCATCAATAAAAATAGAGTACGTACTTATTACTCCTATCTTTAGACCTCAGAATGCCATCTTCTGAAAGATATAAACTTCATTGGTTAACTGCAGCAAAAAAATAAAATAAATAGAATAACTATAGCTAGCTGGACAATTTTCAAATAAATGAAAAATTTAAAGTCAAAAGAGAATATTTAGAAGTATAAATAGTGATAGGAAAAACAGTATATGTGTGTGTGTGCGTATTACAGACAAAGTACACCTGCTTTGCTTCAGAAACAAGTTTTTCATCCCAACCCTGAATCAGACAAAGCAGGGGCTTGAAACTTAATCCAAGGGCCTAATCCAGGGGTGGACAAAATATGGCCCATGGGCCGGATCTGGCCTGTGAGGCCATTCTATCCGGTCTGCAGGGCCCCTAAAATTTTTTTGAACATTAAAATGTATCTTTCCTTGATTCTTGTAAAAAATGACAGGAACCACGGGCGGTAGGACCAGGGGTAGACCGGCAGGCTCCTGCAACAGCAGGGCCTGCCCAGCCCCGCCCCTCCTTGATGCAGCCACTTGGAGCCCAGGCAGGGCTGTCCTGAGCAGGGACAGGCAGCCCCAAGCAGGCTGCAAGAGGCTGCAGCATGGGGCACTCGCCATGGGGCGGGCAAGGGGCTGCTTTTCCCCTGCACTCAGCACCAGCTTGTAGCCCAGCCCCACGTGACACCGGGCTCACACCACAGCGGCAGCAGCTAACGCCCCTTCGCTTGCCATGCTGGGCAGCATTTGTGGCTGCTGCCTGCCTGGAGCTCGCACCGTGGTAGGCTACATACAGTGAGGCTGCCACCGCCGCATCTATGCTGCCCAGCGCACAAGCTCTGGGCAAGCAGCAGCAAATGCTGCCCAGCACGGCAAGCAGGGGGGCTGCAGCTGCCACCGCCATGGTGCAGCCCCAACAGGTGAGCCCAGAGCTGGCACGGGGCCCAGGCTGGTAGCGCAGGCAGGTTACAAGCCGGTGCTGAGTGCGGGGGAAAATTGGCCCCTTGCCCACCCTGTGGCCAGTGCCCCACACTGCAGCCACTCACAGCCCTCATGGGGCTGCCTGTGCCTGCTCAGGACAGCCCTGTGCAGGCTGCAGGCGGCTGCAGCAGGGAGTACCAGCCACAGGACAGGGGAGGGGTCAGTTTTCCCAGCGCTCAGCACCAGCTCCTTCCCTGCCAGCGAACAGGGGTTCAGGGCTGTGCACTGTCCTCCCCCCCCCCGTACCACAGGGCTGGGGGCCACTGGGAGTGAGCAGGCGCAGGAACACAGGGCCCACACTGGTGTCCTAGGGCCAGCACCAGCAGGGCCCAGAGCAGGGCCCTGCTATTCAGGGCGGCAGGGGTACAGGGTCCTGACCGGCAGGGGCTCTATGGAGCTGGGCCAGCTCCGCCCCCCAGCTGGCTCCACAGCCGGCCCAGCCCGGCTCCACCAGCCCCTGCCAGCCTGCGCCCTGCTCTGGGCCCCACCAGTGCTGGGCCTGAGACATTGGTTCCAAGACATTGGGACATTGATCAAGGGACAGAGCTACCCATGTGGCCCTCAACAGCTTGCCAAAACTGGGTAAGCAGCCCTCCACCTGAAATAACTGCCCACCCATGGCCTAATCCCTATGTTGTAAAAAGCACTTTTCACTTCTGAAGTGGGTCCAAACAGTTATCTGGAAATGCACATTTCAAAAAAATCAAATTTTTACAAAAATATTTGAAAATATGGGTTGTTCCAGCACAGAACTAAAGCAAATTTTAAAAGCCTCTGGAGTTTGTGGCATAATCCTGCAATCAATCTACATAAAACCATACCATAAATAGTAGAAATACTAATGTAGTTTAAAAACCCAGACAAATATCATATGATGCTGAAGAAAATTTGCTGTAGATTCCTTTATGAGTTAGAAAACAGTTTTAATAATTCACACAAACTGCAAAATATGGAAAACATTCTCTGTATCATGCGTCTAAAACTTGCTAGTATTTGAGGGTCTTAGTTACTAGGGTTATAAAGATTATATAAAAGACTATAAATAAATAATGCTGTACAGCCCCGTCTTCTTACTAGATTAGACTATTCATCTGCAAAACCTGTTGTGAGGATATTAGTCTCTACCTTGCATGTCACCTGTTTCTAAGCCTAGTTATGCAGTGGAGATAGCTAAAAACTGCTAGGCAGGATATTAAGGTAATCATATCAGACAGCACTCTTTTTTCCATTCAGTTTTGTACATGAATTTGTCTAATGTTTAATTGCTATTTATAAGCAACCCTTGCAAGGCAACTAACTGTCTTCCCTAGTCATGTCCTCAATCAAGTCATTAGATTAAAAAAAAATACCAATTGTAAACCTCTGTCAAATAAGGCATGAGAAATTGTCACTATATTCCATGGCCCTACATACTTAATATAACAATAAATATTGCTAATTAGGAAAACGGCCAGAACTTTATAGAAATGTTTTCTCAACATTCAGTAATATGCATGTGTCATTGTTAAGTGCTTGCAGCTGTTCACAAACTCAAGGTCTTAATGCAATCAATAACAGGAGGTCTCATAACAACTAATATAAAAAGGCTATTTATAGTGTAAGAGCACTAGCTAAAGTTTGTCAGTTGTGGTAGCAAGTTTATTTATTGTAGCAAGTTTGAAGTGTTTATGAGTACTTACCATAATCACATACCTACCATTATCACGTGTACATACCTGTATAAAGTGTGGTAAGCACATCCATATGCTTGTTTTTTTAATAGTCATGACCAATATCTGTGGTTGTTTGAATAAGTAACCCCAAATATTAACAAAGATCATTAAAGTATCTGGACCAAACCAGAGGCAGCTTAGTAACAAATGAAGTCCCATGACTATGAGCTGGGGACTATGAACAGGAGGTAGTTTACCCTGTTGTTAGGGATCTCATTACTCCTTCTGACCTTTATGTCCTCCTCCTCACTGGTCTTTCATCGATGGGAGGGAGGTACTCTATTATCTGATTAGACTTTCTTGATCTCCATGGCTGAGGTGATTTGCTTTTCAAGTTGTACAAGTGCTATACAAATGCAGTATCTTTAAGACTTGCCTGTCTACTCCCCGCCCCGTAAGTCTGCCAAAGAAGAATGTGTGTTGCTAAACCTCCCTGAGGAGTGCTTCAGATATGCTAAAGGCAGATAAACCATTAGACACAGTTACCATGCTCAGTGACCCAATATTACTGCCTAAAGCTCAACCCTTTTCTTTGATAACTGAGCTGGAGCTTTCACTAGCAGCTAACTCCCACATGGTGGCTTCTGGAAGGAGAATGCTTTCCTGAGAATTTCTCCAAACTAGATGCTCTTCCATTTTTCAGGGGTTCTGATCACTTTCTCCTGAATTTATGCAGTCAAACAGCTTCCCTAAACAGCTGCTTTTACCCTCTTCTTGAGGAAATATTCCCAGCAGGAACCTACCAGAAGGGCAGACATTCTCACAGGGGAACCTTTTTTTCTTTGGGAAATCAAGAGAATCCCTCCTTAGTAACAAGTAAATATTACTGCAGACATTCATAATACTCATGCTCTAATGTCCCTGTCACAGCGGGGTCCTACAGGAGGGCCGTGATCTCCTCAAGGCCTCCTTCCTGTGCCAAGTTGGCCCAAGGGCACCCTCAGATTCTCGACCGCCACGTCCTTGATGTTCCAATATATTAGGGAGGCTGCCTTACGTCTTCTTGGACACAGTTCGCTGTAACCTCTGGCCCCGTGGACTCCCGGACCCCTCGTGGATCCCGCTCTACAATGGGTGCTTCAGGGCACCCTAGCCTTATGGGCTATGCGTGGCTCCTACCACCCCATACCACGCCCCAAGCCTCGCAGATGTAATGGACGTTATTCTGTCCCTCTCTCTGTCTTCAGGCCCCCTCTGGCACTCAGGCTCTCCACAACCCTGTCTCTCTCTCCGTGCCCCCTCTGGCGCTCGGGCTCTCCGCAGTCCCGTCTCTCTCTCTCCGCACCCTCTCTCGGGGCCTCTTCTACAATGCCGCCCTCTCTCGGGGGCCTCCTCAGTAAGGCTGCCCCCTCTCTGGGGCTCACCGCATTGCTGGCCCCTTCCCCAGGGCTCACCACGCCCACACTGGGGCTTCTCAGCAATGCCCCCTTCTCTGGGGCTTCTCAACTGCCCCTCTTTGGGGCTGGGGTCTATGTACCCTGAATGCTGCGCCCTCACTGGTGCTCAGGTCTCCACACTAGTGTGAGTTCCCTATGAGGCTTCCTCCAACCCCTAATAGCCTCACCCAAACCACCGGTAACAAACAACAACACAAACTCAAGCCCCTAGGCTATAACAAACAGAAGCCGCCCGGCTATAATCACACTCAAGCCTACCGGGGTTCTTCATCCCACAGCAGTGTCAGACGCTCCTCTCCCTCCTCCACAGCAGAGAGCTCCTTCCTCCAGGGCTGCTGGCAGTGAACCGCCTCTGGCCTCAGCCCCTAGGGTTTATGAGAGAGCCAGGCCCTGCCCCTTTCAGTCAGCTGACCACTAGCAGGTAAGATTGCTTGTTAGCTCCAGTTGCCCTGGCAACCAACAGCTGGGCTCCTTATTCCCTGCTAGGGCTCTTTCCCCAGCTGTTTTCCCTCTTTAGGAGCAGGGCACCTAAGTGCTCTGCGACAGTCCCTAACAGGCTATATGAACCTTTGGCTCAGTGGGTGGGGAAAAAGACATGTGCTGTATCATTAAGCAGAAATAATAATAATAATAATAGTAGTAGTAGTAGTAGTACCAGAGCACCTAGGAAGCCTACCATGGACCTGAACCTGGACTTGTCCTTGGGGACTGTACACAGAACAAAAACAATGGTCCTTCTCCTCAAGGATCTTACAGTTTAAATTGCTTGTGGAGATCCGAACAGTGATGGTCAAATATCCCACCACAAAATTATTGGTTATTTCAGTGGCCCCAGTCTTGAGCCACTCTTCACTAACCAGTCTTGTCATCTGTATCCATAAGAAAGTGTAAAGCAGATAGACCAAGGAACAGACCAAAAGGAGCTAAATACCAGCATTTTTTTCCTCAAGAAATGTGACTGGGAAACAGGTCACAAGTTAAAATTAATTGTTCACAATACAATGTTAGATGGTAAATCTTAAAAACACTGAAACTGCAAAGAGAAATGTAGCATTGTAGCTGACAATCAAAATCATCAAATTTGATTAGAAAAAAAAATTGCATGTCATGGCCTTCAAGTGATGTGCCTGTTTAGAATAATCAAGCATCAAAGGTCTCCTAGGTAACTGAATAGCTGGTAAGAAAATATATGCACATACCAAAGCAATTTTACATTTGTTAACAGCAACTACTTAAAATTGTTCTGTATGCATTATCCCATGTTAGTATCATTGATAGATCTTCAGCTGGAAGTATGTTTTGTATATTTCATATATATTCTTCATATTGCAGTTACATTGTCTTTTGGGGGGTTTCACCCTGAACTTATTTGACCTTTCCTTTTTAGTGAGTTCTTAATGTATAGCTTCCCATTTTAATTTCAATATTTTCCTATTATTTATTTGAACAGAAACATAATGAATTGAAATTTAAAATAAAAAACCCTGAACAACTATTCCCAAATATTTGGGAACAGTCCAAAACTGTATTAAGTTCATAACTCTTGAAACAAAACTACACAGTAACTACTCAAAGAAACTTAGTTTGATCTCAATTTTTCACTTACTGTCAAAACAAATGAGTACAAGGTGGAAATGGTGTTGTCATAAATTCTTAGAGCCTTAATCGTTATCTCAGTTTTGGGACATCACCATCAGGCAACATATGAAGGAAGATATCAATTAGTCTACATCTCACACAACATTGAACATTATCTAAAACCATGGACAAGCATTCATTTCCAACATTAAACACTTCTTTGAAATTCTTCCCGTTTGAAAAATGGCCTCGGAGCTGGAGCATACATGCATTTCAACTTCCTGGCTGGAGAGCTACACAAGTGAGTTCTCTAGTCAGGGAGCACTAGAGGCCTGCTCCCTGAGTCACACGCACCCTCCATTAATTGATAGCCTTCCCTCTCTCTTGTCTGGGAAGGGGGAAAACTGTCAACTGCTACAGACAACCCTGGAAAGGTTCTAGCCCTGAGAGAATGCCCCACATCCTGCCAATCAACTGGTCAGTGAGATGGAGAGCCAATCTCCTATGGCAGGACCCCTCCTCGTTCCCATCATGGGAGAACAGCCCTAATTCTATGTACTCCTCCTAGCTGACTTGGATAAATGTGGGGCAAGGTAGGCTATCCGCCACAGCAGCAAGGCTCCAGGACTGTTGCCACTGCATTACAGCAAGCTGCCTCCCCCCACTGATCCAGCCCAACCCAGAGCAGTGCAGGGGCTGGCAGGAGCATTCTGTAGCAGCAATTACAAGGGAGGGGGAGCAGAGGACTGTGGGAAGTTGGATGTTTTCAACACGACAGAGAAGTATAAATCAGTAGTGCTCAAGCTTTAGTTCAAGCCCCACCCCACCCCCAATTTTGAAACGCAGGGACACTGATACATGAGATGCTGCAGCGCTCAAAGCTGCTCTAACTAAAGCGCTGCCCCCCTGTAATTACAGCACATCAGAGCAGCCTTGTTGCACATGTGTAGGTGTCCATATAGTCCAGGACCTTGATCCTGGAACTGGATCCATGCAAGGAGAATCTTACATATGTGTAGAATACTTCAATGCTTTATGCACGGGAGCAAAAGTTTGCGCACATAATCTAAGGGCCTGACTGAGACCTTCATGTATTTAGGTAATATGTGCTGTCTTGGTAAACAATCAAGTTATGGCACTCGCTAAAACAGGCTACTATATGAAATGTACATACTGGCCTTTCTTAGCACTTTCCCTTCACCTAACCACTTTTCTGATTGGTTATTCTTTCTCAGCATATTTAAAAATTATCAGTTGAAATGTTAAAAGTCAGGGAAAAGAAGTAAGAATGCATCTTCCATTGACTTGGACGGAAGCAAAGATGTGGCTGCATACCTGGCGTGTCTCAGCTCGACTTTTCTTCATCTTCCAGAAGACAAACTCAGGGCATATAGAAAAAGGTAAGTGATTGATAACAACAGAGGGGAAAGCAGAAGTAAAAGTCTAGCTTTACAAATAAGTGGGCCAAAATATTTTGGGATTTGCTATGCTCTTTAATATCTGTATTGTTTAGGAATATAGATGTTCATAGAACAGAAAAGTATATTTTGTCAGTAAACCCATACCCACACTACCTCTAATGAAAATCAAGAATTACTTAAGAATAATAAAAAAAAAAAATTGAACTTTGGTGTTCATCTTAATGAGTCAATTTGAGAAAGTTAAGGATGTAACTGTTATTTATTTTCTCATAAGACAGACTGCTCATTATATAAGAAACAGCCTACTTATGAACAGGAAAGCTCTCAACGCTTTGTCTTGGTGTAGCACTGATGGGGGAAACTGCCTCCCACTATCTAAATACCTCCTTTAACAACAAACCAGAGATTCTTCAGTCTACATCATACTAGAACTACTCATAAAAGAGTCCTGAATCTGATTCTCATTCTATACTGGGGTGGGCAAATCTACCAAGGGATTTTGTCCAGCCCACAGCAGATCCCTCAGCCCCAACCCAGGCAACACATGGGGGGTAGCCTGGGCCATGACGCATGCAACCAGTGTCACCAGACAGCAGGGCTGAGGTGGCACAATGGCCAGACTCACTTCCTGGCACCCCCACTGGCAGCAGTGCTTTCCAGCTGCCCCTGCCAGCGTCACCACCACTGCTAGACCAGCCCTGCTGCCTGGGCACTCCAGTCTGTCCTCCACTCACCACCCAAGGCCAGAAGCAGGGCCTGCATGGACAAGGCACATAGCCAGGCAGATGGGATTAGACTGTGGGCAGGCAGGGAACAGCATCCGGGAGTGGGATGGAGGGGCAATGACAGGGTGAAATCATGGGGTAGTGATGAGGTGGGATCACAGGACAGTGACAGTGTGTGGCTGGGACCCAGGGGAGAGCCACAGTCTGCTGCCCACATTCCTGCAACAGGCTCCAGTTCCACAGGTAGGAGTGTACAGAGAGAGGATCAAAGCCCTGTCCCAGGCCTCAGGCCGGCAGTCAATGCCCTAAAATCACAGCCATGGCTCCACCCACCCCACTCCTGGATGGCACTCCCTAATTTCCCACAGACCCATCCCATCCTCCTGGACATGTGGTCAGCTCATGCAGGTCCTGGCCAGTCTCTATAGAGACTCCAGAATCAGGAGGCCATAACAACACAAGACTGGGGCTGGGGCAGAGCCATAATCTGCTCCCTGCACATACCTGGCTGCAAAACCAGCACCCATCACAGGGTCATGCAGGAACACATTGTGGCTCTGCTCCTGGCCCCAGCCCTGCGATTCCGGCCCAACCCATCCCACTCTTGGATGCTGCTCTCCACCCAACCACAGCCCCATCCCATCCACCAAGCCCAGAGCAGGGAGGATGGATGGGAGGTGGGGGGGGATCCTGACCCAGCCCACAACAGCTCAGAAAAATTCCTTAAGTGGCCCTCTGGCCCAAATAATTGCTCACACCTGTGCTATATCATCTATTGACTTTTCTAGTTTAGATTGTACACCCCAAGTCAAATGAAGCTGTATTCATTTTACGTAAACAGACAGCACATTAACAATGCTCAATGAGGGAAAATTACTCACCAATTTTGTTTGCTGTAATACTTTATTATTTCAGCCTGCAAAATAACATCAATTACTGATCGCATTATGGTTCCATCAACCAGAGCGGGGTGGCAAAAGAACTGTCAGTAAGTGATGGTATCTAATCTAATCAAAGAATCTACTAGTGGCAAATGTACAGCAACTATGTACATACTAAGAATACTCTTTTGTAGAGATTTTATGAATTCTGTGTGTGAATAAGTCAGTGAAGTAAACTT
>NW_005842382.1:1164204-1165283 GCF_000455745.1 Alligator sinensis | reverse complement strand
GGGGGGGGGGGGGGGTAAACATATGTAAACTCAGAGCAAAAGAACAATGACTTATTTCAAGGTTCCAGATGCTTTTCCAAGGCTGGGAACACAAAAACTAGAATGATGCTCAATGGACAGAAAAGATTCTCTAGATGTAAAGGGGTAGGGTGAGACACCTGAGAGAGTCTGGGTACCAAAAGCAGGTCAGTTGCATCCGCACAAAGCTCTGTCCAGGCTAATTTATTCTGATAAGAACTAGGGTGTCATAGGCCCCCTCTACACATTATGTGTATTAACAATTAACTGGTTAACTGAACAATTCATTTAGTCCAGCTTCATATACAAAATAACTATCATGCCATAAAAAGGTCCACCAGCTATAAACTTAGAGCTGGAAAATATGTAACAACTTTAAAACTGGATAGAAACCACCTATAATTTGAACATCTAGCTATGTCCCTGAGGCTGGGAGCCCCGTCAGCTGACAAAGCTCCCAACCACAGGGGTGCACCATACACTGCTGTGGCTGGGAGTCCCATCAGCTGACAGGATTCATAGCTTCAGCAACATGTAGGACAGTGCTGTGGCTAGGAGTCCCATCAGCTGATGGGATTCACAGCTGCAGGACCTTGTTACTTGCTGGTGAAAAGAGAACCTGGGATCATGATCCTGTGCTCCCCCTGCACCAGCAATATGGCATGATTGGATCTGATGCTGCATCCCACAAATCATACCATCTACAATGCATGTGTTGCATGGCAGGAGCTGCAACTGTGCGCATCATACATAAGCTCCTATCACGCCTTTACCTGAATGTTTAGAGGGATACACAAAGCCCACTCCCCCGGTGGTGCTTGCTGGGATTGCTATGGCCTTGGCCTGCCTCCGAGAGTACTCCCCGAAGCAAGCCCAGGTGTGGCTTCTAGAGTGCACTCCTTCCAGGCTCCTTCCCATTCTGAAACTCTGGCCTGTCTGTCCTTCACCCTTCCTGATTCTCCATGGCCTTGACTTAAAGAGCTAGAACAGAGGTAGGCAACTCCTGGCACAGATGCCAGAGCATGGCATGTAAAGGCATTCTGCTTGGCACATGCACCTCG
>NW_005842382.1:1153583-1164173 GCF_000455745.1 Alligator sinensis | reverse complement strand
AAGGGCCAGAGGCGTGCTGCCACAACAAAGATCAGGCCCCTAACAGCTCCACTGCCATCTGACCCTGGCACACCAACATCTTACAAGTCAAGGCTGTAGGCTTTTTCGGTACTCTTCCCAGGAGCGTTGCCCACCCCGAGCTAGAATCCAGTTCTGCTCCTGAGAGAGGGTATTTACTTCTTGTTGGGAAGACCAAATAGAACCGGAAGTTCCAAGTAGTAAAACGGACGGCTTTGCTTCAATAAAGGCATATTTTGGGGAAATGAGACAACTCAGCCAGACATTCTCTATCTACTACACCTCAAAGGATTAAACAGTTCCTCTGTCTCCATTTCAGTCTACACAGCCCAGACCACCCAAAAGGATTCTGCTGTTCTCTTTCCAGTCTTTTCCAGATCCTGAGCCCCCAAGCTCCTTTGCTTATCTTGGTCTCAAGACCACTCTAACTGACCCCCTCCAGGAGTTGACAAGCTGCTTTTTCATGCTTCCCTCTCCACTGTTAAGTTCACCTCACTCACCTTTCCTCCAGTTTCCTAGTTGTCAGCCATCTTACTACTGTTGATATGTCGAACAAGCTATTCAAGACTGCTGATGCTAGAAATCTATTTTGTCTGGTACCACACAGTAGGCAGAGCCCTTGCTTCACAGTCTCTTTAACATATGCTTTCCACATATACTAGCTTTATGGAAAAACTGAGGCATATAATATTATAACATGAAGACAGTTAACTTAGAAATATTACAATGAGACCGATAGTCCATCAAAAAACACATATACTAGGTCAGGTGGCACACCAAATTTAATGCATCTCTATACTATTACCAATACCTAACATGGCTCAAAAATTGCCACATGGAACTACACTGTACAGTGTGGACATAGCAAAATGGAATAGTGTCTTCCTAATTCTAGAGGCCTTCCCCAATTTCCAACTAAAATTTTAGGGAGACTACATGTTTTCAGATCTGTTGTCTCTGAAATAATTTTATTCTAGTTGAATACTTGCTCAAATAACAGTGTCTGGTAAACAGTTTCCACTGTCATAGCTCCCAAAGGGACCAAAGACAGAGGGACACCTGGAGAACGCATGGAATCAGAGGTGCTGTGAGCCTAATAGCTATAACAGTAACCACTTCCTTTCCAATTAGACATCTGCTAGAGCAAGGTAGTAGATAAAAGCAGAAATAATGCTCTCAAGAGTACTCCTACGAGTAAGCAAAAGGATAAAAGATGACAGTGCAGAAGTAGTACTGACTATTTTCCTTTGTCATAGGATTCTTCTCCCAAACTACCTAGTAACAGAAATTACAAATTGCAGATGTCACACACTGCAAACAGAAGATATGCTTATAATACTGTTTGGTTCAAGCAACTTAAAATAGATAAACTTTGTCTAGTAAGGCTGTTCCAACTGCCCAATAAGAATAGAAAGCCCTTTCATAAACAGATTCCCAGTAAGTTACTTTAAAATTGTCATTTAAAACTTTGGATTCACAAAACCATTGACTATACCAGAAAACGTTCCTTTCACTGGCCTTTCACTTCCAATTACAACCTTCAAAACAAATGAACTGTTACGGCACAGACAGACATGCAGCTCCACACTAATTCATGGCACTTTCTTTGAAGTGCTATGAGTAACAGCAAGCCTCTCTCCCCCTCAACCCAACAGATGTTCGTTCTTGGGTCGGGGTGGGGGAAGGGCTGTGATTGAGCTCCACTTTGTAGCCAATCCAGGAAGAGCAGCAGCCTCTTTCCCCTAGCCCCACCCCCCTCCCAGATCCAGTGCTGTCTGCAGGATGGGAGGGAGGAAAAGGGGGGGGGAGCTCCTGCACTAGAGTGGAGGTGGGTAGATTAGAGCCCCTTCCTCCCCTTCCCATCCCCCCACCCCAAAGCTGGAGGCTCCAATCTACCCACCCTCACTCCCACTCATCCCAGCCTCCAGACAACACTGGGGGTGAGGCTGGGCTGCATCAGCCCAGACCTGATCAGACAAAAGTTAATGAAGACACTCCACTTTGGAGTGCCTTCATCTAAACCCTCATTAAGTGAGGGTTAATTTGTTGTGTGATCAGTTACTTTCAAAGCTCTCTGCAGCTGTGCACTTCTGTCAGAGCATGGTTGTAGAGTGCTTTCAAGGAGCCAATCACATGACAAATGTCACTTCCGTCAGCACCCTTAATGTCACCAAACAGTAAGTAGAAGATGGGTAAAACCTCACATTCTGGATGATAGTCATGGGCAGATGCTTTTTTGCGGGTGATAAAACACAGGACAGCAGAACATTTTTTAACATTAAATTCTGAATTAGTCTTGTAAATACATCAAAGATACTTTCTCTTTTACACACGTTCCTTTGAATTAAAAGCCACAGAAATACAGCAAGACCCCAATTCCCTGACCCACTCGCACATGAAAGTGCCTAGTTCCAGAACTTAAAGTAAAACACTACACGCAGAAGCAGAATAGATATGGCAAAAGCTAACAATTCTCCTGAATTATGTCAGGTTCAAGTTTCACATGACTTAAAGTAAAATTATCAAAAGCACTAAAATGACTTAAAGACTAAATCCACTGGGAAAAAAAAGATGCAATAAAACCTAAAGGTAATTTTTTTTAGAATTACCTAAAATAACTTTGAAGCTGAAATTCCATGATTTTCAGTAGGCTCTAGCTTGTAAGTTACTTGGGTAACTTTAAAATGTCATCCTGCGTCTCCTACTATTATTAATAAACAGCTATGTCATTCTGTTTGGATAGTGTCTTCCTCCTGAAGGGCAGCTAACCAGATGCCACCTCGAATCCCAACAAAACAGCTCTGAAAACGATGCGAGGAACCCTAGAACCAAGCTGCCTTTTATGTATCATGGCCATTCAGTAACCGCACATCGTTAAGGATGTGAAGACGAGGAACTAACCACAGATACAAGGCCCAAAGCCCAGGAAGTTGATAATAAGGCATCATTCTGAAAGGATGGGACAATCTGAACTGACTGCTTAAGCAAATATAAGGGGCAGACCAAGAGACATTATCTGTGCCAAATGCATGACCCAGGTGAGAAATTACAAATACACCAGCAGGAGTGTGATGTCTACTGAAGCTATAGCTCTGACATGAGGACTACCTGACACAACTCAGTGAGGTGTTAAGTCCAAGACCAGTTACTCTCAGTGAGCATCCTTTGTTGTCCTTCTACAACACTGAGATCTCTATATAGATGACTTGGAGAGGAAGTGACATCTTGGCCCCCTCTGAGGAAATTCTCTTCTGCCATCACTTCCAAGCAACCTTGCCATCACTGTCTTTGAGGTATGTGGTAGGAGACCGCTGGTGCTGCAAAGAGGATGGGCATATAAAGCTGGGGGGGGGGAAGAAGTGTGGGGCAGGTGTCAGTGAATGCAGGGCACCAGATGGCCTTTGATTTGGATTTATTTACTTCCAACATTAAGAAGCAAAATGCTGATTTTAACTGTAGGTATCGATAAAGCAGGAGTATGACACTGAATGAGAAGGCACCTGTTTTATTCTTATTATTTCACCTGTGAGTTAATAGGAATAGCTATAAAATTCAAGGCCTTATTCCTCTTAAATTTGTTCAGCCTCTTAGTTATTCTATCACTTGACATTAAGTATGATTAAACCAATAATTAGCTTAATTCAAGGAAGTCATTTTGAGGTGATTTCTAAATATATTATCTACAGTTTACAGGTTACTTGATAACTAAAATAATCTATTTGTACCAGAGGCTATTGCAATTTGCAAATTAGTGTGGGTATTTTAGTACTCACATTGGGTAGGCTGACATTACTAATCTATTTAAAATACAATTTAGCTGTTACTTCCAACACGCGATTTAAAAATTCTCCAGACTTGTAGCGTGTGGATAAACAGTAACTCAGCCTTGTGTGTCCTTTATTTTTCCACTTAAAGCATTTGTCATCTTTCACTGTCTTCTCATACCAGAAAAGATTGGGATATTCAAAGCAGAAGTTGGGACTTCTAAATCTGACAAGTAAGTATCAAAACATGGCTGGACTTTCATTGTAAAAACTTAGATTTATAGAATCGGAAGGGACCTCAGTGGGCCATCTAGTCCGACCTCCTGCCCCTGGCAGGCAAGAAAAGAGTTACCAACCCTGGGGTCATGTGATCCCAGCCAGGCGCCTCTCCAGTCTCTTCTTGAAGACCCCCAAGGATGGGGCGAGTACCACCTCCCTTGGGAGCCCATTCCACATTCATAGATTTCATAGACATTAGGGCTGGAAGGGACCTCAGAAGAGTCCAGCCCCCCACCCAAAAGGCAGGAAGTCAGCTGGGGTCATAGGATCCCAGCAAGATAAGCATCCAATTTACTCTTGAAGGTATTCAATGTAGGTGCTTGAACCACCTCCAATGGCAGGCTATTCCAGACCTTGGGAGCTTGGACAGTAAAGAAATTCTTCCTTATGTCCAGCCTGAAATGGTCTTGCAGTAGTTTAAAACCGTTCGACCTCGTCATCCCTTGGGGCACTCTGGTGAATAAATGTTCCCCCAGATACTGGTGGTCACTCCTGATAAGCTTATAGGTGGCCATCAGATCACCCCTGAGCCTGAGCTTTTCCAGGCTAAAGAGCCCCATAGCTCTCAGCCTGCTGGAATAAGGTCTGTTTTCCTGACCTCTGATCATGCGTGTGGCTCTTCTCTGGACTGTCTCAAGCTTCTCCACATCTTTTTGAATTGTGGAGCCCAAAACTGGACATAGTACTCCAGCTGCAGCCTCACCAAGGCCGAGTACAAGGGGAGAATGACGTCCCGGGATTTGCTTGAGAAGCATCTATGGATGCAAGCCAGCATTTTGCTTGCTGTACTAGCTGAAGCATCGCATTGAAGGCTTACATTCATCTTGCGGTCAAAGATGACCCCCAAGTCTCCTTCTTCCGTAGCACTAGCCAGCGTAGCACTGCCAAACATATAAGGATGCTGCAGGTTTTTCCTCCCAAGGTGGAGAGCCTTGCATTTTTCAGTGTTAAACACCATCAGGTTCTCATCTGCTCATTTGCTGAGCCTGTCCAGGTCAGCCTGGATCGCCCCCCTGTCTTCAGGTGTGGACGCTATGCCCCGAAGTTTGGTGTCATTGGTGAACTTGGCCAGTCCATTTCTGACTCCAATATCCACATCATTAATGAAGATGTTGAACAATATGGGTCCAAGGACAGAGCCTTGGGGGACCCCACTGGTCACAGGGCAGCATGACAATTGACTTCCGTCAATTACCATCCTCTGGGGCCAACCGCGGAGCCAATTCTCCAGCCAGCAGATTGTGCTGAGCCCAAGGCCACAATTGGCCAGTTTTGCCAAGAGGTGATCATGAGATACCAGATCAAAGGCTTTTTTGAAGTCAAGATATATGACATCAATCTCTTCTCCCTTGTCCAGGTGATAGGTTACCTGGTCGTAAAAGGAAATGAGATTGGTCAAGCAAGACCTACCCACAACAAACCCATGCTGGCTATCCCTCAGGATTTTGGCATCAGCCAGTCCATTAAGGATGGCCTCTTTAACAAACTTTTCTAAGACCTTCCCCGGAATAGAGGTCAGGCTGATGGGCCTGTAGTTTGCCGGATCCACTTTCCTCCCTTTCTTGAAGATAGGCACCATATTGGCCTTCTTCCAGTCTTTGGGCACTACACCACAGCGCCAGGAGTTCTCAAAGATCCGTGCCAGGGGCTGGGCTATGAAGCTCACCAGCTCCTTGAGTACCCTGGGTTGTAGATTGTCAGGGCCAGCTGACTTGAAGGTATCCAGCCTCTCAAGGTGTTCCTTCACGAGGTCAGCATTGATGGATGGCAGGGGATCTCCCTCACCCGGACCTCCCTGTCCTGTAGTGAGCATGGGCGTCCCAGGGGACTCATGCAAGACCGACACAAAGTACCCATTTAATAGGTTGGCTTTTTTCTGGGCATCAGATGTCCCATCTGGTTTAGCAGGAGTCCAATGTTGCCCTTGCTTTTCCCCTGGCAACCCTGACCGTGAAGAACTTTTTCCTAATGTCCAGCCTAAACTTTCTCTCTAGTAGCTTATGGCCATTGTTCCTTATCATTCCAGGGAGTGCCCCAGTGAACAGATCGTCGCCTACTTCATATTGCTCTCCCCTTATGAATTTGTACGCCGCCACAAGGTCCTCTCTCAGCTTTCTCTTGGAGAGGCTCAAGAGGTTAAGGTTCCTTAGCCCTTCCTCATAGGGCCTTCCCTGAAGGCCTCTAATCAGGTGAGTGGCTCCTCTTCGGACCCTCTCCAGGTTGTCTGCATCCCGCTTGAACTGCGGTGTCCAGAACTGGACGCAGTACTCTAGCTGCAGTCTGACCAGTGCCGCATAGAGGGGGAGAATCACTTCCCTGGACCTGTTTGTGAAGCACCTACAGATGCACGACAAGGTGTGATTGGCTCTGCCAACTGCTTCATCACATTGGTGACTC
Source organism: Alligator sinensis (assembly GCF_000455745.1). Classification (NCBI taxonomy): domain Eukaryota; kingdom Metazoa; phylum Chordata; order Crocodylia; family Alligatoridae; genus Alligator; species Alligator sinensis. Next base: position 1,157,715 of record NW_005842382.1, on the reverse strand, counting down.
ATGTTCATCACTTAAAAGTTGATACACTGGCTAAGGCTAGCCTGTCTAGAGAAGGGACACATGTGAAATATATATAAATTATCAAAGTTGGAACTGAAAATGTATGATTGCTTACACAGCCTTGTCCACAGACAAATTTAATTGTACCAGGATAGTTACAGCAGTACAAGCCCCTTGATTTTGACCCATTTATACTAGAATTTAAAACATGACTATATCAGTGTTATTTTTTTCCAGTACAGAAAGATAGATAACCAATGCCAGGATAAGACACCTTATACTAGCGTAAGTACAACCAGATTAGGAATTGTACTGGCCTAACTACAGTGGTTAAATAAAATCATACCCCTTAATCAGAACAGTTGCACCACTACAAAACCACTACACAGACTAGGCTTTGTTTTGACATGCTGTACTTTTTCAGGTTAACTGAAGCAGAGGAGAAATCCTTAAGCGTCTACCACCTAGCATCAAATGTTTTTTTCTGATCAGTGCTTTATAGTGCACACATATGTAAGTTTTTCCTTTTCAGAAAAAAAAAAGGGGGTGGGGGAAACTTAGCACAACAAAACTTGAAGGAAATAAAATCCTAATTTTACCTCAAGTTCTATAAACATTTACGTTCTGTGTGACAATGAATCTAAAACTAAGATAGTTCATAGTCTACATTTCTAATATTCACTAATATAGTGGCAAATATGTAGCTATGAAATCCAGTACCAAAGTAGGAACACAAGTATCCCCTTCTCCCTCTTTTTACTCAACACCAAGATATGAGGATTTTTAAAAATCAAGATATAATTTTATTGTTCTCAAGTTTTGTCTCTGACAACTTTGCTACGTGCCTGAGACTAACAATGCAATAACAATGCTATTTGTAATCCACTGGGAAAAAAGAGGTTTCAAATACAGATACTGAAAGACCTTGAACCATAGCAGCTGTAAAATAAAAGGGCTTTCTAGTTATGATAGAGTCAAATGCTTGAGGTTTAACTGTAACTCTGAATAGTTAAATATTTAATGGAAAGTTTTGTTCTTTGCCATAAAGATCTTCTTTGCCAATAATCTTTAACAAGGTTACTGATGTATATTGCACAATTCTGAATGGAAGTGAACCTAAGTTCCAGTGCAATAAATAAAATGCTGTTTTACAACACTACTTTCCTGAAATGGAAGTTGTGTATTCTTTAGTGTATATTTGGTCTCTAGATGTTAAAAATAGTTATTTGTTTAGAACACCAAGAAAGAGATAAATGTAGAAAGATAACTGAAAGGAATGAAGTGTTCTTCACCTTCAGATTTGTTGAAGTTTTATTTTTACACTTGAAATTGGATTCAAGGAAACACAAGGCACTAATTACCTTGAACCACTTTTGTGGTGAAATAATTGTTGGCTTATCCTTGAGCAGGGCAAGAACAGTCACTCTAATATAAATGATTATTGTTTTGTCAAAAAGACTGCAAAAACAAAGATTTAATGACTGCAACACTCTTTTAAATACTTGTGCTTAATTAATTTGATCAGCAGAAATAGAAAAAGAAAATTGTATAATTTTTTTCTGACCAGTCACATATTTCCCAATTAACATACATTTTACTGCAGGCTTTCATTTGAGACCCTACGTATATACAGACATACATATACATATTAAATGCACAAAGCAAAGATTGCACAAACAAAGATTATAATTAAGGAGGGTATATAGAATTTCTTAATTAGCACACAAGAGAGTTGAAAGGTACAAATTATACAATGATAGACATTAGGGCAGGGGTGGGCAAAGTCCAGCCCGTGGGCCAGATCCAGTCGGCAGTGGCTCTGGAGCAGCCCCCTGCCCTGCCTCCTGCTCTGCCAGCACAACTGGGACTGAGCCCAAGGCTGGGGTTGCCATGGAGATTTCTCAGCATAGCAGTGGCTGGGGTCACCATGGAAACTGGCCCCAGCTATGCAGGCAGGCGGCTGCTGGGAAATGGAGTCCAGCTGCCAGCCAGATCGGCCATTTTGCCCACCCTTGCATTACAGCCAGGTATAGAAATTGCACTTTTATATGATCGAAAACCAGTCTATATCAGTAACAGAACAGAAGTTCGGCACACACAGAGCAGTCTAAAAATAGTGGAACCCATTGGTGATGCATAGGGGGTGCATGTGCACCCCCGATATTGGCCATACACCCCCTGGAAGCGCCAGGCATGAAACCAGAAGAACCGTCAGAAGTGCACTTCGGGTTTCACCACTGGTGGTTCCAGGCTCAGCAATCGGCCACTGGGGGACTCCCCACCCCAGTTGGCGATCTGGTGCTCCCCAGACTCGGGAGGCACCAGTTGCCCATGGTTGAACCCACTCTAAGATTTGATCCCATCCCCCCCAACCAAAGGGCAAATGTGTGTTCTGTTCATTACTGATCTAAACTATATCACTTACAGAAAACCACATAATTTGGATTCTGCCTTGGGCTCTTTGAAAGTCTGTACCTAGCCTAGGAGAAAAAAAATTATTCCTGATCTCTTTAAGTAACATCCAATGACCTGAACCATGATATTTAATTATTCTTTTCTGAACATATATAAATATGAGTGTTATTTATGCCAAATGCATCCTGTCCTCTGTCCACATCCATAGTATTTTGCACCTTAGTAAAGAGGTAATTCTACAGACTCATTATGGTTAGGGACAGAAGTTACACATAAATTAGTTTAAGTGATCAGAAATTGGTTTAAACCTGTAACAGAACATAAGTTCAGTGCACATAAACTGGTTTCAAAATGGCCGAAACTGGTTTAAGATAAAACTGATTGAATGTAGTATCAGACTTAACTGATTTGGGTCCAACTAGTTTATGGAATTTCTGTCCCAGACCCCTTCCTAGTTTAAGTTAAACCAGAGGGTGGGCTGGGCTGAGCTCTCTGCTCCAGAGAGAAGGGCTGGCCCTGCCCCTCTGTTCTCCAGCCCAAGCAGGGGCAGGAACATGGCCAGACACATACCAGCATGGCCCCGTTATGGCAAAGTGGGCAAGGAGAAGTTTGATTCTTCCCTCCTTTCCCTCCCCCCCAGTAGCTGGGGTTTGCCTGTCTGTGGGTGAACAGCAGAGGTTCAGGGGGTGCCTGGAGCCGGCATACCCCAGCTGTGGTCCCCAGGGCAGAAGAGACAGAGGGAGGAATTAACCGCCTCTCTGACCTCTGCCTTAACAGGACCATGCTGGGATAGCATCTGATGATGCCCCCACCCCCACCACTGGAACAGTGAGGGGTGCAGGAGAGGGGCAGCAGGCTCTGTCAGGGTGCCCAGGATGGGGTTTATTCCCCCCACTTCCTTGTCCTACCAGCAGGGATCACAGCCATCCCGGCATGGCCCTGTTAAAGCTAAGGGGGCAGGGAGGGGGTTAATTCCCCCCTCCCCTCCCCCTAGGGGACTGCAGTTGGGGCACAGCAGCCCCTTCCTCTACCTCCCCCACCCCTGCCGTGGGGGAGCTATCGCGAATTTTGCGGTGGCTGCAGCCCCCTTCCCCGTTGCCCCTGTCCCAGCACCACTGCCACCTGCCCCGAGCGCAGCCCCGCCCTGCTGGTAAGAGCCCACCCTTCGCAGATCCGGGGCCACACGTCCCCGTCCCCCCCCCAATGCCTTCCTAGACTGGCGGTGTGAGCTGTGGTGAAAACCACCGGCTGGGCGGGCAAGCTCCAGACAAGCTGCAGAACCAGTAGCTCCTGGGTGAGCGGCACGCACGGCTGCGGCTCTGTCCCGCACTTTCCCTGCCCCAGAGCTTGCCCCAGCCCCTGCCCCAGCCCCACTTCTTCCTCACTCCAGGGGCCTTGATCTGCCCCCCATGCCCATTCTCTCCCCTTCCTTGCCTTCCACCAGAACAGACTTACCAGCTGCATATAGCTCTCCATGCTGTGCTGCTCACTGCCTATGTGCTGAGCTGCAGCTACACGCATCCACAGGCCATTTATAGGCCAAATTATCAGCCATATCAGGCCGATTTCTGATGCAGACAATTTTCTTTCTATTGGTGCCGATCCGATATTGCACATCTATCCTGAAGTGTGGTTTTTCATAGATTCATAGATGTTAGGGTCGGAAGGGACCTGAATAGAGCATCGAGTCCGACCCCCTGCATAGGCAGGAAAGAGT
>NW_005842382.1:1153067-1153280 GCF_000455745.1 Alligator sinensis | reverse complement strand
GTAGGGCTTGGTCTGCAGGCCCTTAACCATACGAGTGGCCCTTCTCTGGACCCTCTCCAGGTTATCCGCATCCCTCTTGAAGTGCAGCGCCCAGAATTGCACGCAGTACTCCAACTGCAGTCTGACCAGCGCCCGATAGAGGGGAAGTATCACCTCCTTGGACCTATTCGTCATGCATCTGCTGATGCACAATAAAGTGCCATTGGCTTTTCT
>NW_005842382.1:1146229-1151696 GCF_000455745.1 Alligator sinensis | reverse complement strand
GCCTGAGTTCATTGAAATCAGCTTTCCTAAAGTCTAGCACTTTCACCCTACTAGTTACCTTACCCACTCGACGTTTTATGAAGAATTCTATTATTAGGTGATCACTGTCCCCCAGATGGCTACCGATCTGTAGGTCCTCTACCATGTCATCCCCTGTTGCCAATACCAGATCCAGTAAGGCATTCCGCCTAGTGGGACCATGTACCTCCTGTGTCAGGTGGAGGTCCTGTACACAGGTTAGAAACCTGAGTGAACGGTGGGACTTTGCCGTCTGCGTCTCCCAGCAGATGTCTGGGTAGTTTAGGTCCCCCATGACTACCGCCTCTTTAGCTTTTATGGTCTCCGAGAGCTGCCTCAGGAGCCCTGAATCTAGTTCTTCCCCTTGGTGTGGGGGTCTGTAGCAGACCCCTACCACCAAATCCCTTTCTCCTTGCCCCCCATGTAGCCTAACCCACAATCCTTCTACTTCCTCATCCTTCGATTCCGTCTTGATGAGGGTTGATGTATATTGCTCATTGACATAGAGCGCAACCCCTCCCCCTTTTTTCCCCACCCTGTCCATTCTGTACAATCTATAACCTTCAATATGTACCACCCAGTCATGGGATGAATCCCACCAGGTGGTGCTAGAACTGAATGCAGTACTCCAGCTGCAGTCTCACCAAGGCTGAATAAGGTGGGAGGATGACATCCTTAGTTTTGTTTGAGATACATCAGTACATGAATGCCATTGTTTTGTTTGCTTTGCCAACTACGACATCACATTGGTGGCTCATGTTCATTCTATGGTCTAGCAAGACCCCAGGTCTCTTCTGGTTCTGGTGCTAGCAAATGTAGCACTGCCGAGCCTGTAAGCATGTTGCGGGTTGTTTCTCCCCAGGTGGAGCACCTTATACTTCTTGGCACTGAACATCAGATTTTGATCCGCCCACCTTGCAAGCCTGTCCAGGTCAGCCTGTATCCCCAGCCTATACTCCAGCGTGACCACAGTCCCACATAACTTGGTGCTATCTGTGAACTTTGTCAGTCCAATTTTAACACCCAAATCCAAATCATTAATGAATAACTTAAAAAGCACTTATCTGAGTACTGAACCCTGGGGGACACCACTAGTCACCAAATGCCACATTGACTCTGTTCCATCTATTATTAGTCTCTGTGTCCTGCCTTGGAGCCAGTTTCCTAGCCACTGGACCATTGTATTATTGAGGCCTCAGTTCCCCAATTTTACCATGAGTGTCATGGGAGACTAAGGCTTTTTTGAAATGCAAGTATATGACATCAACACCTCATCTCCCTTATCCAGGAGGTTTGTTACCTGATCATATAAGGAAATAAGGTTGGTCAGACACAACCTGCCCTCAATGAAGTCATGTTGACTATCTATTAGAATGTTGCCTTCTGTTAACCTATTGCTAATGGATTCTTTGATAATTTTTTCCAAGATTTTTGCAGGGATTGAGGTCAAAATGATTGACCTGTAATTCCCTGGATCCTCCTTCCTTCCTTTTTTGTACATAGGCACCACATTGGCCCTCTCCCAGTCTTCTGGAACCTCTCCCAAGTGCCATGAGTTCTCAAATAGCTTTGCCATGGGTCGTGCAATGATGTTGCCCAGTTCTTTCATCACTCTTGGGTGCAGTTCATCCGGTCCTCCTGACTTGTAGATATCCAGCCTCTCTAGATGCTACCTCACAAGATCTTTGCCAACTGCTGGTGAGTGATCACCCCCACCTCGATCGTCCTGTATCCTGTCAAGCAGGGTAACACCCTTGGACTGGTGGAATACTGACACAAAATAATCATTTAGTAGTTCGGATTTCTTCCGGGTGTTGGTTGTCAGCTATCCCATTTTAGTCAGTAGAGGTCCAATGTTTCCCTTTTCTCCAACTTCCTATGCATCTGAAGAAGGACTTTTATTGTCCTTGATTTCTGTTGACAATTTGAATTCAATTTCTGCCTTTGCTTTTCTAATCCTCTCCCTAAAGGTGCAGGCTATTGCTGTGTACTCTTCCTTGGTGGTATCTCCCAACTTCCAGCCCCTGTTTCTCTTTTTAAATTTCAATTATTGCACCTGGAGGGCCACTTAACGAGTTTTGGTGAGCTGTCAAGGGCTGCACACACCAAACATTTTCAGAAGATACCATTTTAACAAATTATAGGTAAAGAACAAATCATGCACTAAAAATAAAGCATCTACTAAAAAGTTTCATTTTATTTAAAAAAACAATATCTTTGTCCTGATTTATGGGTTTTTTTAGTACTATATACAGAGGTGATTGCATAAAATAATATGCAAAATAAAATCTTACTCTTGTATATTGGGGGGAGAAGTGTTGGGGGTAGGCATTTGGGGTTGGTGTGGAAGGCTGCCCATATGCCAGGGCCCAGAAGCCAGCTAGGGATGGGAGGGAAGGAGGGATTGGGGGGCAGGAGACGCATAAAGCATAGTTCCCCCAGACACTACAGTGCAACTGCAGGTGCAGTCCACCCCCTGATCGAGTGCATGACTGCCCCCATAGCACTCTGCATGGGGCCAAGTTCCATTTACTCCCACATATTAATGCCAGCATAATGAAAAACTTTGCTAAGCTATGTGAAAAAAAAAAAAATGTGAGGCTGATCGATGACAATACAGTGTTGAATAGTTTAGACACGTCTGTCCTATAACCCACACATGGAGGCAACTCATAATTCTGCAATCAAAACAAGTGAATAGTCCAAGGAAGAACATTTTCAGCAAGTCAACCTAATAAAAAGGACATCCTCGTCAGTCAGTATTCACTGTAATTTGTTTGGCAATGATTGATTTAAATAGGTGAAATTTAAGAGGACATCAGTGAAGAATGAAAACTTAACTTAGCAAAATAAATATTCAAGTTTCATGCTAATATTTTGGGCATTTTTTGGTCTGAGTGCAAACTCCATCTCTTCAGAAAGGTGACAAACAAACTAGAATTAACAACTTCAGTTAGGCTATGTAACATACATTTGTGATTCTAAAGGCTTTTTAGAGGGTGGCACAAGGGCTGCAGTTATTTGTTTGTTTTTTAACGAAGCCTTTGGAGGCCATAATTATTCAGTATAGACAACAAAGGCACATTATATGTTTGAAACGTTCATGTTAATATCCCAATGAATCAACCCATGTTTAAAAATAGGAATAATTATTACTATGATTTGTAGTGTGATGGGAGAAAAGAAGAGGAATATGCAAGTATCTTCAATAGCCTAAGAGACTAGGTCATATATAATCTTTCCTTCTCAAGGCTCAAAGAGTAAAGGGGAAATTTAGAAATTCCCTCTCAATCTGTTAAATGCCCAAGACATTCCCCATATCCTTCAAGTATCTGTAAGAGAGCGGTCAGTCTTCACATATACCGTTTATGTAAGAATAAATTATTTTATATGGCAGGGTATCTAAAGCGGAGTTTTGATTTGCTTTGCATTTACATACAAGGCTGTCGGGTAGCGACATGCTAAACTTAAAAATCTTACTTTAATTTTTCTCTACCTTAGTTTACTGTGTAAAACCATCAGAAAAAGAAACAGAGGAGGGATGGAAGTGTCATAACATGGGAAGCATTTAACAGGGAATTATATCAAAACAGAAGTACAAGGGAGAAAGCCCTTAGCCAAATAAAAGTATGGTTTGACAGAACTTTAGTTTTTATTTTTATGTAAAGAAAATTACTAAGGGGCAGAATCACCTTATGCACTTCAAACAGGACCTAGGCAGACTTTAGGCATCTGAGTTCTTGTGAACCAAAACTGTCTAAGTTTCTATTAAAAGCAGCTGCCTAACTCTGGAAGCACCTAAAACTTACCAGATGCCTCCCTATACAAGAGGCAAGTTCCCTAGACATCTCCACTTTGAGTTCTGCCCCAGCCTGAGCATCCAGCTTCCACCTAAGCTCTGTTGGGATCCAGAAACAATGTAGACAGATGCTTAAGTCCCCTGACAGGCCTGATCTAGTAAACATACCTCCCACACATCAAAAGAATTGGGTCCCTCACAAAATGCAGTTGCAGTTGCTTTACTATGTTGCTGGAGAAGGAGAGACAGGTGGTATGACCTCCAGTATGTATAGAAACCTAATGGTTAGAGCAGGGGTGAGCTGGATCGGCTCACAGTGGACTCCATTTCCCAGCAGCCTCTGCCCAAGTCATAGCAGCCAGTTTCTATGGACACCCCAGCGGCAGGGAGGCTGTAACAGCAGGAGGCCAGACTCTCCATGGAGACTGGCCCCAGCAGCACCGGCAGAGTACCCAACTGGGCAGGGAGGTGCTTGCGGCTGTGATCTTGTGGCAGTGACAGCGTAGTCCAGAGCCAAGGCACAACTGCAATCAGCTGCCCACACACCCCAGGCAGGGTGTGCAGGCAGAGGAGCATGGCTCTGCCCCAGCTGCAAACCACACTGTCGCCATTTGAAGATCCCAGCCCCGGAGCAGCTCCCTGCCAGCACTGCTGGTGCTGTTCTCCATGGAACCCTTGGCCCCCTGCTTGCATGGTTCCACTACTGCTGGGGTCTCCATGGAAACCAGCCACAGAGATGCGGCCAGGGGCTGCTGGGAAATGAAGTCTGGCACCCGGCTGGATCTGCCATTTTGCCCACCCCTGGGTTAGAGTGCTCTCCTACTAAGAGGGACACCTGAATCATAGGATCTTCTCAGCCAACATTTAAGCAGACATGTCCAAGAAGACCAAGCTAGATTGTTAGGGGGAGGGAGAGATGCACATTCCACATTCACCCTGTGAAAGCTTTGTCACTGCGCAAACAAGAATGCAAGATTCGCTGGGCTAGACAAAATAATAGCAGAATTATGACCCTATCTTAGTGGTTAGGACACTCACTGGGATTTCTCACAAGAAATCCTGCATTTCAGACTCTGTTCCCAGGATTATATCTATTTTTATCCAACGACTGTAGAATCTACAGTTCATTCTACCCAGCTTCAGGAGTGGGGAATGCCTCCCACCGAGTCTGACCTGTAGCCTGATGGTTAGTGTACCTCCCTAAGGAATGGGAAATGTTGGTCTGAAACCCCACAGACTGAGAAAAGCCTAAAACACAAGTCTGGGCAAGGCCACTAACTAATCGCTTTTTATATAAAAAGTTGACACTACCACTTGTGCTTTTATCTACCCTAGCTACCACCCATTATTTAAAAGGAAATCAGCAGTTCTTACTCCATCTTTTGAAAGAAAAGGGGGAGAAATATACTTTCAGGAGAAGGATTTCTGCTCTAGATCTCAAGTAGAAGGAGGTACCTTCTTGCAGCCATGGCTCAGGCACCTGAGCTCCAGAGTGAAACAGACTCCTGTGCTCAGCAACCTTTGTTGTCAAGCCCTAGGCTGATTTCTGCTCAGGTTAAGGATTTTATTTGGATCATACTTCTGAGGTACTTAATTCTCCTTGTGCATTACTTAGGGAGCTTAGATATCTCACTTTTGGCCTTAGATTCT
>NW_005842382.1:1144207-1146198 GCF_000455745.1 Alligator sinensis | reverse complement strand
TCAGCAGGAGAAGCGTTTAAATGTTATACAGTGTCATTCAAGTCACTTAAGTCTTCTAGTCAATCTAGCCCTATATTTTTAAGGTAGTTGGCTTTAAGATGTTCAGAAAAGTCAAACATCCGTGTATTTCAACAGAGATATATTAAGTACAGCATTTGTGCATGCATTAGATGCATTGCAAATCCATTAGAAAGAAGCAGTGAAAACAAGCAGTTAAAAGAAGTGAGAGTTGGAACTCCTCAGTTTTAACCCAGAAGTGCTGCTAACTGTGCAAAATCTTGAACCAGTTAATTAATCTGTCTGCACACCTATTTACCAGTGAATAAATCTACCAATACTGCATTTAGAATGCAGAACATGAAGCAGTAGAAGAAAGCAAAGAGCATGATTGGCCCCAAAGCTTATCAGAGATAGCAGAGTGAGCATTTTACAGGGAAACTAGATAGTAGTAAAAGCTGATATGAAGTTTTCATAACCAAACTCAGTACTGAAAACTATAAGCAACAATTGCACAAACAGGTACCATGACTATCAAGGGCGGAAAGCAAAACTTTTTCAGCAACAGAAAAAAAATAGAATCCAATTTTCATACGCATCAGGTACTGGAAAATATGATACTGAACTGAGGCAAAAATCTTCTCCTTTGTCACCATCTGGAGCTCAAGAATTGGCATCTCACTTATCCCTTGATTCTGCTGATTTCTAGGGGTCTACGAAATGGGCCGTATTCGATTCAGATTTGTATTTGGCCCAAATCAGGGACAGTGATTTGATCTGTTGATTCAGATCACGATCCCTGATTCAATTCAGCTGAATCTGAAGATCTGATGCTGATTCAGAGAATCAGCAATTCAGACATACGCACAGCTTTAAATGTTTTTTCTACATACCCCAAGGTACCAAGTGCAGCTTGTGAATGCTGTGATGCTGGGGCAGATGGAGCATCCCACAGGAGTGTGGTGGGGGGGGCCCCCTGCATCCTCGGTGAACCCAGAAGTGAACCAGAAGTACTTCCAGTCCACCGGGGAGCACACTGGGGGCCCCCCTGCATCTCCCTGGCTCAGCGATCAGCCACAGGGGGACCCCGGGTGCCCCCCCCAGACCCAGGAGGCACCAGTCGCCAAGCTGGGCGGGTGCAGGGGGAGCCCTCTGCACACTCCCCAGCAGACCCAGAAGTGGAACAGAAGTGCTTCTGGTCCACTTCCGGGTCTGCTGCCGAGAGCATCGAGGAGCCCCTTGGGACACTCCTGTGGGACACTCTATCCACCCCAGCATTGCAGCATTCATGAGCCGCCTGGTACCTTGAGGTACGTAGAAAAAACATTTAAAGCTGCGTCTATGTCCAACTTGCTGAATCTTTCTGAAACTCTCCAAAACGATTTAGAGAGATTAAAGGGTCTCCTGATTTGATTTGGATTCAGAGATTCGGCCACCGAATTGGGCCAAATCTCCACCACATCAAATCAGGGACTGAAGCTTTACACAGCCCTACTGATTATCCCCTATATCTGTACATTACATCAGCCTCAGCCAAGGTGGAGTCTAGGATGTTCATCAAGCTCGGACAGTCTGGGCCAATGGTTCTGAACCTTTTTAGACTCAACACACCCTTGTTACACTCAAGGTACCCCTCTGAATTAAGGGTGCACCGATAGACATTTTGGGTGCCGATGCTGATAGCCGATTTTTAAGGAGGCATATTGGCCGATACCAATCTGATTTCCGATACAGCTGAGTCCAGCTGGTAAGTCTGTTGTGGTGAAAAGGGAGGGGAAGGAAGGGGCTTGGAGGGGGGCAGATCAACACCCCCCATGGTGAAGGAGGGAGTGGGGCTGGGGCTGCAGCTGGGGTAGGCACTGCCCAGCCAGGCAGGGTGGGCATGGGACAGAGCCGCGGCTCATTTGGGGGAAGCGGGGGGAAGGGGGGCAGTTCCTGCTGCTGTGTGCTGCTGATCCAGCGGGTCCCGCCGCTGCTCCCCCTGTTTGTCCAGG
>NW_005842382.1:1142373-1144084 GCF_000455745.1 Alligator sinensis | reverse complement strand
CTCCCCCCCCCCCCCCACCTTCCACCACAGCAGACTTACCAGCTGGACACAGCTCTCCAAGCTGCCAGACTTTTTCTCCTTGCGTGCCGCACTGAGCCTGCATGCACGCGTGAGCATTTATCATCCAAATTATCGGCCACTTCAGGCCGATTTCTGATATAGTCAATTTTATTTATGTCAGTGCCAATCCAATATTGGACCGATGTATCGGTGCACCTCTACTCTGAATATGCCAGCTCTTACTTCCACTTGTTTCTTGGCTATGGAAAAAATAATAGAACAATACTTGTGTTGCAAAGAACTCAGAAGGATTACACCAGGTGTGAGTGTTTTTGACACTATGGATTCACATTTGAAATCTCCAAGTTTATCTCATGAATCATGAGTAGGAGTTTGCACACCTAATATTGCACAGCACCCCATGATTCCCTTAAAAGGATCTCATGGCACCGCATGGTACCACAGCTTCCTGGCTGAGACTCATTGGCATAGTCACAGGCTGTTAAAGAGGCCTAATATGATTTGGGAGAAACAAAGACAAAGCCACATAGTGATTGGAACAGTGGATCAGATAGGGCCTGCCATGGATAAACTCATATGAGGGGAAACAGAAGAGAATGAAAATTTCATCCTGATTGATTTTAGAGTTGAGACATCTTCTCTACTGGAACAAGTTTAAAGAGCCACATGGGAGTTTACAGCCAGACCCTCAATGCAAAGGCCATTTTCCAGGCCTCACTTACAATCATAGAACATTTTCCAGTAAGACTCATGCTGCCCCTGAGAGGTTTAATGACTCAACAGCATCCACAGAAGTTAATGCTACTGGAAATTACTTCAACTTTCACACAGTTCCTCACTCAATCTCCAGATTTTAATCCAGAAACAGTATTACAGACATTAAAGAGCACCCAGATCTAGTCTCTCTCTGTCTGTCTCTCACTCAGTAGACCCCCCAGAGCACCAGAGAAGTGTATGTGAAGCTCCATCCCTCTCCCAGGCGCACACAATTTATGTAAACCTTGAGCAAAATAGAAATGTTTGTAGATCCAAGTGCCTTATCAAAAATAAATCTTACCTGTTTTTTTCTTGAGGTTGCCTTGGGCAACAGGCTGGCTGACAAAACTGAAGCAAATGGAGAACAACATAGCTCAGGAAATGGATTTGGAATTGATGGGATTTCCAGCACATCAAGTTGGCTCTTTTTTCTCCTACATCAATAAAGAACATAAAGCAATAAATAAGTAGAGCAGGGACCACAATGTAATTGCTACCAGAATTAAAACTGAAATAAGCAATCACCATCTATTAAATACAGCAACATTATTATGTTTAGTGCCTCAGTCATCAGTTACATTTGTTAGCTCCTTGCCAGCAGACTGCATGTGGTTTTACATATGTGCTTAATACTGAGCATGAAGTAATCCCAGCACTTCCTCTTGAGTGTAAAATTACGTTTGCATGTAAATCTTTGCAGGATCAGTGTATGAATCTATTTGCACTGGCTTCTGGAATTAACAAATATTTTCAGGAACACCAGTGGAACTTCAGTCTTACAAACACACCCATTACTACAAGTCTGTTTCAATTTGCCTACTTGCTGCAGTAAACCAAGCTGGTGGGTAAGTTATTTTGCAGGGTAATGGCCAAAGTGATTGGAATATCACACAGGAAGACATTTCTTTCTGCTTCTCACTGCTTTTGCATTCCT
>NW_005842382.1:1140588-1142245 GCF_000455745.1 Alligator sinensis | reverse complement strand
TGCCTTATTAAATACAGCACCTAATAGGAGATGCTAAGCGCTACTTAAATCTAATTCTCTTGCTGCCATGATTATTGCCAAGCCCTATCTACAAACTTCATCAATTTCAATATCATTTTGCAAAATGTTTTGCCTTAGAATGGTTTTAGAACTCTCTTTTTAAGCAACCAAATGCAAAGCTTTTAGAATGATGTAAGCAACATTGGGATATTTTCTCACATGTAAAATAAAATGAGGATCTAATGTGCAACTTTCATCACAAGCAACAGAAACTGAAACAGCATAAATACTGGTTTGATTTTGCTAGTACCCAGTTCCACTCCCCCTCCCCGACTTTGTGCAAGTTGATATTCTGAGCTTAATATTTAATTTCACTTCCAATATTACTCTAGGTTTCACTTGCTGATTGGTACGATACAAGTCTTACAGACCATCAAAATAAGCTGAATGATGCAAAAGACCACTGCTTGTGTTTCTGAATGCATTTAGAGAGCAATCATTTGATAGCAAGTGTAGTTTTTAGAAGGAAGGGAAAAATACTGTGTTCACAATATTCTAAGGTGTTCCAGATTTCAGCCTAGTGAAACTATCAGAAACTTCATAAGAAGCTAAGTAGGTGAGCTAGACTTTTAATCCCCAGTGAAATGAATTCCACTGGAGACACAGTACAAATCTGGCTGAGAGCAATCAGTTATAACAGCCATGGCTTTAATATTCACTGTCCTGGGCAAATCAAGCCCTTATCTTCCAAGCCTGGGATGAAGAAGCTAGCCTTGGGAGATAGCACCAGTTCATGTCACCTCAGGGGTGTGTAAAAAAGCTCAGGAAGCCTGTCGGGGAGGTGCTTTAACCCAAGGTGCTTTACAAAATGCACCATTTGTTAGAGTACCATTGAACCCAACAAGCATTTGCCTGTTGGTGCACTGGTCCAAGCCTGCAGGTGGAGGTACTCCAGGCTGCTGGACTGCCCCTCTCCCCAACCCCACACCCCACCACCAGCTAGTAATGGTCAGCAGTGGCTGGGAGGGAGGAGGGAGTTGGCCTCCTTCAACTACCCTGGGACCCCTGGACTACCCTGCTATCCCTGGGGTCCTGGGATGAGCTGGGCCAAGCCAGCAAGGCAGGGGGGCCTTGCCCCCCCTCCCTGAGTATTTGGAAAGTGCCAGCTTCGTGGCAGCTCTGCCTGGAGCTGGGGCAGGGCAGGAGGGAGCCACCCCGCCATGTCCCAGCCTGGCAACCCCTGCTCGGCTGGGCCCGTGTAGTTGGGGGCTCCATTCCCAGCCCCTGTGTGAGCATCTTGATAGCAGCAGAAACTGCTGTGCCCAGAGCTGTGGCAGGGGGGGAAACAGAGTCCCCGCCCTCCACCACATGGGCCTCGCAGCACCCCGCTAACAGGACCCTAGCAGGGGTGGCCAGACCAGGCTCATGAGGCAGGAGGGCTCTCCTTCGCCCCCTACCCCACAAGGGAGCCCGCACACAAGTTCCCCAGGCGCCCGCCTGACACTACCTCGGACGAGGGGGACATCTGTGCGCGGTCGGCCACGCTCTGCCGCCAGCAGCGAGCGCCTTCTGCGGGGGGCGGCTCCACACCCAACCACCTCACACCCACGAGGCAGCGCAGTGCCAGCTCGGGGGCAGGGCGGGCAGCCTGTCGCGG
>NW_005842382.1:1111966-1140250 GCF_000455745.1 Alligator sinensis | reverse complement strand
GGCTCCCGGGACAGCGCTGACAGGCTGTGCTGGCTTGGCGGCTCCTTATCGCCTCCTGCTAATCTCTCCCCCCCACCAGTGTTAAGCCTCTCTCTCCTTTTCCGTGGGCTCGAGTCCCACTCTTCGACCCCTCCTTTCTTCTGCAAGTTTGCAGGGTGGTGGCCACCCCTCGCAGCGGCTCGCTCCAGTCTCCCCGCCCTGCGTTCAGGTCTAGCCGCAAACCTTCCCTCCCGTGCGGCAGCGTGAGCCGAGGGGTAGAAATGCTTGACAGCGAAGGCACTGCCAAGCCTCTCAAGAAGGCTGGATTTTGTTTTATGAATCTGAAAAAGTAACGTGCATTTGCCTCCAATGACTACAGGGTTCAAGCAACACTACCTGTTGACTAATTTTGCACGGTTTGTCATGCTTTTGCTCAATTGTATATACAATTAGCAAAGGAATGCACACTCCAGTAGTGATATTTGTTTTTGCTTTGGTCTTAAACAGATTCATTAAGGGTGCTAACAAAAGTGACATTTGTCCAGTCATTGGCCCCCTAAAAGTGCTCTACAGCCCTGCCATGACAGACGTCCACATGCCCCATCACGTCACAAATTAACCCTTATAACAAGGGATCAGATGAAGGTGCTCCAAAGCTGAGCAGGTGACTTTCTGATCTAGCCCTGCCCCACCAGGTGCTCTCTGGAAGAAAGGAGGAAGGATCCTGGAGGGGAATGCACTCAGAGCTGGGGTTTGCCTAGCCCCAGCTGGAAGGGAGGGTGGATTGGCTGAGTGGCCTCCAAAGTAGAGCTTGATTCCCCGCAACCTCCCCCTTCCAAACAGTGAATGCCTGTTGCAGGGGTTGGGGTCTAAGTCATGACACCTGCTGTGAAGCACCATGAGTTGGAGCAGGAGCTGCACATGTGTCAGCACCTAAAGTGCTTGACCCCTAGCATATTAGTAAAGTATCTTGTTTCTCTCCAAGTGGAGTAACTGGAGAATGATATGTGTTGTGTTATGTGACGATGTGCCACATCACCTGCCTCCCACTTTTCAAAATCCTAGATCCACCCATGAAATGACTCTTTCCAGGGGAGGCTTCAAACTTTCCTCTGACAGCTGTTTATCCTGCCAGTTCTTCACTCTGACATTTCTTCTTTGACTTACTTTTCCTTTGCTTTTCTGACCAAGTGGTGTTTACTGACCCAGAAGCCATAAGCTGCCTCCCTCTGGGCAGCTGGCCATGGGGCTCAGGTGTTAGGTCAGAGGAGCAGTCACTTTTACTCTCCTTGTGACTTTAGGCATTTCCCCACTCCATACCCCAGATCCTTCTTGAAGGAGAATAAAGCTATTGCTATTGGCCTATCTTGGTCATTGTGTTTGTTTAAACTCTTCAAGGTTGGTTCTTACCTACAGCCCTAGCAGCAGCCCCTCAAGCAAAACAAGACGCTAACCCCAGCTTGGGTTTGTAGAGGATGCAGGGAAATGCAGGAGGGAACTGCAGATACCAGCTGAGCACCTGCTTGCATGTCTATTGTTCATCACTAGCAAGTTGCATCTAAGAGAGCATAAAACCTAATAGTCCTTTCACTAAGTTGTGGCCATGTTCTAGGACTTTGAAAGCAAACCTAATTGTGACTCCACTCAAAATTCAAAGTGAAAAAACTGTAATTATCCAACTGTTCTTGATATGCACTCAGCCTAGTGTATAATAACCCCTCTGAAACTTTTCTCTGTTCACTGCAGTTAACTGCATTGAACTGAACTGGTAAACTGCTTCTGAATATAACTGTGTCAAATGATTAGGGCCAAGCCCAAGTCAGAGGAATGTAGTACACTTCTAAGAATATTTGAAAAACTTTAGAAAGTGAGTGATTTTTTTAAATTGTTATTGAAGAAACCTGTTTCAGAACAGATGTTGTTTTAAGGCTCCAGAACTAGCTTCAGAGGCCAACATTTCAATTATCAGTATGAAGAAATAGTCTTAAGTAGGAGAAACACCAGAAGTTTTTATTCTGGCTGACTTACAAATGATTTTGCAGAACATTTCTTTTTAATGAAACTAGGAATTCTTTGTCCTCTCAACAGTTCCTTCTCTGTTACTGTGGCAGCTGAAGAATCCAAGCTGATTAAGAATTCTTATACACAGAGATTGGCAAATGTTTTCAAAATTTCAGTCTAAAGACTGATTATAATTGCTGTTTGGTTCAATAGCAAAAGTACTGGTTGTTTACAAACAAAGGGAACTTGCTATTTGTTGAAACAGGTACATTGCTGTCATAACCCAAGGGAATAATTTTGTATGTGCTTCGGCACTGCAGAATTATTTCCTGCCATGAGGAGCTTTCTTTGCACAGTGCAATTCTCAGTTGCAAAGAGAAAACCCCGGTGCAAAGAAGTTCCTGCCATTCGTATGCAAATTTGTGTCCCACTATTGGCCAGTTCTAAATTATTCCCACGTGGCAGCTAGCGATTGGCTTGCTAGCTGTATAAGAGGCTTGAGCGGTGTCCGCCCAAGTTGGAGAACTCCGAGGAGAAGACTCTGTAACTATCCTGTGGAGAACTCTAAGCGCTGCGGAGCTTAACAAACCCTGCGTGTCCCTTAGAGGAGGATACAGGGGCCTGATCAACCTCTAGCCTCTCCCCATCGCCGCCTAATCCCTCAATGTGCCCTTCCCTGCGCGCTCGTTCCACGGAGCCTAGCAAACTTCGTGTGTGTATCCAGAGCTCTGCCCGAGTTATTTCAAGAGGCTCGAGTTTTTCTATGGGTCTTGTTCGTACGGGTTTTGTAACTGCAACTTAAGCGAAGTTTTCTCCTGCCTGCACCGTGACCATCTACGGTGTAAGTAAAATAATCTTTAATCAACCGCTACGCGTCTGTGCCTAATTCTAGTCCGCCGGCCTGCATTCCCCGACCCACGTGCCAGGGCTGCTGGCCACAGCCTGCCACGCACCCCCAAAAGCCTCGGACCGCTCCCGGCCCGCACAATTGCAATAAACTTCACCCTAATTAAAACAGAGAAGTGGCCATTACTAATATGAGAAGAGGAAACTAGGACCTACAACAGATACGAATCTTGAAATAGCAGTTTGATGTCAAAGTCAAACTGTGAAAAGGTGGTAGCTTCTAATTTTTCAAAAGATCTATATACTTTTTAATGGAGCACTTTATGCTACTAAATTAATATTATGTCTCTGGTTTTATAGAATCCTAGCAAGTCAGGGTTAGAAGTGACCTCAGGAGGTCATCTAGTCCAACCTCCTGCTCAAAGCAAGACCATCCCCAACTAGATCATTCCAGCCAAAGCTTTGTCTAACTGGGTTTTGAAAACCCCCAAGGTCAGAGCTTCCACCACCTCTCTGGGTAACCTATTCCAGTGTTTTACTACCCTCCTAGTGATAAAATTCTTTCTAAAAAGTTACCTAAACTTCCCTTGCTGCAACTTAAGACCATTGCTCCTTTTTTGTCATCTGCCACCACTGAGAAGAGCGTAGCTCTGTCCTCTTTCAAACCCCTCTTCAAGTAGTTGAAGGCTGGTATTAAGTCTCCTCTGAGTCTCCTCTTCTCTAGACTAAAGAAGAGTTCCCCAAGTCTTTACTCATAAGTCATATCCCCCAGACCCCTCACCATTTTTGTCACCCTCCACTGGACTCTCTCCAACTGGTCTACATCCCTTCTATAGTGGGGGGCCCAACACTGGACACAATACTGCAGATGTGGCCTCACCAGTGCTGAATAGAGGGGAATAATCACTTTTCTTGACCCAGTGGCAACACTCCTACCAATACAGCCCGGTATGCTGTTAGCCTTCTTGGCAATTAGGACACGCTGCTGGCTCATATTCAGCTTATTGTCCATTGTACCCCCCAGGTCCTTTTCTGCAGAGCTGCTGCCCAGCCAGTCAGCCGCCAGCCTATACCAGTGCATGGAATTGTTCCATCCTAAATGCAGGACTCTGCACTTGTCCTTGTCGAACCTCATAGGATTTCTTTTGGCCCAATCTTCCGATTTGTCTAGGTCACTCTAAAACCTACCCTCCAGCGTATCTACTAGTCCCCCCAGCTTGGTGTCATCTGCAAACTTGCTGAGGGTGCACTTTATGCCGTCTTCCAGGTCATTGATGAAGACATTGAACAAAACTGGCCCCAGGAACAAACCCTGTGGCACTCCACTTGATACTGGCTCCCAACTAGACATCAAGCCATTGATTCCTACTCTCTGAGCCCAATGCTCCAGCCAGTTTTCTATCCACCTCACAGTCCATTCATCCAGCCCATATTTCCTTAGCTTGCCCGCGAGAATGCTGTGGGAGACCATACCAAAAGGCTTGTTAAAATCAAGGTATACCACATCCACAGGTCTCCCTGCATCCACAGAGCCAGTCACCTTGTCATAGAAGGCAATCAGGTTGGTCAGGCATGACTTACCCTTGGTGAATCCATGTTGACTGTTTCCAATCACCATTTTTGCCTTCATGTGCTTTGAATCCATATTCCTTGAGGATTTGCTCCATGATTTTTCCAGGGACTGAGGTGAGGCTGACTGGTCTGTAGTTCCCTGGGTCATCCTTTTTCCCTTTCTTAGATATGGTTTTCTGTATGGTAGTTTCATTAGTTAGGACATTTACATTATTTGTCTAGATTTTATTAAAACAGCTTCCAGCAAATAATTAATTCATTGAAAATATGTTAAATACAGTGTTTCTTAGCATTCCAAACCTCTTTGGAATGCAATTGATTCACAGCAGAAAAAACAGCAGCTGTAGGAAAGATCAACAAAGGGGTTAATATTGTTAATAGTCCGGCTATAAATATTAACTGGCTTTAGGAGAAGTAGTAATGCACCTGAATTCTGTCTTTCTGCATAAAGCTTTCCCTCACTTCTTCCAGGGAACTCTCTCAAACGTATTCTACAAACTTTGTCTTCACTGTATCAACTACAGGGATGTCTTCACTGTATCCCTGTATATAGTTTTATAAATGCCATTTTGTAGATGAGGAACCCGAGGCACAGAAAAAGACATGGAGCTTGCCTGAGATTGCTTAGGAAACACTGAAGAGCTAGAGCTATAAACCAAAAGTTCCTCTGATTCATAGATGTAGGGTTGGAAGGGACCTAAGTAGATTTTCAAGTCTGACCCCCTGCCATGGCAGGAAAAAGTACTGGGGTCAAATGATCCCAGAAAGGTGTTCGTCTAACCTCCTCTTAAAGACCCCCAAGGTAGAAGCCAGCACCACTTCCCTTGGAAGTTGGTTCCAGATCCTAGCTGCCCTGACTGATCACTACCTTTGTTCTTCCAAGCACAGGCACAGAACAGAATAGGAAACACTGCTTGAGAATCACTAAGGATGACTTTGGTGGTAATATTTTAACCTAATTTTATAAGCAAAAGTGCTATTCTTTTACAATACAGAGATTAATATTTAACTAAATTGTTGATAAGCCTTCAAATTAGAATGCAATTTGATCTGCTTCAAGAACCTTACCTCCTCTATTAACCTTTTTTACTTTCATTCTAGACATAACTATATATTTTTCTAGTATTTGCCTGTCACTGAGGTAGGTTCTAGTCCTCTTGCATTAACTATACACTCTGCACCTTCCCCACTGCTTATTCAGTTAAATGAGAAGTTTCTCTGCAGTTAGTTCTATGATCAACCTTCATTCAGTCCTTTTTCCAATACCCATGATTCCCTTTGCTAACTGAGCACTTGTTTTCCCAATAATAGTTGTAAATTACTTATGTCTTAAACATTATGTTTAATTTTTTAAAAGGAACAGATTGAGACTATTCAGATTGTGTAGTGCATAAAAAATGCTACAGCTCTCAGAAGTCTGTATGTTGTTCACAGCCAAGCCAAACCAAGCTATAGAACAAACTGGTATCCCTAATTGGAGAGTAAATCACCATTACGAAAGCGATTTTTTTTTTTTTTTAAAGACAAATATTATGTAAAAACCTCAAGTTTAATCAATTTTATTTCCCATGTATTTTAGAACATATACATTTATGTCCTTTTATAGAGAGATGTGTGTGTGCATGTTTAATAAAAGTTCCTAATTGCAAAAATGGAAATTGATCCAGAATTAAGCATTGGATTGTCTAGCATGGAATCTCTGTGGACAGAGAGTTATCTCAAGGCAAGATTAGGCCTCTAGGTAGGTCCTAGAAAAGAAAAGAAAATTTAACATACTTGAATAGTAGGGCTGTGTGAAATGGCACCATTCCGTTTCGTCTTGAGTTTTGAGGTTTTGACAGAACAGCGTTCCATTTTGAATTTCATTTTGATTTGATACAGCTGTTCCATTTTGCTTGGTTGAAACAGTGAGACTGTTTTGACCTATCGCTAGATTAGGCTAGGGGTGGGGAGTAAGTCTAGCTGGGCTGTCCCCCCACCTCCAGCCAAGCTAGCACTGGGGAGGGGAACTGAACAATCCAACTCAGTTCCTTTCCCCAGCCTAACCACAGCACTGGAGAGGGGAACTGAGCCCGGGCTCAGTTCCCTTCCCCTGCACTGTTATCGGCCTCCAGGAGCCCCACGGCAGGAGACAGGGAGAGCCAGAGCTGCGCTCCTGGCTGCTGCTAGGAGTGCAGCCCTGGTTCTCCCCTGTCTCTCACCACCTGGCTGCTGGCAGCTTCGAAACTTTCAAATGTTTCAACTAGCCTCATTTTATTTCGAGGCTGTTTCGAATCCCTTCATTCTGATTTCACTGTTTTGAGCTCAAAATGAATTGAAACTGTTGAATCAAAACAGCCGGCAAAATTGAATAGTAGACTACTTGTTAATTAAAAAAAAAAACAACAATATTTAACCCCTATAGTACCACAGCTGTTCCTACTGAATAAATAGAGCAGCTGGGCCAATCAAGCTTGCACTAGGTGTAGCCGCCTGTGAATTTTCCAGCACTTACCTTTTACTTTAATATTTCCAACAATTATTTAATTAAAATAAAAGGTTCTTGCTTTTTTGTTGTGCATGAATGTGTGGATGACAAAAAATGTTAGTTGTTACTTTGTGAATCCCAAGAAAACTGTAATGACAAATAGGGCACATCCACAGATGCACTTGCAGCAACTCAAATAGAAGCGGTGCAAATTTGAGCCGAGGCTTTTAGTCTCAGTGCACACGTCCAGACATGCACTTTCATGTAGTGCAAGTTGTGCCTCTTGGGGCAAAATAACCCTGCCTGGCTCCTCCCAGATCTGCAGTCACTGGGAGCTAGGGCCTGGGGCCAGCACCGTAAAAAGCTGCCCTGTCTTGGCCCCATCAGTCCAAAAAGCTGTCCTGGCAAGTAGCTCAGAGCTACGCACTCTCAGAAGCTTATGGGGCCCGGCCAATTGGTACCTGGGAACATAGGCAACTCATAGCAGAGGTACAGGGGGGCACATGCTGCCCATGAGATTGGCCACTGCCAGCTTCTGGAGGCAGTCGCCTTTTGCCACCTGTTCCCCCCCCTTACCACCGCCAGCATCTGCAGGCGCTCACCACTCGCCGCCACCACCACCCCTCTCATTGCTGCCACCTACAAATGGTGCCCCCCCAAGTCTTGGGAGACACCAGTCTTTCATACCTGGGGACACTACCCCTTGTGCCAGCTGGACTGCTGAAGCAGCCCTGAGAGTTCCCTGCACCCTCTACCCACTGCAGCAGTCTGGCAGTGGGGGCTGCTGCCTGGCTGTGACCTGTTGCACACCTGCCAGATCCGGATGGGGACTGCAGTCAGTAAAGGCATCTGCCCCTCTGAGCCAGCTGCCAGTGGGCTGTGGCTGCAGAGTTGACCTTTGTGCAGCACCACTGACATGTGTGCCCCTGTCCGACTATCTGGGCAGCTATCGCCCAGAAGATGTTCCGGGTGTGGTGGCCAGCTTTAAACTCTCAAAGCATGTCTTCCTGGCCCCAATTGGCCAGGAGGTCAGCCACAGCCAGATGGGTCCAAGGTGCCAGCTCTGAGCAGGCAGGGTCCTGCCACTTGCCTCCCTAGCAGGAATTCTGGCATTCCCTATTTGAAAACTGAAAAATCCCTGATAAAAAAAGTCCCAAAGTCACTCTGTAAAGTACCCTGAAATTCATGTTTCTCCACAATTAAAACAAAAGATCGCTATCTATCTATCTATCTAGCTATCTAATATATGACAGAGAGAGAGAGAAATCAGTTGGGCAATATTTTCTTAGATATATCTACAGTGTTAACGCAATTTAGAAGCCTACCCATATCTCTATCATCATAATAAAATGATTTCTAAATATCTATATGTTTTGCTGTTTGCCTTTGGTTTTCTTACCATAGAGCAGTTAGAGCTCTCCTGATCCCTTCACTAACCAGGATGTGGGGACAGCTTCCCCTGCAGCCACAGCTCCAGGTCTCATCCTGTCTGGCAGCTGGGCACATAGGGTGTGTGTTAGGGGGATGTGGGATTTGCAGAAGGGTGGTGGGAAGAGGGGTAGGGGATGTGGGTGGTTGTAGAGGGATGCTGGGTGTGTGGGTAAGCGTGGGTGGATCATGGGGGCACTGTGGGGGGAGTGGCTCAGGACGGGTGGGTCCCCAGTCCCCCGCAGGTCACAGCCCTCCCACCCAGCTCACAGACTACCCCCCCAATGCTGGCCACAGCCCTCAACAGGGGCTACCACCTCTCCCTGCAGGGCCCATGTGCCCCCCCCACTTTCTCCCCCAGCCCCCCAGATTGTTGCCCCACCCAGCCCCATCTCCCACTGGCTCTTGCAGCCCCATCCCTCATTTGCACCCCAGATTCCCGATGGCCACCCCACCCGGCCCCAGCCTCCCAGCACTTTAAAAAAAAAAAAAAAAAAGCCCACCGGAAGTAGTAGCAGTTGATAGAGTCACTGGGGCCTCTTGGCAGAGCCCCCTACACTACACAGCCCCCCCATACTCCAGCTGTCACCCAGGGCCTGGCACCGCTAAGTCCGAGCAGCCCCAGCTGCCTGACAGCACACAGAGCTGCACGGTGTCCTGCTGACCCCAGCCGTATCCACACGATGGGGCAGTGGCACTGCAGGTGCCAGGCAGTCGGGGCCAGTCTCTGCTGCCCCATGCTAGGTGGGGAGGGCTTTGCCAAGAGGCTCCAGTGACCCTGACATCAGCTGCTACTCCCGGTGAGTGTAGGACTTTTTTTGTTTTTAATTGCTGGGATGCTTGGGCCAGGCAGGGGGGCCATTGGGGTGGGCTGCAGCAGATGAATGGGGGTGGAGTCAGGTCAGGTAGTGATTCGGGGTGGCTTGGGGAGCAGGCAGGGCATAGGGCCAGGCGGGGCAGCCATGGTGGGGCTTGGGGAGCACATGAGGGATGGGACCAGGCAGGGCAGTGATCCAGGGGTCCTCCTATGGTCCCCTACCCCAGCCCCTACTTACCAGCATGGAGCAAGGGTCCAGCTCCCTGTGGCTTCAGCACTGGGGTGAGGGCCAGCCATAGAGACGTTCTGGCTGGCTACCAGAGCATCACCGTGGAGAGCCCAGCCTCTGGTTGCCTCAGGGCAGTGCCCTGCCCCCGCTTTTTTCACCAGGGGTCTAATTTTGCCCCCATGCTGCAAATTTGTAGCATGGGAACTTTTTTTGTTCCCGCATGTGCCTCTTGCAGCATCTCAAAGGGCTTTGAGATGCCGCAAGGGGCATGTGCGTGCTTGTCTGGATGCACCCATAGTGTTTTAATCAAGATACTTCAGTTTGCAGCCTGGTTTGTGGCTTAATCCGCTGCTGTAGCCTAATCAAACACATCATCGCCTTAAAAAGCTTTAGAAAACAATTAAAAAAAAAAAGCTGTTGTAGCAAAAGGGAATTATTATAATTCTCTGTACTTTTATACAGCCTTTTAGCACTTCAGTATCTCAAAGTGTTTCATAAATAATAATTAAAAATTAAGCCTCAAAATAACATAGGCAAGAGTTATTTTCACTTTTGAAGTACAAAGAAATTAAGCATCTTGTTCCTAATTACATAGACTGTCACTAAGCTTCCATCTCCTGTCTCCCACTTGAATTCTGTAGCTTCCTGAATTCAATTACATAAAAATAAATAAATAAAGGACTGATGCAAAGGATCACTTGAAAAGAAAAAAGTGATTTCAAAGTCCCAGTATTCTGTATACAGGTTATCTTTTTTGCCCAGATGAGACTGCTTAACCTTGGCCATTCCACCCAGTGGGCTCTTATAAAACATTATTCTTTCTTCCGCATTTCAAAAAATTTTGCATACCATGCCCCATCTGCTTTAGGAATCTTCAGTGGAAACAAAGTTGTTATACAAAGGTTGGCAGAGATACAAAAACTATGTATTGTCAGGCAGTACATAACTCTTAAAAAATTATCTGTGGTTGGATGTATTTTGTGTATCATGGAATTTCAAAATAATTTGTCCCAAGCACAAAGTTAGAGTCCTTCAGCAAAATGCATAACTCCAGGGTTGCCAACATATGGCCATATCTAACCTGTAGAGTCACTGGGTCTAGCCCATGGAGCATCAGAGCTTT
Organism: Alligator sinensis; assembly: GCF_000455745.1. Lineage (NCBI taxonomy): Eukaryota > Metazoa > Chordata > Crocodylia > Alligatoridae > Alligator > Alligator sinensis. The sequence goes on along the minus strand of NW_005842382.1, from coordinate 1,129,788 downwards.
GCCTCTGTCATGCCCACACTGGGACTGAGCAGCAAAAGGCAATGCTAGGGCCAGGAAGCTGAATGCTGTGCCTGCACCACTGCCATTTTTCTCTGTCCCCCTCCTCCCTTCCCCTACCTCAAGGCTGTGGCATGGGCACATCTTCTAGCTAATGAGGATTTGGGAGCTGTACCCTTACTGTCACCACTGCTCCCCAAGTGCTGTGGTGCAAATGTAGCTTCCAGGCAGAGTGGAGCTGTACTGAGGCTGGGCTGGGAGGAGCAGGACCAATGTGGGAAGCAGCTTCCTGCTGCCTTGCCCCAACACACCCCTCTCCAACTTGAAGGTGCACTTGTACCACAGCCAGGGAGCAGGGGTTTGGGAGAAGTTGAGCAGGCACAACTCCCAACTGTATGGACCTGGTGAGGATGCAGGGAAAGCCACTCCCACCCCACCCCACCACTGATGTCCTGCCAAAGCCACTTGAACATGCTGGACTGGGGCCGGTTTGTTCTGGCCTGCAGCTTGAAAAAGGTTGCCAGCAACCCTTGAGGTAACTTATAAAACATACCAAGGGGTGGTAAATTCCATTGCTTACTAGTTTCCAGAAGCTGCACTTCTACCTGCTTAGAAGCACTTGCCCACTTAGGCATCCCAGTGTGAACCCTAAAGCACTTGAGTACCTCCCATGGCTCCCTACCTCATCTATGGCCTAACTCAGGGACCAGCGACCTTTCATAGATTCTAGGGTCGGAAGGGACCTCAAAGGATCATCGAGTCCGACCCCCTGCCAGTGGCAGGGAAAAGTGCTGGGGTCATGTGACCCCAACCAAGTGCTTGTTCAGTCTCCTCTTGAAGATCCCCAAGGTAGAGGACAGCACCACTTCCCTTGGAAGCCCATTAAAAGCAATGGTAGGGCCAGAAAGCTGAAAACCATGCCCTTTATCAAACTATGGGTCAGAGCTCAGTCCAGTATGGATCAGGTGACTAGTGGCATGTCAGCAGCAGGGGCTTTGCCTGCATCCCCTGCTGGAGCCATACAGATGAGAGCTGCATCTGCACTGGTGCTGCTTCTCCCAGGCCACCGCTCCCCAGCTGCAGTATGATCACAGCTTCAAGCTTGAGGGGAGCTGCCCCAGGGCAAGGAAGCTGGAAGCTGCTTTCATGCTGCTCCCACTTCTCTCCAGCCCTGTCAGTCCTACTCCCCAAGCCAGTCCTAGCACAGCTTCACGAGAGCTGGCAGCTCTTTTTACACTACAGTCTTGGGAAGGGAGGACAAAGAAACCTGTGTGTGAAGGTCCTGTTATGGAAATGCTTTGAATTTGTTTGACAATGTGAGGGCAGATGCTTTTGATACATGGAAGAATATTGATAATGAAGATAGATTTTTATAGACTGATGATGAAGAAAAGAGTTCTCTCTGTTCACTAGACCTGACTCCTATCTACATTCAGCTGAAGCTAGTTGCACTTTATCCTCTCATAGAGATGACATTCACAATAGGGCTGTGCGAAATTTTGCCAGGTGTTTTGTTTCAATGCTGTTTCGACTCATTTTGAGCTTGAAACAGCAAAATCAAAATGAAATGAAGGGCTTTGAAACAGCCTTGAAACAAAATGAGGGCAGTCAAAACGTTTTGAAAGTTTTTAAATGTTTTGAGTTTCGAAGCTCAAGCTGGGCTTACCTGCAGAGAAAGAGAAAGTAAGGAGAGGGAGGGGGGAAGTACTGCTCTCATATTGACTGAGGTCCCTTCCAATCCTAGTGCTCCGGGGGAGGGATGGAAAAACAGCATAAAAGGCAGTATTGTTTGAACTGGCCTGCTTTTTGTCTTGGGGTCTGACAGTTACTGAGCTATCTTCCAGCAGCTCAGGAGCATTAGACAATGAAGGTCACTACTAGCATTGATTTGAATGATTTCCTACTTGCTAGCCTACCAAGTGGGATTCCACAATACTTTTTGCTTTCTTCTGGACCCTTTTATTTTATTACTATATTAATTGATTTATTCTTTTAATTTTGTAATTATATTGGATATTATGCTATAGAATTTATATAGGAAGGGAGATACATTTATATATTTGTATAAAAGCAAGACACTGAAACACACCATAAAGCATGGTGGAAAGGCAGCTGGCAAGCCTTCAGGGAGGGGTGGAAAAGGGGGTAGAGGGAGAGGTGTAAGTTCCCCCAAACCCCCAGACTGAGATGCAGCCTCTTTCCTACAACTAGCAGGGATGAGGCTTCAAGAGCCAGCAAGGAGAGGGGAGCAGTGCCAGTGCCACTGCCACTGCCTGTGCCCGAGTCTGCATCCTCTCCAAGAGCACTAGCCATAACCTCCCCCCACACCAACACCACCATGACAACAAGCAGCAGTACCAGCATGGCGGTCTTCTCCATTCCCATTTCACTTCTCATGCTGAGCCTTCCAGTGCAAGAGGAAGAGCTGGAACTGGATTTGGGTCTGAGTGCCATAGAAAGGGAAATTCTGGGAAGGAGGGAGAATCAGCTGAGTTTGTGCTCCACACCCATCAAGATTCCCCTAGGTCTTCTTCCCCAGAAGGCACTCCAGAGGAGGCTGAGATAGAGGTTGTAGAGGCAAGCAGCTCAGCTGGCTCTGCTCCTACTGTTTCTGTGCCTCTGCCTGCTGAGGAGGGGAGAACTACAGCATCCACACATGGACCCACACCCCAGAAGCAAGCAGGTAGTGTGGTCTGGGATAATTTTGAGTTGGCTGATGATCCCACATACACTATCTGCCTGCACTGCCAAGCCAAAATCAGCCAGGGCAAGGGAACAAAATATATGAGCAGGACGGGGATGCTGATGCATCTCCGCAGGCACCACCTCTCTCCCCTCCTACCCCAGTCTGTCTCTCTCACTCCCTGATGCCTCCATTTCCACTTTCACTGACTGGCTTTCTTGCCTGCACTGCATGCCACCTCTGGCTTCTTTATTATTCCTTCTATCGAGGAACAGCACACACAGTCACACAAACACACACATGCACCCCAACCAACTGCAGGTGCTTACTCAGCCTAACAAAGGGTTTTTCAACCTGAAAGCTTGCCAAGATATATTTTTCTAACTATTCAGTTGGTCTACTAAAAGATACCAGATTGGACGGACCCAAAAGGAAAGGACCTTGTCTGCCAGTGCCATGTCCTTAGACCTGACCGGCCCTAGCAGGTCCCTGGGCACATCTAAGCCCAGGGCTGGGGCTGGCAGGGAGAGTCTCTGGCAGCTGTTGGAGAAGAAGCTCCTGAAGAAAGGAAAGAAAGGCTCTATCACAGTTTGGCTGACTCAGATGTTGCTGGTGCTACTATGCTGCTTACTAAGTTATTACCTGTCGTCATTTAAAGTGGTGGACCAGACCAAGGCTGTAGGGGAGGACGAGACCTCATTGGGCCACACTACCATGTCATGTAGAGGCCCCAGCATCAATGAGGGTGCACGCACGCACGCACGCACGCACGCAGTGCAACCCATATCATGAGTTTTGCTTGCCAGCAGCCTGAGGTGCAGTTTCCCAGAAACCCCTCTACTTATCTCCTTGGATCTTGGCAGGCTTCATGGCCTCAGAAGGGGCTACCATCTCTACAAGTTTCATCCAAATCAGGCAAAAAATGACAAAGTTATAGGCAGTTTTGTGCTTTCCCATTATAGCCTATGGGTGAAACGTCAAAACAATGTTAAAACAGCAAAAGAATTTCGACAAAATGAAACGGAACAGTGGTTTCAAAATGAAATGAAACTCAAAATGAAACACTGTCCTGTCGAAACAGAAGTTGAAGCAGAACGGTGCCGTTTTGCACAGGCCTGATGCACAATACTATTCTCAAGCTGGAACATTGGTTGATTGCAACACTGTATCAATGCTGTATCATTCCTCAATATTTCTAGACAACTGGAACACGCTCTTCACATGAACTCCAGTTTCAACCCATGTGAATACATTGTGTAACTAATCCTTAAGCTACTGTACTAAAGTTAAATTCTATGCAGAACAGAGTATCAGTGGATGACTGCAAACTATACAACTAATACATTAACTAATTAACTTGATCAAGTGATACTTTAGTAGGGTCCTATAACATTTTTCTGGAACTGCATCTCCTCACAGAACAACATCCCTGCTGACTTATATACCTTCTGAATATGGCAAGTTTGGTTAGAATAGGATTATCCAGGATCAATCCTACTTGATTGCCTGGAGAGCTTAGCTAGAGACAAGACATTGATGTTCAATGCAGACCAACATAAGGTGACATACCGAGGAAAGAATAGCCAAATACACAAATATGGAATGGGAGATAACTTGTTGGACAGTTGCATTGCTGAAAAGTATCTGGAGGTTCTGGTGGATCACAGACTCAATGTGAGTCAGCAATATGATGCAGTCATGAGAAAGAGAGAAAGGAAATGCAATTTTGGGCTGCATCAGAGTTGTAGGTGTAAAACAAAGGATGTGATATTACCACTATACAGCAATGGTTAGCTCTCAGTTGAAGTACAGTGTGCAGTGACAAAGATGAAGGGTTTGGCATGCAAGTCATAGGAAGAAAAGCTGAGAGACTGAGTTATGTTTAGCTTGGTGAAAAGAGGATTAAGGGGTAACATGAAAGCAGTTTTCAAATATTTGAAAGGATGCCATAAACTAGAGGGAGAACAACTGTTTTCCCTTGCCACAGAGGACAGAACACAAAGTAATAGCTTTAAATTGCAGCAAAATAGATTTAGATTAGATCTCTGGATAAATTTATTTGCTGTTAAAACATTAAGGCAGTGAAATAGACTAACAATGGGAATGGGCAAGGAAGAGTTTAGGCAAAACATTTCTGCATTCAAGCTGGGTGTTGGACAGGATGACCCTCAAGATCCCTTCTAAGCCTACGATTTTATGAAGACTAGTCTGTTTCCATCTCTTGTTTCTAGTCTTCTCCCTGTAACAGATATCCTGACACTCATTTACAGAACCAGAAAGAAAGTCTAAAAAGTTAGAAAAGTTGCATGTGTGTATATGGAGGCATTCAGTAGCTGAGATTATGGAAAATGCAAAAGACCCCCTCCCTCAGCCTCCCTCTCCCCTCTCAATCTTACATTCACAAAGAAAGATGAACATTTTCAAAGCTGTATACACATATACATTTATGTGTATATTTGGGGTAGGTGAGAGTGCTCAATTTTGTGATTAATTTTGACCAAATTATCCCAACTGCACCAGACATTTTGCAGCGGCCCAGAGGGTGACCACAAAAAAAATTCAAATCAGTTTCCCTATATCCTGTGCAATTTAGAAATCCTGGGTAATCTGACATGCACTGAAAGTTTCTGGGAACATTAACAATGGAGTCACATCACTCCTACATAATGACAGAGAATAAAACAATCTTTTAAAATCTATAACAATTTTCAGCATTCTAGGAATTCTCTTTGGTATAGTTTGTAATAGATAATTTATCACCATTTGTATAACATCACCAGTTGTTAGGATTCTTATTGCTCTCTAGTTTGAGCTAGTCCCCCTGATTTATTCAGAGGGCAGAAGAGATCACCATTCTCCAGAGCTCTTCCAAAGGGCAGCTTTAAGGTGAATATTCTACCCAATAAACTTTTGTCAAAGCAGTTTTTTCAAGGAAGAATGCTAACCAAGTGAGATAGAAGCTTCACACAGAGTTATTAATGCAAGTGTGTGTATTTAGGAGTTACTTCTAAGCTAACAGAAATCAATTAAGGTGTTGATTATGTATCCTATGATCATAGCTTCTTTGAGAAGTTTAGCTGCAAGATGCCGGCAAAGTACCAGTGTTTCAAAAGTGTTTTGATGCCTGGTATTATGGATAAATGACTAGTGAAAGTTTCCAATGTGCACAGGTGGTAGATAGGTAACCTTTTGAAAATTTCTCTGGCACTAGGCCCCTATCTGCATCTTTCCTCACCTAAATAAAAATCTGATGTTAAATTTACTTTAACATCAGATGTCCAAAGTTCACACACAAAGTCTGCAGAAGGTTAGGAACCTGAACCACTGTGTCCTGAGTGCCAAGTAGTGCCCTAATCAAAACACCAATCTGCCACATGGTAAATACTTGTGTCATTTATACATGTGCTCTAGGAGTGGGGGGGGCAGGGTGGGGACTTTAATTAGAGTGGCTCTGGGAACCACTTTAATTAAAGCACTAGTAGCGTCTCATCTATCAGCATCCTGAGGAAGTGCATCTCAGTCACCAAAAACTTCAAGTTCCATAGAAAAAATGAACAACTACAGTCTGCAAATCTTTCTCCTATCCAGATAAATCTATTCCAATCATTTCACCACACATGTAATAACCTATGCTGACAATCTATGCAGAAAGCTCACAGTGGAAGATCGGGGTTACAGTACATGTGCTGCATATTTTGAAATTCTCAGGGAATAGGGTTAGCATATCTTCTTTATCCTCTTATATAAACTGTGTGGTCCTAGATGACATATTAAAAACTTATGCATGGTGATCAATACTAGTACTCCCAGTGTCGCTATCTTAATCCTTTTCTGTCTCATCATCCAGCAAACAACTGCTGGTAGCCTAAATCTTGTCTGTTTTGAAGTTTTTCTGAAATTTCCATACGGTAGCTCCAGCGCAGGTGTACCTCAGCTAAAGCTAGCAATGTCCTAAGAGCTACTGTAGGCAGGCTTCTGTTATTTTAATGTTACGAGCTTAGAGGATGCCAAGTACTAGAGAGAGAACATAATCCACATTTGGCCTGGTCCTTTTAATATATTAAAGGACTGCCGCCAAACTGCAAACATTTTTAAACTTTATATTTTTCTACACAATATTATCAGAGACTACTTGAACCAGAAAGAAGAGAGCAGTGCAAAAAGGGAAGGTAAAAACACAGATGTTGTTCTCAATTTTCTTAAATTATCAGTTCATTGCAGAACCAGCCTATTAGAGTGTTAGTAAAGTCACACTGCTGATGTACTCAGGGCAAAGATGTCATGCTGTAATACAACACTAAATGACTGGCAGCCACATGAACAGCAGAGTAGACACTGAGCTCAAAGGTTATTAAAAATAAAGAGCCCAAGAATAGATCTCAGACACCCCCCCATTCATAACGGTCTTGTTCCTGAACTCAGTTTAAGGAAACCCAAGTATGATTCCCTTATATAACCTGAAAATTGTGACTTTCTTTGTGTTTTCAAATTATGGCCACATATAGGTGTGTTGTGTTTCTACTAAGAGAATTGCCACTGTCCCAGTGGAAATTATGAGTGTACAAACGTTTATTCAGTTTTTCCTAGGGAAACATGCCTCCTCTGAAAGAAAGATCTTCGAGGTTCACACTTGGAAGAGAAATTCTTTCAAAAATAAACAAGTGGTGCAGTGGGGCAATGCCCCCACACGTCCTCAAACCAGACACTACCCAGTCAGAGGAACAGGCAGGGGGGATTTTCCTGCTGCTCTAGCCCTCCCAGACCAGTCCAAGAGGTGACTGGAGCAGCGGGGCAAAGTCCCCTAACTGCTCCTGCAGCTGGAGTCTCCCAGTCTGAACAGCAGGCAGGGCAGGTTGGTGTCCTGCTCCCTCTCAGGACAGTATTTAAAGCATGTGGGGTTGGGAACTGTGGCAGAAAGAACTTCTCAGGGCCCAGTTTTTGGCGTTGCCTCCCTCCGCCTCCACTCCTCATTTTGAAATTGTTGCCCATGCCACACACACTGATTTAAGAGCACAGAATCTCTCTCTGCAGCCCTGCCTTTTCATGCTTCTCGGTTGCACACAGGGTATTTTAAAAGCTGGAGGCGGGGAGACAGCCTGCCCCATTCCTAGGCAGAAAGAGAGAGTGGATGTCAAGTAATGGGCTCCCCCAGGGGCAGGACTGACGGTGTTCCCCGACTGTAGAGCTTCCCCATGCAGCTCTCCAGCCAGGGCCCAGGAACATGTATGCACTCCAGCTCCCAAGACTAGTCACAATTCTCTGAAATTCTTACCACTAGAAATGAACTTCTTTCTATGGCCTATGACTATTCACATGCATTCAGTCATCATTTCTGGAATGAAGGGCAGTCTTGGTATGGGTTTTTTCTAACTTTAAAAACAACACAGAACCACAAAGTATACCAATAAAACTAGATCATTTGAAACCACTGGTTTTTGAGACTATCTACTATCTACTAAGGGGATTTTTCTAAAAACTTCTACCAGTTCTACTAGCTGTTCAGTAGGACTTTGGCTAGCACCAAATGGGAACCCTAGTATACAAAAGGTTCCAATAGCTTGTGTGTGTGTTTTAAACTACCACAGTAGTTAAACCTGTTCCTTAGATTATTTTAAGAATATTTTAAATGCAAGCAGACGAGGTTCTTTGAGTAAATGTGATGTCTTTTATTAGACCAACTAAATAGTTGGAAAATTTGCTCTTTGCAACCTTTTGGACACAAAGACCCTTCTTCAGGCATAGGGAGAGTCTGCTGGTGTTTTGTGTTCTCCTGCATGGAATAGGAGCCAATATGCAAAATGCAGGTCTTTGAATTAACACACAGCTCATCAGTTATCAGAACCAACAAGTTAATGAAGCCCCCCATTGCTGCTGGTTGATGTGGCAACACATAATGGAGTGGATGTGGTGAAGTACAAGTTATTTTGAAGTAGGGAGTGTCCTAGTCAAAATGGGAAGTGCTAGAGAGAAAAAAAAATCTCCCCTCTCAGTACTCAAAACCTTGGTTGTTCAATAACAAAAAAAACCTCCAAAACTTCTGTACCTTCCAAAGCAGCAAACTCCCAAGCTGTCCGTATCCCTAGTTTCACTATAGCAACTTATTCTATGTTTCTGATATGAAAATCTCTGCAGCACAGTGGAAACATGAATCCAGAATAAAATTAACATACAACAAAAAAAGGATGGAAAAAACACAAAGAATAATAGATTTGGGAGGCAGAGCTGCATTATTCTCAGTTTCCTGCCACACATGCTTCCACACATTTGAGGTCTCATGGACTTTGAATTTGAATTATTTAGCTTCCCAATTTGGATAGTAATAACAAAAGTGGGAGATCAGTGTGTATCAGATTTGAACCAGCACAGAAATATTAGATCTCATTCAATAAGATTTTTTTTTCCCCACAGAGAATGTAGGGGTGCACTTAATAATCTAAATTGAACCTCTGCTCTGCATCTACTTAAGGGCTGCTGGACCCCGATTCAGAAAGTAAAATCGTTGTGTGTCAGTTCTGATGCTGCAGTCGCAAATACAACTGCTTTCTAAGAATGAATATAAGCAAATTTCCAGCCCGGGGGGGGGTGGGGGGGGGTGTGGGGGGGGGGTGGGGGTGTGTGTGTGTGTGTGTGTGTGTGTGTGTGTGTGTGTGTGTGTGTGTGTAAGAGAGAAGCTACACATTACACTACAAATGTATGAGATAGTTCTAGACATTTGTCTTTCACATGGTGGCACTCTAACCTCTCCTGAAAAGTCTTACAAAAAGTTTCTCTCTCAAGTAGAAAGAGGGGAAAAGAGCTGACTATTCTACAGATTTCATAAACACTATGTAAACATCTGAACAGCATGAAATTTGGCCATTTACTGAAACAAGCATTGTTGACGCAGGTGTGTATTTAGAGGTGTAAAAGCAGGAAAGTTATTTTGATCACTTCATTTAATTAAACTCAACTGTCAGTGGCTTCTTGCTAAATTAATGGATCACCTACCCATAAAGAAACCTCAGGTACTGCACAAATAGGTGTTCAAAACTCAAATGTCTCCTTTTCCTCAGAGTCATTACTTACCAGATTTTACCTAGTGCTAAAGGAGGTTGTGTTTTTAAAGGGCAAATGTGAGATCAAGATCTTAAATCACTAAAGAATCTACATTGCATTTAATGCTGGCTAGTGCTTCGACTAAATTCCTGCTCATATTCTACCAATGTGTATGTTTTTAATTAGATAAATTATTGTTCATTGTAGCTGGAAGTCACCAGTGCCTCACTATTTTCCACTTCAAAAGGTAATTGCAGCTCAGTTGTAAGTGAAGTAACTTGTATCTACACATAGGACAGTTTCTGTTCTGTTATATTCTCAGATAATTTAATTTAATGGCATAGTGAAAGCACAGGCGGAGACTGGCACATTGCTTTTCCAACATTTTGGGGTTCCATTTAGAATGAAAGGTAGTACCACATACATGTAAAAAAGAGCCATGCTGTTTTTATAAATTACTTTAAATTCCATTAGAGAATCAACCCAGGAAAGATTCTCCTACAGGATTTTATGAGGGCAATAGCAAGTCAAAATCTTTTATCTGTAGTAATCAATTTTTATTCAAGGAAAAATGCTGTTTTTTCATAAAATTGAATCTGAAAATGGAACAGACTGATATGTTGAGTCAACTTATAATTGCAGCAATAGTACTTCATGATAGTCAGGTATGTAGTTTCAAATTTTTAGAACCTTCCAGGTGTGATTTCCGTGATTTCCATGATTTCAGTTACGTTTACTGGAAGTGATGCTTTTCTTAACACCAGGAGTAAATTGGGACTAACTCCCTTGTAACTCTCTTTTAGCTGCATTAAAAACAATTGGTTAGGTATATTTATTGCAAGTACAAAAGTCAAAACTGTAGGGAGCTCACTTATAAACTGACATAACATCTAATTTTAGTTTGATTGTTATAGGTCCATTGAAAGAAAACATGAGGTTGACTTAAGATCAGAACTCTACAGTACATGCTAATCAGCAGAATGCTTCAGGTTGCTGCAGCATATATCCTCTTTCAAGGATGAACTGTATTGTTATAAATAAGTATTTTGTGTGCATTTCATATAATAATATATTCTACTTGCATAGTTTAGGCATAATCAGGCATTAATTTAATATTTTACTTTATATAGATTAAGGCTGAATTAAATGAACACAATAGAGTCCCAAAGTCATGTGAGTGATTGATCAAAGCAAAACTTTCTCCAGCAAAATTAAAGGGTTCTCCATAACTATCCTCTTTTTGCCGACTTCATTTATTAAATTCTTCTAATAGGAATGAAGTAAATCAAAATGAAAAGGAAAAAAAATGTTGATAGCCTCTTTAACACTTTTCAAGAGAGAAAGTATTTCTCTTTCATTCTGCTGTCAAAAATGAAAGCATGAGATGCAATTACTAAAGGTCTGAATTTGCATTTTTCCAGCAATTCACACAAATGAGTACTGCTATTGTTATGAAGATATTCATCATTATAACCTTCTTTGTCTACACATCTTCTAATAAAACTCCTGGTCAGCTGTTTGTTAGATACTTCTCTAGTTATCAAACCTTCTCAGAGTGGCTCAAAAAGAGCCTCCAATGGATATTTATAATGTGATATGTTCACATCTGGTGAAATTCACTCCTGCTATACAAACCTTGCCTGTTTGTTTGGACTCTGTCCATGGCACTAAATTTGGAGAGCAGAGAAACACAATTGGATTCAACCTCCTGCCCGTGGGAAGACTACAAGTAATGCAGCTAATTTACACATTGAATGCAAGATCCTGGGCTGCATTAGGGATGCTTTACATTGCTCTGTGGTTGCACTTGGAACTGTTCCAAGATAGCTCAGCAAACTACAGAAGGATACTGTTCGCGCAAGGGAATTCTTGGGTGATGTAGAATGGCTGTAGCCACTCTCATCAGACATACAGAAATGCTTCCTGTGCCTGCTTCAGGGGATGTAGCCCAAATGCCCTTTTTATCTCTGCCACTTCCAGCTACCCTAAGTCCTCTTAGCAGTATGTCAATATTTTTTTTTAGCATGGATGGTAGAAAAATTGTGTCCAGAGTTTAGTAATTAACACTGTTCTTCTGGTGCCTGGAATACTACACAGCTAAGGGAACAAAAATAGTTTGTCAACTGCCCTAATTTGTTTTCATAGTAGAATTGCATAATTCAGGGAGTAATATTGAATATATATCAAAGTATTCACCCTTTGCAAACATGCTTTAGTGTAAATTAATTGTTATGTAGAAAAATTAAATTTAACGTTTACAGTGCAATTTGCTGCAGAAATGGAGATTCAGTTAGAGTCCCAATGATTTACTAAAAACATTTTAAATATAATGTCCAAACATTGCTACATAAATTAAATTAAACATGATGTTATTAAGTGCAACACTTAGTAGCTCATCCTCGTTGATTCATGTGGAAATCACAGAAAAGTTTTGCTTTTCATTATGTATTCATTTGATATTACAGTGGATGCCATATGTGTTTCTATAATGAATACTAAGTAACAGTAGAATTCTTAAGTTTTAATGTACCATTAAAAGACATTAAGAGAACAAACAAACAAAAAAACCCTTCTGCAAGGGTAGTTTCAGTTAAGGAATATTAAAGAACCTGTTTAAAACCTGCAATACAAAGTAAGTTAATAATGAATCAGCAGACAGAATTCAGAAGAAAATACACGATGTTGCAAGTCAGACTAAAAGAATATTTCCACAATACACAAATGCTTTTTGTTTCTAATAGATTTTCAGACTCATCTTTCCAGATGAAAGCCTGTATCAAGCAATGATATATTTTCTGCTTAACTGGTCTTTACAGCCTCAAAATGAAACAAGGCCAGTCAAAACATTTTGAAAGTTTCGAGTTTTGAAGCAGCAGCCAAGTGGTGGAAGGCATGGAGGAGCCAGGACTGTGCTCCCTGCAGCGGCAGTGTGCACTACCTCCCTCCACTGGGCAGCAAACCACTAGGCACTGAGCCTGGTGGAGTGAGGTGGAGTACAGTGCCAGTGCTGCACACTGCCTCCCTCCACCAGGCAGCAAGCCACTGGGCGCTGAGTTCGGTGGAGGGGGGTGCTGCATGCTGCCTCCCTGCAACAGGCTCAGCACCCAGCAGCTCCCAGCCCCGGGGAACTGAGCTGTTGGGGGGAAGCAGAGCACATCGCCAGGGCTCAGCTCCGCCCCCCTCCATGGGGCTCAGCTCCCAGCGGCAGCAGCCTCCCACCCGCACCCCTGGGAGGGCTCTGCCAGACTCCTCCGGCAAGTGTGGGAGAAACTTGAAACAGTGTAAAAATAGTGAAACTGTTTCAACAAAATGAAATGGACTAGTGCTTTTGAAACAAACCTAAACTCGAAATGAAACACTGTTCCATCAAAACAGAAGTCGAAACAAAATGGTGCTGTTTCACACAGCCCTAATGACAATCACTTACTGAATAGTACAAGCGAAGAAAAGAATTGTCACCCTCATTAGCAAAATTTTATTTTAAACAAGTACTTAACTGAGGGTAAAATATTTAGTACCTGAGGCGGTTCTATGCCCCAAGCTCTCTAAGATCCTTTTCAGTAGATTGTACTGTCCTGCTAATGTGCCTCATTACTTGTTATTGAAGGACCTTGTCCAATGGGTGAGTTCAAGATGTAAGCCCCTTTAATCTCTGGGCTATTTGCCAAGACTATCAACATATTTGGTAAGTGTGCCAATTTGGAATGTAGTTTAGACATTTCTCCACTAGGAACTGCATGAAGATCACTGCTTCTTTCATATACTACACCATCAGTTGCTATATTTTGGCGCTAGTTTGGCTAGTGTTCTGAGGGTGGAAATTATGTCCATTCCATTCTATGAGCTGTTCGGTTCCATGTTTTTTCTCTTGAGTTAAGAGAAAAGGAAGAAGAAAACAAGTTTGTACTGCTATAGACATTTTACATGCCATAGAACTTTGTCTTTTTTCACCTTACAGTACTTCGACAAAAAACTCAGGATTTAATACCAAACAGATATAATGGTATATTAGTAAGAAGTCAGTGTTTTTATAAAAAAATATTCTATACTACCTTTGTTTATATGCAAAGAAGAAATATAATAAATTATAACTAAAGGACATGAAATACATGAACAGTGTAAAAGAATGCCATAATATAGTATTCTTAATTTTTTTAATTTAAGGGTTCACTTGCTAATTCATGTGATGATTTAATTTGCAAAAAACACATGATTTAGGAAGGTACTATTAAGCTGAATGTGTACTACTTAATAAAAAAGAAAAATGACTTTTAAAAGCCATTTTTATTAATGTAAAGCATTTTGAGTTTTTGTCTTGTATCTTGAAAAAGTCAGCTATCTTCTTTCATGTACAGCTCAAGTATGTTCCATAAAATGTACCCCAAAATATCACCTTATTCCCACACAAATCAAGTAAGTTATGCACAAAACCAGAGTTCTCCTACTGCACTAGAAATCTAGTGTTGCTACCAGATGCAACTGGTTATCCTGAAAGCAGCCCTTTTTTAAAATTCTACCAGGAAAAAAATAACTTTACAGCCACAGCAACTCTCAAACATTTTTTTGTTTACAATGCAAAATATATTTACATCTCAGTGAGAATTTGCAAGTATGATAACAAGTCAATATAGATTGCTTTAAAAGGCTTATTTTATCAGCCTTACATTTTGCATAGGAGTGAAAGTAAAGTACACTTGTGTGTCTTACTTCAGACAATATAAAGCAAACAGAACACATAGCTACAGCATGAGCTTCAGAAGATAAAGCCTCCAAAGCCTGCCTGCAAACTCAAGTGACAGCAAATGTGAAGCAATGTAAAATTTACATTTCCGTTTATTATTTTGCCCCACTTTGTTGAAACATTTAAGACTGATACACATGGGAAAACTAAAGTTCCCACACTGCCACCCACACATCCACACAGAAAAATCACTGAATAATAAATACTAGAATAATAAACTACTAAAAATTAACCAAAAACTGTATGGTTTACATTCTTCAAATTTGATAACCACCCAAAAACTTCCTACCTGAAAGAAGTTAAGTTGTAAAATATCAATAATCAATTTTAATGGAGCCAAACCATAAAGAGCAAATAATTTAAAATGATTGGTCAGAACTTCTGTTAATTCTCAATGGCACTATCCAGCAGGTGTTTGTGCTTTTTAACCTTCTGTAAGAGTTATTTATTGCTCAACCCTTTAAAACTAGGTAAGGAATTAACAGAGTTGGAATTTTGTTGACCTGAAAACAGAACTTGATCATTCCTATCCAATATCCACTGTTAACGGGGTTCCCCAGTTTTCTGTGGAACTAAAAGG
Organism: Alligator sinensis; assembly: GCF_000455745.1. Taxonomy (NCBI): domain Eukaryota; kingdom Metazoa; phylum Chordata; order Crocodylia; family Alligatoridae; genus Alligator; species Alligator sinensis. Next base: position 1,114,752 of record NW_005842382.1, on the reverse strand, counting down.
AGTCATTGATGGAGGAAGGAACTTGCAGAAGTGAAGACAGCAGCAAGAAGAGATGTATTCATGAAGTCAATGTCTCAAGGAAATCTGAGGGAGGCAACTAGACAAACAGGTAGAGGAATGTCAGTATATTAGTTACCATAGTTACTCTCTCTCTCACACACACACACACACACACACACACACACACACACAACCCCCCTTTTTCCCCAGAATCAGCTCCGCAAAATTGTCCCAAGCAGGAAAGCTGATTTTCTGTCAGGAATAGAAACACCCTGTTTTTATTCCTGCTCCATTCAGCAGCAGCAGCGGCATTTCCATTTAGGCAGGGAGTTAATCCACTGTCTGGCTCATCAGTCATCACAGATGTTAACAACATGCCTCTTTTTTTTTTTTTTTTTAAAGGTCTGGATGCTCCACTAATCAAGTTAACCTTTCTTCAGGCAACTTTGCTGTCTGCTAGCTGCTCCTGTCTCTCTCATTTTACTTCACAGCCCTGTAGACTCTTTTTATCTTTTTTCAAAATCACAGATCCACCCATGGAAACCAGTTTTCAGAAGCATTTAGGGTTTCAGCTTTTGATTAAGCAGGAAAGGGAGGGTAAAAGCAGTTGAATATCAGGTTCTGGTTCTGGTCTATGGAACTAAAACTCTATACTGATTTCTTTCATTCCTTCTTCCGCAGAATAGAAGGTGTGTGTCTTTATTTGGGGGTGTATAGTATACAAGAAAATTCAGAAATTTGCAGAGCAAATATCTTGTAGCAGTTTACTGGAAATCTTAGTAACCATTATTCTTATTATCATTAGCACAACTAGAGTGGGGCAAGTGAACTATTGGTCTCAAGAATCAGTTTAGTTGGGACCCCAGCTACATCCCTCGGCACACTACTCTTCTATGCTCTGGCATCTCCCCTTCCATCCCTGCTCTCCAGGTGCCAAAGTAATTATGCCTCTGCTCATTGTCGAGAGTGGGATATGAGTAGAGAGAAAGAGACAAAGAAGTAGAAGTGAGTTACACCAGAAGCTGAAATGAGAATGTCGTTGGCTGTCCCTTACAATAAAATGATAAAAGGCAGGAAGTAAAAAAAAAAAGTTTTCTGTTATGAAGTCTTAAGGCTTTTTTTTCTAGTCAGAGAATGATCACTTCTATCTATCTCCATGATTTAGCAATATAGCCACTTCTGAACTGCTAAAAGCTGGAACAGCTTGTTTTGAGCACTGACCACTGCAATTTAAAAATAAACTTAAATTTAAAAAATCCTAAGAGTGGGGATACCATGTTTGGTTGCCAAAAAGAACATCTGGCTTTTATAGTATTCACCATAGATTCACCAGACACAGGTAAACAGAAATCTATCTGGATTAAAACTTGTTCCTAGCATACATTCAAAGCTCTGACTCTTCACAGAATCAATACATAAATGAATACAAGGATCATAATTCAAAGCACACAGTCATCAGGTACTAAGAGAAAATCTCTTTGATTTGAAAGTCTATGCAGGTGTTTGACTTGGCCCTGTCATAATGACTTTTTTTATCCTACTCAGGACTCATCAACAAATGGATTTATTTTGGAATAGCTATTTCTGGACTACCTATCCTGAGTAAGCCATCAGTAGATGCACTAATTCTGGAATAAGATCATCAATTTCCAAATTAATTTAATCTACTTCAAAAGAGGATTAAGCTAAGGATTAAGCTAAACTGATGTCATATATCTTGACTTCAAAAAAGCCTTCAATCTGGTATCCCATGATCACCTCTTGGCAAAACTGACCAACTATGGCCTCAGGTCCACCACGGTCTGCTGGCTGGGGAATTGGCTCTGTGGTCAGACCCAGAGGGTGGTGGTTCACAGAAGTCAATTGTCATGGTGCCCTGTGACCAGTGGGGTCCCACAAGGCTCTGTCCTTGGACCTATATTGTTCAACATCTTCATTAATGATGCGGACGTTGGAGTCAGAAGGCCAAATTCAACGATGATACAAAACTCTGGGGTAAAGCATCCGCACCCGAGGCCAGAAGGGTGATCCAGGCTAACTTTGACAGGCTCAAGAAATGGGTGGACAAAAACCTGATGGTGTTTAACACTGAAAAATGCAAGGTTCTCCACCTTGGAAGGAAAAACCTGCAGCATCCTTATAGGCTCGGCAGTGCTACACTGGCTAGCACTACGGATGAAAGGGACTTGGGGGTCATGATTGACCATAAGATGAATATGAGCCTTCAATGTGATGCTGCAGCTAGTAAAGCGAGCAAAATGCTGGCTTGCATCCATAGATGCTTCTCAAGCAAACCCCTGGATGTCATTCTCCCATTGTACTTGGCCTTGATGAGCCCACAGCTGGAGTACTGTGTCCAGTTTTGGGCTCCACAATTCAAAAAGGATGTGGAGAAGCTAGAGAGAGTCAAGAGAAGAGACATGCGCATGATCAGAGGTCAGGAAAAAAGACCTTACAATGAGAGGCTAAGACCTATGGGGCTCTTTAGCCTGGAGAAGCGCAGGCTCAGGGGTGATCTGGTGGCCACCTATAAGTTTATTAGGGGTGTTCACCAGGATCTGGGGGAATGGTTGTTTACCAGAGAGCCCCAAGGGATGACAAGGTTGAACGGTTATAAAGTCCAGCAAGACCGACTCAGGCTGGACATAAGGAAGAATGTCTTCACTGTCCGAGCCCCCAAGGTCTGGAATAGCCTGACATTGGAGGTTTTTGATAGATTCATAGATGTTAGGGTCAGAAGGGACCTCAATAGATCATCGAGTCCGACCCCCTGCATAGGCAGAAAA
>NW_005842382.1:1096408-1111948 GCF_000455745.1 Alligator sinensis | reverse complement strand
CCCCAGCTAGATGCTTATCTAACCTCCTCTTGAAGACCCCCAGGGCAGGGGAGAGCACCACCTCCCTTGGGAGCCCGTTCTAGACCTTAGCCACTCTAACTGTGAAAAAGTTCTTCCTAATGTCCAATCTAAATCTGCTCTCTGCTAGCTTGTGGCCATTATTTCTTGTAAGGTGGTTCAAGCACCTACATTGAACATCTTCAAGAGAAATTTGGATGCTTATCTTGCTGGGATCCTATGACCCCAACTGACTTCCTGCCCCTCAGGCAGGGGGTTTGACTCGATGATCTTCCGAGGTCCCTTCCAGCCCTAGTGTCTATGAATCTAAACCAGAGAGTGAGAGCATGTTTAGAAGAAGCACCCACAAAGTTATTCTGGAATAGTTATTCTGATATAACTTCACTCTCCTTCTTATTCCATATGCAGAAAGATCCTTTAATGCCTTTTCCAATAATGACCCCCTTCTTGGCTAATTGGAATCCTTATTTCATTTTGCCTCTGTTCCTCCTAAACCAGCCTCATCCCTGGTTAGAGAAAGTCTGGGAGTGACAGGGTGACTCTAACAAGGCACCAAGAGGTGACAACTTTCCAGTTTCCATACTGTTGAGACCACTTGGTCTTGGCCACTGTGGCCAGGTACAGACATTGCACTTTTACCAGTATAAGTGATTGGAAACTATAACAGAACAGAGGTTCAGCACACATAGACTAGTTTAAAAACAGTGGTACCTAGTCTAAGATTTGCCCCACCCCAGCAAAGGGCAAATGCTTTGTTACTGATCTAAACTGTGTCACTTAGATTGATTTTGCTTCAGGCTTTTTGAATGTCTGTATCTAGCCTTCAGGTATTTTAGCTGTTTAGGGGCTGGACTATCTTTTTTGCATCATTTGCCCCTCAAAAATTAATCTTCGTTTAGTGGTGCAGGATTTTTGTCTTCAAGCACTTATGGCAGAATTTTTTGATTTGCTATCTCTTCACAGCTCTTCTCACTCCCACCTTTCCTCAAGGGCAACCTCTTCATTGGCCTCTGTATCATGTCTGTCTTACTCTGAGGCTGGAAACTGGGACTACAGCAGCTTGGCACTAGCAAGCCTGACTTGGCATTTATGCTTTGAAGCTGCAGTTGTCCCTTGATGTGATCCACAGTGACGTGACCAAATAAATACGCTTCAGTTTGCAGAACACAAGTGTTTAATTGGCTTTTGGCATTTCAAGAAACAGAATAGTTGCTGCTGATGGGATCAATCCCATTATTTAACTAGGGTGACCTATTTCTGTTCTCACCCCAACCCGTCCCTCCTGCAGGGTTCAAGTGGTGCTAAAGGGCTGAGGTCAGCTTGAAAATCATTTTAAGACAATTTGCTTTCCTTATGTTAATATTAACCCTTTAGATAGTTTAAAAAAAGAAAAAATATTGAGAGCTGCCTCTCCCCCATCTCTTTTAGCATTTCAGACTGAAGTGTGACTTTTCCTTTCTGCAGTATCACACATTGATGAAATGTTCAGACTTCACAGTCCTAGGGCAGATTTGCCTCTAAAGGAAGAATGCAACTCAATATTTAATTACTACTTTTATTTAAAGTTTTATTTTAAATGGGACCCTGTTTTAAGCCTGTTTTCCTTTTTAACCTACTTGAAAGCACCTTGGAAAACAGAAGACAGAAAGATCCTATTTATTTAAGAAAAGGTGTCAGCTTCTTTTCACTCATGTTCCTTCTCAAATAGATGGGAGAAAAGCCCAATCTCTGCAAGCAGCTCCCCATCTCACTTCTCCCCTTCAGGCAATTACCCATTCCTACCAATGAATGAAAGTTTTTGTCTTTTCTCAGACCCACTGGTATTGCATTCTTAGAGCCTGAGATTGTTGCGTGTGTGATATGGAACAAACTGTGAAAAGTTAGTAATAAATCAGATGTAGTAGCCCAGTTCTGAGAGATTTCAAATCCCTGTGGGGGTGTTTACTGCATTACATTTAAAGAAGGTGACCAAGTGTGAAACACCAGCAGAAGTATGTGCAATGGCATGGCTAGTAAGCACATAGAATAACTCTTTCACCTTAAAACTAGCTTCATCTAGGGTAAGTGGTTATGGAAGCAAATACCAGCATGGAAAATCATGCTAAAGGTGTTTTGACTAGAGGTACAGAGTTGCCAGAGAGTAAGTGAGACAATGTTTTGAATAAAGTTGATCTTCTGTGCAAACACAACAGCCAAAGAAAAACAGCAAAACTGAAAGAACATACAATGTTAGGAAAGCCTCCCTGCCTAGCCAAACTGGACCTGTTTGGAGTTTAGTTACTCCTCACTACTGGCACATTTCTACTATCAGCCATCTCCAAAAGCACATCTGTCAAAAGCCTGACTTAGTAATTTATTCCTTTAGTTCCCCAACTTGTACCATTAGTACTCATTCATTTGTTTTCTAATATGTTGATTATACCGACTCATTTTTGAATCCCTGACAGGTACTAATGACCTGTTTCACGCATATGGTGATATTTGGACAAGTAACACAGTAAAGCTGTAAATATGGTTTTATGAAATTTAATAAAACTTGAGCAGCCTGTTAAATTCCTTGCATAGACTATGCTCCTGTCCCAGCTACACTCACTTAAGCTGCTATCATCAGAGTTCATGGGTAAAGGCTGTAAATAGATGCTGCATTTGTCCCAAGAGAAAGCTTATTCATCCTGGGATCCTGCAAATACATGAGTCCACTGTCCTGCTTTTACTCCTTCTGAAGTACTCAGCATAAAATGTGCTGACACTTTTTCCTGGAACATGGCTACATGCATCAGTAAGATCACTGTGCTTTTTCCTGGGACAGGCCAGCTGCTGGAGGAGCAGCAATGCAGCTTGGAAAGGCTTGTGCACATCCGCGATTGTGCCACCCTTGTTTTGATCCTGGTCGAAACCTGGGACAATCAGGTCCATGTCAAACGAGCCATCTATTTATAGCCAAACTTAGGACAGTAGTAATCCTCCAGCATAGCATGAGGGAGTACTGCTGTAAGACAGATGCATGTTTTTTGTTTTTTTAAATGAGGCATAGAAGGAAAGGGCCTTGCTACTTCTAGCCATTATATACGACATGGCAGGTTCTGCAAGAGCAGGTGTCTTAATCTTGCTATCACACTGAAGGTTAACCTTGACCTTTATATTCTGCCTGTTGAAAATGTAAGGACACATTCTCCAAATAGGTTCATACTATAGACCATAGCTGAATGATTTACTTAGAATAAATCATTTAGTGAAAAAAAATTTCTGTGAACACATTATCCAGGAGCAGACTTCCAGTTTTGTTCTGCTTTATTTAAAGTATTTCAAATTATCTGACAAATGTTTGTTGGAATGTGAATTTCAGCTTGTAGATTATGCATGAATAGTTCAAAGCAAGTGTTGTGCTGCTGGGACTTTTCAGTAGCTGTCATTTATTATTTGTCACTGATGTCACACAATATCCTCTCCTGCTCCTTGATGGGGTGACCTCAACCCTGACAAAATAATTTTCTGGGGCAAGTATAATCTTGCGAAAAATCTGTTTGCATGCACACCACCTTTTCCTAATATTATATGTGCAAAAATAAAAGAGGGCTGTCTTCCTCCCAGTTAATTAGTAGGTTTTATATTTGAACAAAATACTCATGCTGTTTAGAAGCCACTTCTTTTTGACAAGAAGCTCCTTTTCAACTCTTCCTTTCAGATCTTCCACTTGCAATTCCACATTCTTTGCAGTAAATCTACTCCGTGGATTCAAAAGTTAGTGTAAGGACCCAGTGGGTGTGTCTACATGAGATGCTACTGTGCAGTAGTGCCAGTGAATGCTCTTTTAGGTTACTGCACAGTAGCTTCTCTAATAATACTGTGCAGCAGCATATTAGCACTTCATGTGCTGCAGCATTGCTACTGCACAGTATTGTTTGGCTACTGTGCAGTTAGCATCTCTTGTAGATGTGCCCTGTTATAAAGATCATGAAAACTAACTCACTTAAACATTATTAGAGATGTAATTAAGCTGCTCAATGAATTACTTGGTTTTAAATTCAAAAGAGACTATTATATAATCTCCTGTATAGCACAGGATACACCATGCCATGGCAACTTCTGTATCACTGTTCCTAGAATCACTACTTTCTTAGGGACTGAAGATTAGAACCAACTCTGCCATGAATATTGTTGTTCAGAACTGTCATATAACTTGAATTAAGTTTGTGGGAATATCTAACATTTACGTGAAGTAGCTATCACCGTGATACTGTTATAATGGAAGCAGCTTCATTTTTGAAAACCACTGGCATGCTACATTCCTTTAGGGATATTGTGCTAGTCCACTGGTAAGGGGACTATTGACTAAGCCAAGTCATGCTTTCTCTTAAAAGTGTCTACATTTCATTAATAGATAAAATGAATAGGTTATGTCCCTATAATTGTGTACTGTTAAGCATTTGGGAATCCTTCACATAAACATGCTATAACATTATTAAATGTGTGATTTTTTGCATTAGCATGGCACACTAAATTAAAATGTTGAGCAAAGATACAAACAAGCTTTAACAACTGTAAAGAAAAACCACACTGTATGCTCTGATCATGAAAAAAAAAAAAGATTTTTTTGATATTGTACACAAGCTTGTATCAAAATTAATTCAAATATTCACTTTAATGTTGTGCATAGTTACACAACCAATTCCCATTGATTTAATTTTTAGATTAAGCCCACATCAGTAGGGTGGCTGCTTAACCTGCTTAAGTGCCTTTGAAATTCCCAGGCATTCAGCTGAAGCCTTAGCCTCTTATTTACCTTTAAAAAGGTATTTTTAAAAAGACACTATCTCCATTTATGACCACTTATTTCATCCATTAAAAGCTTGTGGTCTATTTCTATGTAAGCAACAATCTGGGGAGACTATAACTGTGCCAAACAAAAAGAAATGGATCATATTCCCAAGAAAAGGCAAGAAGAAAATGTGTTCTTCAGAAACTTCTAGACTTCAGCCTCTGGCTAATGTATATCAATCTGCAGCTGAACTTGTATCATATGGTAATTAGTAAGGAAGTTGTGGGTAAAAGTCTCAAACCGGTTTAACCCAGCTCTCTTACAGTGGTCTTTGTGAATGAGCAGACACACCTGTTAAGAAGCATGTCAGTAAATATTTGTTAAAAGGGAGGTCAGTTGTTTTTCACATGTAACAGCTGGTATTAACAGAAGAGTTACTTAAAATACACACTTATATTACTCAGTCACTTTTCTTATATGATTTACCAAAATACCACTATCTGTATCCGTACAATCATACTCACTGTTTGCTTGTTATAGATATACGGCAGTTCTTAGGACCTGATAAATTCAGAAATATGCTGTACTGCTAAGTTAGGAATTAAAGTCTAAATTCCACTCTAGTCTAAGCAGGGGTAATCCTTTTATCATAGGTGTTGTATCTGCTTACAGCATGACTGAAGCAACCCTTGCTAAACTTAGACCTACAAGTGCATGCAAGTGTATACATAGAAAATTGTAACTGCTTCCATTGATGACTATCTTCAAAGTGTTTTGGCCTCATTTTACTTCCAGATATTCTTTTCTGGTAAGACTTCTTTCACTGCACTGCCATAATATTAGTGAACTCAAAAGTGAAAGATAAAACCAAACCATTTGATTTGTGCAGTTGATGATTACCTTAGGTATAGAACTTGCAATAGCTCCAGAGTAACATTATCAATTGTACTATGGTATCTAGACTGCCATTGCTTACAGTAATATACAAATATGGACCAAAGATGGGACCGTCCTTGCCCCAATGACTGTGATAGTCACCTGACTACTATGCTATGACAATACAGAATACTTTTCAATGTAAGCTTTTAGTTCCTGAAGCAATGGCTTATGCCTCAGTTCAGCACTAGTTAAAAGTTGAGTAGTGTGACTTATGACAGCTGTCTAAAGATCGCTCTGACCTGGCTCAATGTGCAGTGGAGGGGGGGGGGGGGGGGGACAGGACACATCTGGAGAAGATATTTACTGTGCAGTAGACTAATTAGTTGTGTAGTAAACATCTCAGTGTCTACATATGCGGCCCTGTTAGGCTGAAGTAAGCTAATTTACTCCCCCAATCTTGGCTGTTAACAGACTTTTCTCTAAAAATTCTCTTTAAGAGTACATTTTCCAGCTCTTCACTGTTAGTTTAGCCCTATAAAGTGATTCATATGGCATTGAGCCATTAAGAACATTATGAAAATGAGTGCACATTCTTTAGCTCTAGTTGTTAAACCTAGTAACAGACTCCAACTATTTCCACCCAGTTCTCAATTTTTTCTTACATTCAGTGCAAGATCACAACTACACCTTGGGGCACTGAGCTAATGCACTAAATTTAAAACTTAGGTAAAAAAATTAAGAGTTTAAAAGTAGGCGATTCAAGTATTGATTGCTTCAAGAATGCCCAATATATTTTTTAACTTTGTATAGTTTCATACTGGTCTCTTTCCTGAACAGCTTTTAATATTCCAGATTAGGTGCAATGTGATTGTAGTAAAAACTCAGTCAAACCTAGTTCTCTGGAAGTGATATATGAAATGGGTGCCAGACTTTTAAAAGACTGCAAATGTTGCTATTCCTGGATTACCTTGGCAGGAGAGAAATCCCAGGGAACAGAGCTTGTTACCAGAACAAAAGAATAAAACAAGAAAGTAATACTCAAGGCTGAATTTCCTTGGTATAAATGTGATTGGAAGCAGAAAGAGCCTTGATGATCTACTGAGGTCCCTTCCAACCCTAAAAATCTATGAAATGTTCCTCAATTACTGAAGTAACAGATAAAGAGATGGTTTCAAGAAACTGCAGATAAAAATAGTTGGGGTGTTGGGGGAGGGACAGGGAATAGTTACTAATTATACAATGACATACCTTTATGTAGACTATGTTGTGGTGGGCTATTGTTTCAGTGACATGAAAAAAAAAACAGAAAAAAGTGTTTATAACTTATTTCATAAGACCTGGAGACCTTTATTAAGTTAGGTTCCATATAATCTAATAGCAGTTAAATCAAGAAAAGTTCTAAAATGATTCTAAAACCCCACAGGCATACAAGGTTATTTGTAGAGGTGCACCAATATATTGGTCCATATTGTATTAGCACTAATAAAAGGAAAAGTGACATTATCAGCAATTGGCTTTTTTTTGGCTGATGTGGCCCTGCCCCACCTGGGCAGCACCTGCCCCTGCCCCAGCCCCACACCCTCCCTTACTGTGGGGGCCCCAAATCTGCCGCCCCCCACACTGCTTCCTCCTCCACGCCCCTTTTCCCTCACAGACTTACTGGCATGACGGCGGTCTCCAAGCTGCCAGACTGCATATTGGCAATTGGCTCGGTATCAGCCAATATCACTGGTTAATAATCAGACATCAGTATCGACTCAAAAAAGTTTTATTGGTGCACCCCTAGTTGTTTGGGTAAGTCTGATATCTTTTATTAGACCAACTAAGAGTTGGAAAAGTTCTTCTTTGCAAGCTTTCAGGTACAAACACCCTCCCCCCCAGGCTGAGGAAATGTCTGCAGTGGTATGCACTCTTCCTGGATGGAATAGGAAAAAAGCCCCTGGCATTATATTAGTGAACTCAAAGCCTCCCCAATTTTAGGTTTATATTTGTCGGTCAAGAGTGAAGGTTATAGGAATGCCCATCTATCATGTTCGTTAACACTGAGGTAAACATGACCAAAACAGAGCTCCCATCTTAAAAGGCAGGACTTATGCTGGTTGCTGGTAATTGCTCATACAAATCTATAACTTGATGCATGAGCTGGTCATACCTCAACTCGCATATTTATATTCTTCCCATCTGTTGTGACATTGTTCTTAGTGAAACTGAGCCAAATCCCTATTTGACAGCAGGTGATGCTCCTGGGTTAGCAGGCCATGCTGTATGCTACAAAGTATCTGTTTGGTAGAATCATGATCTTATGCTAAGAGCTGAGAGGAGAAACACCATTTACTTATTTTGTTGTTTGCTTTTAGGAGAAAAGACAAAAACAGAACCATCACCCGTGGTTTGAACTCTTTCTGTTGGAGGCCAAATTTACCATGCCTCATTCCTTAGCCTTCCTTTCATGATACTTTCTGAACATGACATATAACGAACATGTACAAGCAGTTACTGCACCCAGTTTAGTTTAGGCAGCTTAATTTAAGTTGCTTAAATCTAACATGGGAGCAGCATGTACAGGCATTTACCACTGTCAGGAGTGGCATGGGCAGTCCAAAGTCAGTAACTCAGGGTGAGGGGGAGGAGCTGGTCGAAGTTGAGGAGCTGGTGGGTCTGCAGGGGAGTGAGGGATAGTCTGGAGGGTTGGAGGTGTGGGGGTAGGAACAGCATAGCCCTAGGGCTAGGGTGAGTTGCTGAGCTTCCCTAGTCCCAGAGTTGTGCTGTGAATGCATACAGGTGTTTCACAAGATTGGGTTAACCCTTTATTGATCTAAAATTAGTTCCCTTTCTGAAATGAACTGCCTTAGATTGGGTGCACTATATTTTGTGTGATTTAAGCCCTGCAAATGACTGCATGACTGAGCATCTGGATCAACCTAACCTTGCCTAGGTAGATTTAAATGTAATGCTTGTATGCACCCAGTAGCTGCCTTGTTTTGTGCTGTTGCCAGATTTGCTGAGACGAAATAAAATAAATAAATAAAAGCTTTTTCCCTGGTATGGGACTGGATCTCATGGGTGCAATTAATACCACAGCAGTACTCATTTCCTGCATATCTATGAACATTATTCAGTAGAGGTGCACTAATACATTGGTACCAATCTGATATCGGACCAATGTGAAGAAAATTGTCTATATCAGATATCAGCCTGATGGAGCCAACAAATGCCTGTGCTGTGTGCAGCCACAGTGCAACACAGAGCAGAGCCACCAGAGTGGAGAGCTGCTGCCACCCTGTGTTGAGGGAGGGGGCAGGTGCTGCCCATCCGGGGCAGGTGCTGCCCATCCAGGGCAGAGGTGAGGCTTGTGGGGTGGGGGCAGCTCCTGCTGCTTTTTGCACCCCAGTTGGCTGGGGAGGGGGGGGGTGTGCCCCCAGATTTGTGCAGTGTGCACAGGGCTTTTCTTGCCAAGGGGTGAGCTCAGAGTGGGCTCTGGCAGCACTGGGAAGAGGCTGCAGCCACCCCAAATTTTACCAGAGCTTTGCTCCCAGCCCCGTGCTGCCTCCACCCAAGCGCCACAAAAAGCCACAGCTGCGCCAAGCAGCGATGCAGGGCTGGGAGCAGAGCTGTAGCAAAATTTGGGGTGGCTGCAGCCTCCTCCCAGTTCCGCCAGAGCCTGCTCCAAGTCCAGCCCCCAGCAAGAAAAGCCCCGCACAGCGCTGGCTCTTCAACTGCCACCTCCGCCATGCTGCACAGATCTGGGGGCGCACACCCCCCACACACCCTTCCGGGGTGCAAACAGCAGCAGGAGCTGCCCCCACCACATGATCCGCACCTCGGTCCTGCCTCCCCACAGCTGGGCAGCACCTGTCGCTGCCTCCTCCCTTGCTGCAGGGGGTGTTGATCTGTCCCTCCTCCTCCCCTTTCATCACACCGGACTTACCACCTGATGGCAGCTGTATCAGATCAGTATTGGCTAATATGCCTCCTTAAATATCAGTTAATATTGGCCCCCAAAATCTCTATCAATGTGCCCCTATTATTCAGTCTCCAGTATCATGTCAAAGGCCATCAAGAATATTAAAAATACATAAATCACTGTCTGGTATTAAGGATTTAAAAAAAAAAAAAAAAGAAAAATTTTAGATGGTAAAACACAAGCACACAACTTTGTGTAGGACAATTTCATAAACAACTGTTGTCTATTTTGCAGGCAAGGTTCAATGTTTAACCAACTCCAAACCTGTCAAGAAGTATAAAGGTGACTTTTAAACCCTGCCGGTATTAGAATGATTTTGTAAATGCTATATGGGAGGGACTTCAGTTTGTTATCATGAAGATGTTATGTATACGTTTTCAATACAAGTAAATAAACATTGCTTAAGGGAGCTATTTTCCTTCTGGTTTTAATATACCTTTCCTACTATGTATGACACACTGCTGGTATACTTGCCTTCTAGAGTTCACATTCATAGTGGTGGCATCCTTTCAACTTATGCATATTCTACTGCGTACAATACAAGACAGGGCAAGCTAGTACTGACATATTCTCAATGGGTCATTTTGCAGGTACGGACAAAAGGAATATAGTTAGTGTGGAGGTCCGACCCAAAGGTTAAAAAAAAAAAAAAAAGTAGTCAACATCTAAGGAAGATTAAGTTGAGTTTCCCTTCTTACTTAAAAGAATTAGACTCCATGGGTACCAGCTTATGAAAAGGTCAGATAGTCTAAAACTACAGTGTGCTAAAACTGAATTACGGTCATGCAAGGAGCTTTTTGAACATTCTGGCAAAAAACTGAACCATTAAACATGAAGGTGCAAATGGAAAGGTATTCCTTTAGTGGTGGAATCAGTAAATTATATAAATGTTTGATGCTTTGTATTCAGCCTCCTGGGGAGAGCTACAATTTTAGTCTGGTAACCAGCAAAGGTTCCTTCTTTTTTCTACCTTCCCTGGAGATAAAGGAGCATCTTTATCTTAGATAAAGTTAAGCATAAAAGACAAAAACTTAGAAAAAGTAGCCACCTGTTATGTTACCATGTTTTCTGGTGTAGCACTTTGGTTCTTTTGCAATAAGCTCTCTAAGATCTGCCGAAACAGAAAGTGATCATCTCTTTTTTTAATTCGCAATTCGGTATCAGGTCTTATACGGTTAAAAAAGAGGAGTTACATTTTTACTGTAAACTGTAAAGGAAGGGAAAGAAACATGAGACAAAAGTGTATGAATAAATGCTCATGAACTATGGTATTTATGAATTCTTGTCAAGTTTTACAAATAAGTTACCTATTTTTTTTTCCCAAGTTGTGACAAATAGTTCACTCCTGGCTAGTGAAGTAATGTAAACTGTTTGCAGGTTACTGAACAAAAAGTTTGGCAGTCAGCCATTAAAAAAAAATCTACTCTTATAAGTTCCTTCAATTAACCCCCCCCCCCACTGAATATTATAGAATGTTTATACTGTACAAAATAAATATATTGTTAAAAGTATAAAACTCAACAATTACTTTTATTTAACCATAAGCCAACATGAAATCTTTTAGGAAATAGCACAAAACTCAGATTTTACAGTAGACATCCTCTATACAGTAGCTGGATTGTAGCTATGATTACAAATGAACCATTTCTTCCCTTGAAAATGTATCATCCTGACAGGAAATACAAAAAGTTATAGATCTATATATACACACACGTTCCAAATTAACTGTATAATTTTATTTCAGTATCAAATGTTTATTGAATAACAGAAGATTTTAGACATTGAAATAAGCTTTGTAAGCTTTGAATTATTGTTCTAATTTAAAGGAATCATTTTTCATATGAATAATTTCAAAGATTTTACAATTAATTAGTTATACTTCATGAAGGAACTTTTATTTCTTTCATAAAGTATCAAAATCTTAATTTTGCTACCATTAAGTCTTGGCATGTATGGAAGTATTTAAAAAGGTATACAGAAGACAATGATTATTAGAATGTTAGAATAATGCTATACACAAAAATTATTCAATAGTAGAATGAGAAAAGCCACATTATTAAGAAAAATCTTAAAATAGAATGAAAGAAAAAAAACCCACTGTAAATAATTTATGCCCTGATTTTTTGTTCAATACCAGAAAAAGTAGTTAAAGAGATTAAAAACAAAATGGTGGGCCCAGCTTTTAGTGGAAAAAAAAGAAAAAATATACTTTCTAAGAGAGGCTAGAGTGTGCTTCAGTGAACATAATTATCATTTTCTATTAATTACTACAACATTTAACTTAAAGTGACATTGAGGCAACAAGTGGTAGAGATTATTTAAGTTTACAAAATTTGTTAACATAAGTATTATAAAATTACAAAATTAAGGATCTGAAATTCTCAGACTTCTCTTAATCAGTATATCTCAGCATGTTGCTGTCATTCACTCCTGAAGGTACAAAGTTGAAATCAACTTTTGATTCGTTCATCAATAATAATAAAAACATTTGCACCTTGTTTTAAGTTCTGAAGCAGCATTTCCGACTTCGAGGAAAAAAGGCAAAATATAACTATAAATTACATTCTAATAAATCTTTCCCAGGCATTAGGAGTCCCAGCCTGAAATTCCTATATTTTCATTGACAGTATATATTAACATACACCTGCATTTACATTTTCAATAATTTGCCATTAGTATTAAGTCTGTCTATGAAGTAACAGTAAAGTGCAAAACATTTGGTATAATATCTAGTGATTATATTTTGCTTCTGTGGAGTATGAGTGACTGAGCATGGACCTTCCATTGATAGAGATTGTGCTGGATGGAGCTCCAACCTAGAAGAAAGAAAAATAACTTTTTAATAGAAATACTTGTTGACTTATAAAAAAAAATCTCCTTACCCATTTGTGTATTACAAATGCAGCAACATTTGCAGTTCAATTTATTATTTCTCAAAGAAAATTATTTTAGTACTACTGTGGCATGTACATTTTAAACAGAATTAAGGGTGCAAGTCTCTTCATTAAGAGTCTACATAATACCATTATCTAGAGTCTGGAGATCTGCTGACATCTTGAAGAAAAATGTTAAACCAGTATCTTAAAGAAAATAATCTTAAAAAGTATCTTTAAAATGTTAAAGGTATCTTCCCTTAAACAAGCACTCAGTAGAACTGATTCCAGACAGACTTCTTGTTTTAGATGCTTTCCAAAATAACGAAGCAGATTTTTAAATGGTACTAAGTGTGAATCTTGAATTAAGGCAAAGGCCCAATTTTCAGTCATTCCACATAGACCAACAATTCCAATTAGTCAGTGGGACTTGTGGGTGTTCTGCAATCCAGAAACAGATTTTAGACTAGCACAGCACAGTTATTCTGGAGGGAGGAAAATAATTTAAAAACTACCTAATGTGATCCACTTAAGCTAGTCACTACTGAGGTCTTTATTCAACTGGAAAGATCCACAGCACAATGGGCCACAAATATTGGCTCTGCTAGCATTTGTCTCATTTTTTGAATGCTTCCCTTAGAGATCTGAGCAAGAGGAGGGATGTGGAATGCACGTGATACAACTTTTTCCTCATTCAACATGACCAAACATTAGCCCATTTTCACCCACAGCATCAATTAAAGGAAGCTATGAGTTCATTCACTCAGTGTTCTTTCCACACCCGGATCGCTATCTTGATGTTATCCCACTGATGTAAGTGTTTTGTTTTCCCATTTGTTACGATATGCTCTTCTCTTAATTTTAAACATCTAATAAAAACATTGTCTGAATTAATCGGCACAACAGATCTAAAAATACAGTTGATATCAAGCTTCCTCCCTTGCCCCCGAATCATACTTCACCTCTTTTTTTTTTTTTTTAAAGCATTCAATCTATTTGGGATGTTTTCCTTGAATTGAATACGTTTTCAGATGCTCAGGCAGTAGTAGAGAATTTTTAAATTTATTTCTCACTTTACTGTCCACAATGCAGTTATGTGTAGAATAATGTTGCAATAAATTTCAATAATAAAAAACACAACAGAAGACAACCGTATTCCTTGCAAACCAGATAGGGTCAGACTTCTACTCAGCCTATGGAATTTCAAAAGTTGATTAATAAGCATGGTTCTTAATTGATTTGTGATTAGTTGGCAGATGATTTACTACTATAAAGTTATTAGTTTGCCACTCTTAGCAACCACTAGATAACACTGAATCATCCTGGCATGCCAAAAATTATGGCATTTCAGAATTAACTTTTTTTTTTTGCCAAGGGGATGCCAAGCATGGGGACCTTTAAAACACCATTCCACAGTCATGCTTCAGATAAAGTGGCAGGTTTGCTGCCTCAAGTAGGATGAAGATGGGTGCCAAAAATATAGAAAGCCAGGAAATCCACTTTCTCCTGAATCTAATTTCTCCTAGGAAAGCAATTGTTTCTATTAAGTCTTTCCTAATATATTTTAAGCACATTTGGGGTTGAGGGTGTTTTCACAGAAAATACTAGAGCTTCTGAAGACAAATTAGCTTCTGCATGAAACTGCCACAAAAGAAAAAACCTGGAGTATGAGCAAAGAAAGCCAAAACACAAGATTGAACAAGCCTGCTCAGCTTATTTTTTAAAGGTTTTTAACAAAACAGATAAGAGACTTGCAAAATGACATCAAAATGAGGGGAAATAAGTTAAAAGTATGGGATTATTAAAAATAATACTTTTCTTTTTCTATAAAGAAAGAGCTGAGACAGAACAGACTTCTGGGGATGTCCAGTTACTCATGGGAACAAGTGACAATTGCACATTTTGCAAGCCCTCCATCTCCAGTCATGCTCCATTGAAGCATGAAGCAACACAATTAATGTTTTTGTCCTTGAAAAATAAACCCAAAATATGCTGTTTCATTTGGATGCCTCTTCCTTGTAAAACTATGTTCTAGAAGTAGGAAATTATCAGAGTACACATCACAAATTCCTGAAGCCCTGAGTTTCTCCCTGCTGTACCACTGCTATACCAAGGAACAGACCTGGGATAACTCTATCTTCACAAACCTCAGCTCAAGTGCTCTTATACTAGACCTCTCAGCTGCATAAAGTGAATCAGCTCTAGGTGGCCTCCTCTTCAGGCTGTGAAAGAAAATTTTACATCCCCTTTTCTGTAAAAAAGATTAGCCTGGAATATCACTTGCCCAGAGATCACTCTTCACCACAGGCAATGAGTAATGAGACAAAACAGCAACAAGTAAACCCTTATCATTATGGGGGAAAAAAAGAATTATACAAGCAAAAGTGACTATAGTTTTGAAGACAGAAGAACAAGATAAGAAAAGTTTCTTACTTACTCATCTCACTACACCCTAGCCCCTCTGAGAGTCCTACTAGTGGTTTTAGAGATCAGCCTCCTGCTGACTGTACAAGCCCTGGTGTCTGAGGCCTGAACTCTTCAAAGTCTGGGATCCAAAGAACTCGATTCTACCTTAGCTTGGAAGCTTTTTAGACCCCACCTATCTCCTTGTCCACCTCACCACCTCCCATAAAATTATTCTAATTGCTCATGAATTCCCAGAAATGTTTGGTCTGCCTGAGGCACCTGAAATTCCTCTTCCTGATGGCCATTTCTCTCAGATGCCTTTTCTATAGGGGAACTTCTTTCCTCATTACAGGCAGAACTGGGTGCCCAACCCAATAATGTCTTCTTTTGCTTGTCTGCAAGTGGCAATAGTATAAGTATGCATGCCTCAGTCCCTTGACTAACCCATGTCCAAAATTATCAAGATATATATAGACAGCATACTATAATCTTTACAGTGATAAGCAGCATAAATGAATATTTATTCATTTATTCAGACTCGCCGGGGGAGGGGGCTGCAGGAAGACGAGGAGACGCCATCAGGGCAAGGGGTGCAAAGGTAAGTAATGGGGGTCCTGATGGTCTGCCTAATCGGGGGGGGG
>NW_005842382.1:1076654-1095987 GCF_000455745.1 Alligator sinensis | reverse complement strand
GCAGGCGCCTCGCGCGTCAAGGCAAGAGGGATTTGACGGTGGGGGTCTATTACAGACCCCCCAGTCAAGAAGAGAAGCTGGACAGGGAATTTTCAGGCCAGCTTGCGGAGACACTAAAAGCAAGGGATGTAGTTGTCATGGGCGATTTTAATTACCCGGACATCTGCTGGGAGGATCTCAGTATGAGACTCTGGTGCTTGTGAGTGGTATTGTCCTGCTCCTCATCCTTTCTTCCATTACACTAGCCTCTTGTGCCTTTATCTTCTTTAGGGTCCTGAGGATGAACTCAAGCAGAGGACAGCAGAAAGCTCTGGCCACCTGGTCCTCCCACCTGGTTGTGGTTTGCATGTTTTATGGGGCAGCCATCTTCATGTACATGAGACCCAGCTCCTAGCACTCACCAGCACAAGCAAGATTGTGTCTCTCTTTTGCACCATTGCCACCCCAGTACTCAATCCACTCATCTACAGCCTGAGAAACAGGGATTTCTTAGGAGCCCTAAGAAAGCTGATTGGGAAATGCAGAATCTTCCAGCAAAATTGACAGAAAATGTCATTTCTCATGAGCTAAGTCTCACTAAAATGAGAAGTTAAGAACATTTAAAAGTGAGAAAACTGGAACATTTAGAAGGAAGTTAAATTATTTTAATCACTTAACAGTTAATCTCCTTCTGAGAATCACGGGAGGTTGGACTCCTAAATGCTTCGAAAAACGGTTTGACGAAGTCCACCCCGCTCTCCCAGCTCTCTAGTGTTCTCCTGTTACAGGAAATTTAACCAAATTATTGCATACATGAAGACTTTATGGGGGATTGATACTCTGTGGTTCCCTTATACTGACCCTCTGCAGAAGGCCCAAACCCTCCTGCAGGAAATACATCTAGTGGCACGGCAACAAAAATTATCCAGGCGCTGTGAACCAAGACTTATATGGAAAGGTTTATGTTACTGGGTGTATTTAGCCTGAAGAAGAAAAGACGGCGAGGAGGCTTCAATAACAGTCTTCAGATACCTGAACGGTGATCTAGAAATTATAGAAATTATAGAAATGGGCTTTTCTCTTTACCTATTGAGGACCAGACTAGGAAAAATGGCCTCAAGCTGCAGCCGGGGAACTTTAGACTGGAGATTATGGGGAACTAGCTGATTTTGGGCCTGGCTGGGCATTGGAACAGATGACCTAGAAAAGCTGAGGAGTCTCCATGCTTGGAAATGTTCAAGAGCAGGTGAGATGGACACTTGCCTGGGGAGACTTGGTTAGGAATGATCCTGCTTGAAGGAGGAAGCTGGACTAGATGTAACCTTGTGAGGTCCCTTCCACGCCTACTTGTCTATGATCCTATGAGTCTAAGTGCTTAGATGCAGGTCTTTGAAACAACTGCTTTTAAGAGCGAAGCGCTGTACTTCAGGGTTGATTCTTGTCTCAGCTGTTTGTTCACCACTTTCACTCCATTGAGGCCAATGGTGCAACACGTGGTTTTTACAGGAGAAAAGAAAAGCTATGTTTTAATCTAACCTTTTCTCTTTAGCAACCTTACTAATGAAAAACAGCTGTTCCCCAAGTATCTCTCTAAGGCTTTTGTAAAATAAATTGATCAGATTTATGCAAGATATCAGAGAAAAGGGCAATGGGGAGAAACAAGAAACTCCCTAGCTTTATGGGGAACTCCCTACTTGAGAGCACGGAGGCGGAAAGGGATCTTGGTGTCATTATTGACTCCAAGATGAACATGGGCCGACAATGCGAGGTCATGGTTGGCAGGGCTAACAGGACTTTGTCGTGCATCCACAGGTGCATCTCGAGTAGAGCCAGGGAGGTGATCCTCCCCCTCTATGCGACGCTGGTCAGGCCGCAGCTGGAGTATTGTGTCCAGTTCTGTGCGCCCCATTTCAGGAGGGATGTGGACAACATGGAGAGGGTCCAGAGGAGGGCCACCCGCATGATCCGGGGACAACAGGGCAGACCCTACAGTGAGAGACTGCGGGACCTGAACCTATTCAGCCTCCACAAGAGAAGGCTGAGGGGGGACCTGGTGACCGTCTATAAACTCACTAGGGGGAACCAGAAGGGTTGGGGGGAGACGCTGTTTCCCCTAGCCCCCGCTGGCATAACAAGGAGTAATGGGCACAAGTTGATGGAGAGCAGGTACAGATTGGACATCCGGAAAAACTACTTCACAGTTAGGGCGGCTAGGAGCTGGAACCAACTTCCAAGGGAGGTGGTGCTGGCCCCTACCCTGGGGATCTTTAAGAAGTTTTTTGGGTTGTTCTCCCGCCCTGGCGGGGGGTCGGGCTAGAAGATCTATTAGGTCCCTTCCGACCCTGAAACTATGAAACTATGAATATAGTATAACATGGGGTTTCCAATGAAACCACAGATACCATATCAATACAACAAAACAAAACAACATTCCTGACAGCCCACAAACCTCCATAATGGGTTTTGTGATCATGTGTGCACATCTACATGTGCCCAGGACCATGCATTTGGTACTGGGCAATCATTTGGTACTTGCATTGGTACTTGCTTTAGGTCTGCAAATGACTGCGAACTACCTACGGATACTGCACAGTCCCGGCGGCTCATGGTTATTTTTAGATGCTATGTTGCCATAGCGATGAGCTATGTTATAGTTTGTGCCTGCCGATGCTACAGCTACATGGCATCTCATGTAGATGCGCCTAGTATGTACTAATCATATAGCTACAGGTTGCATTTTTTTTTAAACACACAAAGACTTGTATCAAGGCTAAGAGTTCCCAGGGGAAGGGGTGAAGGGGTAGATTGGGAAAACAGGAAATTAAAAAGAAAATGAATTTATTTAAAATCAGAGTTTTTGCAAAGATAATATGAAAAAAGTGATCTCTGTGCAATTCCCCCCTGGAATCACTGACCAAAAACACCTACCAGTACTGTATGATAAATTGTCTACAATCCACAAGAAACTGATTTTCAACTTTTGCTTGTGAACTCTTGTGGGAGGCTGTAGTTAATTTAAGTTTAAGTACAGCAAAAGTCTTAAAATCCATACCTATTCATTAAAGCATTTAAACACAGGCATGTTTTGGAGCAGTTTGTTAAACAGAGGGGCTCAAATGAGTCCATAATAACAACAAATTTATTTCAGAAAGATCATAATATCTGTCTCTGAAAACATGTCAGCATAAAACTTTTCCAGATACCTTTATATAATTTGCACTGGCTTAACAAAACCCCACCTTCAGAAGACTTCTCTGTCTTAAAACTGAGACTGACTGCTTTAGAAATGAATTTGTTAAATTTTCAAATAACTACTGTTAGTCAATTACAATGATGTAATGATAAAAAAAAAACCCTCACCCTTTTCAATTTGGCAGCGGCATCACCAGAGCGTATTGCAGCCAGCACACACTGGTGAATCTGTTCTGGGTCAGGGTGTTGGATTGATAAAGCAGCTTGCTTCTTAAAAGTAGCAGTAGGGTGGTCAGTTGAACGTTGAACCTGCCTGTTCTGATCATTGTCTGCAAAGCTAATTTTCTATGAACCAAAAAAAAACCAAACCAACTGTTAGGTCATGAGTGGCAATAGGAAGCAGTCTGGCTAAATATTATATACAACACACTGTATACTTTACATACAATGTTCTACTATCATTCTAAAGTTTTGCTTCATTCATTAAAGACAACTGCTACTTATATATTTGCATCTTACAAGTTGTGTATGGGGGCATATACCCCCAAACTGATAATGCCATAAATGACTCATGAATTTTCAAAACAAAATTTGGAAGTCAAAAGGATTCAAGGAAAGAGTTAAAAGAGGACACTTTCTCAACACATTTTTAGAAGTTATGAATTTTCCCCTTATTGTTATTTATGTAGCTTAATTAATGTGAAAAATTTTCCCACACATGTAAACTACAGAAACCTAATTTTCCTGCTCGTTTGCCTGCAAGCCCATTACAGGGTCTTAGAGAGTTTTGGGAAACAGGCAGCTTCTTCTGTACCACAGGATGAAGAGGGTAACCAAATCATTCACGTTTAGGTTTCAGGGGTTTGGACTCCCTTCCAGCCCCAATTTTCTGTGGTTTACATGTGTATTCTAAAACTCAGTATATGAATTAATATGGATGCCAGCATGGCTAAGATTGGGCCTGCCCACAGTCCTAAACTGCCCTTTTACTCTCTTGGACCTCAGCTTTCACTTTAAAAATAAAAAAAAAAAACTTTAAAATATGAACTGAAAACTGATTCAATGGTGTCAGCCTGAATTTGAAAGGCACAAAAATTAATTCACATGGCCTTGACAGAATACAACCCTTAATAAAAAATAAATCATATGGTTCAATGATGATATTTTAGATAAACAGGGGGCCAGTCTTTTTGGCACGTGTACTACAAACTAGGCATTCACCCTCTCCTAGTGCCACTGCAATCCTAAAGTCTTGTCCAAACTGCTGCCCTGTCCTGTCCCTGCCCAATCTGCTGCTCTGCTGCCTGTCCCCTCCCTAATTTGCTATGTGCAACAGAGTCTTGTCATGCCCCAGGTTGGCCACAACTGCTTTAGGTGACAATTTGAACTAGGGGTGTAGCAATAAAGATTTTATTGGCCCCCATGGTAAGGGAGGGGGTGGGACTGGGGCACGCACTGCCCAGCTGGGGTGGGGAGGAGCATAGGACGGAGCTGCGGGTGGTTCATCTGCAGGGGACAGGGGGGTGGGAGGCAGCTCCCCACCACTGCGCACACCCCCATGTCCCTTCCCCACCACAGACTTACCAGCCGATTGCTGTTCTTCAAGCTAATGGGCTGCATTCCTGGCTACATGCATGCTGCCGCTGCGCACATGCATACAGCATTTATTGGTAACATTATTGGCTACCCAGCCAAAAAAAGCTGATTGCTGATAATGTCAGTTTTCCTTTTATCGGTGCCAATCCAATATGGACCGATATATCAGCACACCTCTAATTTTAACTACATTACTTATTAACGCACGTATTAAAAGAAAATATATTAAGATCTATACAATGCACTGTGCAACAGCTCACTTGGGGGCCACATTGATAAAGAGCCACTATCTGGCTGCCCCCAAATCAAGAAGCACCAAAGCTGGATATCTGATCCCTAATAAGAAGGAGGCAAGACCAAAGGAGTTCATATGGACATTTGACCTCTATGAAACATAAGGTCTATATAACACCACCCTAAAACGGAGTCAAGCATAATCATATTTTGAATCCACTGTGCATGCATTTCTGGGATTAGCATCTCAGTTCAGTGTCCATAACAAATGGAAATTATGATTCCTGTCAGGACAATGTAAATGACTTGTGCAAGACAACACAAGGAAATCAATCAGCTTCCTTAGGATTTATGTATACTTTTTAGCTTCCTTCGGGTTTTACTGTTTGGGCTACCTCAGTATTGGAGATG
Source organism: Alligator sinensis (assembly GCF_000455745.1). Classification (NCBI taxonomy): domain Eukaryota; kingdom Metazoa; phylum Chordata; order Crocodylia; family Alligatoridae; genus Alligator; species Alligator sinensis. The sequence goes on along the minus strand of NW_005842382.1, from coordinate 1,090,575 downwards.
CAGTTTAGACCAGCAAAACCAGCTATCTGGATGCAATAACTAACACCACCCAAAGGATATTTTTGCCTGTATAATTTCATTTGTGCTAGAGGTTTTACTGGCAAACCTCTGTTGGTTGGAGGTGAGATTTTTCAAACTCCTCACAGTTTTGGACCAAAAAAAGCTTATACTTATGAAGGCAACTTATGAAATAAACCAAGGCTTAAACACATGCCATTTTCACTCAACTGTGATTTGGGTGGGACCAAAGAGTTTACGTCATTAAAAAAAATTTTATGGGTAGAATTTGAAATCCTTTATTAAACATATGAAAAACATTCTTTTTGATCCATGTGTATCTTTTAATATTTTTGCTTAAAAGTTTGAGAATTTACTCTAAGATTTGAAAGTAGACAAATTTTACGTTAAGTGCTGTACAAGAAAATCTTGCTTTCAAATTCCCAAAAATATTGTACATGCTACTGCTGTACCATAAGGACACATGATCTAACAGTATGCTAACATCAATGCCTGCCAAAAGTCTAAACTGTTTTAGGAAGGGAAAAAGTGAGTCTTACCTCTATCATGAGATATGTTACAGATGTTAAAAAAGAGAAAGCGCGCCGTAAAGTTTACCTTATCCATAATAAGGACTTGTGAATCTCCTATTGAATTCTGTAGAGAATGGTTCTTCTTAACTTCAGCTGTGAAAGTTGCAGAGGAAAGTTCGACAGGAGATTCCTCTTTTGACAGCTGACTGGTGACAGGGCGTGGTTTATTAAATGACTGCGATCTTCTGACTGCTGATGAGACGGCAAGAGCAAAAGGGGACGGCCTAGCATTGGAGTATGGCTTTGGAACAGCAAAAGTTCTCAGAGATTTTAAGTTCAATGTGGCTGGCTGACAGGAAGAAAAACTCAAAGGTTTAAATGTTTTAAGAGGTGAAATGCAATGTTCTTCAGTTTTTTTATCATCACTTTTTCCTGCATCTGATTGGGAAGGGAAGTTGTTTGTTTTATTTGAAGGGAGACTAGTTTGATCTGGTGATGGATTTTTTTCCGCCTCTGTACTCTTAGACTCATTTTGAGTAGAACTACAAGCAGCACTGGCACTTCTGGCAACTGCAGATGTGACGTAATGGCTTGAAGCCCTTTTTTGCATCTGTAAGTAAAAAGAAGTAGGTTTTGTTGTAGGACTTAGTGCATTTGATTTTTCTAAAGTCTCAGGAGAAGTATTTGAATTATCCGAGTTCACCATCAACTGAACTCTGCCACTGCTTATAGGAGACCTGTAAGCCTTTGTTTCTGTTTGCTTGCTTTCAGTAGTAATCCCAAATTGAGAGGTTATAACACAGTCAGGGATGCTGCTACTTTCACACAGCTGATCATTTCCTGCCAATACAGCTTCATATTTTAAACCAGATGCTGAAGTTTTTAAAACACAAGGAGTTTCTGTTTGCACTCCAAATTCTTTTGAGCTCTCACACTTAGTGGGGGTACCCAAAGCAACTCCTTCCTGATCTTTAGTATCTGACATGGTCTCTGACTCCAAACTCTTCAATATTTCCAAGGATTTTGGAGGCACTATTTTATAGGTAGTCATTCCAATTTTGGGTATATAGTCTCTTGTAATTTCATTAGATGGCTTTGGTTTGGGTTTGAAGCCTTGTCTATAAAGTGGATAGGAGTTTGTAGGAGAACCAACTGAACTGTCTGCATCTCTCTCTGAAGAGACAAGGCAACTATCATTCACATGTACATTACTCTGAGATTTTATGGAAAGTGTTTTGTCACGCATAACTTCTGGTTTCTGACAAGTTATTTCTGTTGAAGTGTGTACAGTCTTTTCCATTTCTGCAGCTGATATACAGGGTGTACTGTCTATATCCAAATTCTGCTCATCAGCTGCTCTTTTGAAGGAAGAGGAGTTATCTTGATGAAGATTCATTTCTGTTATTGTCCTGCCAAAACTACTATCAAATGGAGTTGTCTGAATTGCAACATCCTGAGTTTTCACTATGTCCAAGTTGGCTTGATTCAGCTTCTGATCTTGTATTCCTAAAATCATTTGATTATATTCATGATTTATACAGACATCATTATGTGCATGGCAGTTTGATAGTCTGCCAACTTCAAGTTTTTTATTTTCTCCAACATCGAATGTATTAATTTCTCCCATTTGAAGTTTGTTTTCTACTGTGGTTGTTGGAAGAAGTCTTATATCAATGTGCTCTTCATATTAAAAAAGAGAAGAAGAAGATTATTTTGGAATGAATACATTTTTTAACAGCCTGAACTTATGTTTAAATCATTAAGCCCCATATCCTAATTTACTCCGAGAAATAGTTCCTCAGTATTATTAAAATTTTCCTTCACTACCCACCTTCCAATGATTAAAATATATTTTTCCCCTTGATTAGGCCTGGTTAAATTTATCAATTTCTATTAAAAGAAAAAAAAAATCTTAGCTATGCTACGCAGTGAGACTGTTAAGTGTCATAAATACACCAGACAAAAGTCTGTTTTTCAGATTGTTTGAAAAAGTGCTAGTGATTTTCTGCACAAGAGAAAGCATCTGGTTCACAACATGTAAACACTATTCAAACATATATCCTGTAAATCTGGTTTAACTCCAGCAAAATTGCAAGAACTATTTGTTTGCTTTGTCGTCTTTTTTTTTTTTTAATGTTCCTGTTCACATCAAAAGGTGCAATTTGTTAAATGTACCTACTATATCCGAGTAATGAAGCAGTTATACAATGACTGGACATTAGCATTACTGCCAAGTCAGCTTTCCAGGCATTTAATAATCAGGCATGTCTAAAAATCTGGGATCTGGCTTACATCTGAACTTTTCCAGATTTCAAAGATGCCCATGTCTGAAATTTTGGTTCAGTCAACATTAAGCAAATTTCAGTTGAAACTAAAGTTTTCAAAGCCTTAGTTCAAGGGAACAAACAAGTTTCTTCCATTTTCTGTCTCATATTGGCCCACGTTAATATAAATAGTCTATGAATTAATAAAAACTCTCCAATTAACACTTGGAGCTTTTAAATTGCTACTATTAAAGGTAATATATTTTTGTAGTTAGTTAACTGTCATATAGATTAAGCAGCAGATTAAGTCATAGAATCACAAAATCCATGGGGAAAAAGATCATCCATTTTTAGAACTGGCTGGAAAATTCCAGCAAAATCCGCATTTCAATTATTGGCACTATTCAGCTTACCTTATTTTCTTGCATACCACACATGCCCAATTAGGCATGGACCTTATTTTGGGAAGGAAAAATGAAATAAAAAGATTGTTTCCAGAATCTTACCTGTCACAGCACAGAGTCACCATAGCTGAACCCTGGCCATATGGAGGAGAAAAACTGAACCAAAAGCTATGCTAATTCAGCAGTAGCTGTGAAAGGGTTAAAACTGTAGCTGTTGATGGGTTGATATGTTAAATTTTTGGAACACTGTTTTCTTATATGTGGAATAATTTTTAAAAGGGTCAGTATACTACTATAGTTAAGCACACATGCATAGTTCACTTTTAAGTCGCTTCTATTATTCTGCTCCAATTTACAGCTAGTGTAGATCAGTGATATGATTTTTAATATGAAAGGCAATTATGAAATATTTTTCCCTTTACAAACAATGATAATTATCTTAAACTTTAGTTGAAGTGTAAGAAACATGTAGGAATTACTCACTATCATTTTTATTTTGATCCAGTATTTCCAACTCTCTGTCATTTTCAAACGTAACCTGCAGACTGCCAATCTTACTCTGTGGTTTGCTGCAAAAAAACATTGTATTATATATATTGATCTCTCTCATTTCAGTAAACAAAAAAAAAGATGCAAGAGAACTGGCAATATTCTCTAAAGACAGATGGACAAAAATTTTCAAAGCTTTCTGCCAAACACTGGAAAATTCAACAGGAGTGATTAAAAATTGAGAGGAAATGCTTTACATACCACAGAACACATGTAGCCTCATTTTTAGTGAAGCACTGTGTGAACCTATCCCTCATACTTCCCACCCTCCTAATTCATAAGCTCTGAAAAATGCTTCATTATTAGGTTACAATGTCCACTGAGATCCCTTAGGTGTTCTGCATCCCACAGGATTGAACTCAAAATGCTCATTCTTCTGTTGATGTACCAAACATACTAGTAGGTATACTGAACGCAGAATAGATCACTCTAAATACATCTGGTTTAATGCTCTCCCTCTATGGCACCCACTTCTGCCACTTTTGGGGACTGGATAGATGACCCTGTATAGCATGTCTTATGTTCTTATGTTTAAACATTTGCACTATTCCTGGATGTTGGCCACTACAAGATATATTGAGTATGCTGCTCTAGAGAAAAACTGAACCAGAATCATATTTTTAGATTTATGTTATGTATACACATACCACTAAATTATATAGTAATGAATTTTGTAGTGCATATTTCTAATTAAGTTCTAATTAATTAGATTTCCCGATTTAAACCTTACTTTGATATATAAATTCCTTCAAGCAGTTTCAATAATGACAGAAAGAGGATTCCCACCTCAAACTTAAAGCATTGGCACCTGAGAACTGAGCTGAGAAATATGTTTAATCTAGACTATAAATTAATCAGGGAAGGATCCTGTATGTTCTATTGCCTGGACAGCACCAAGGGCAGTGCTAGTAAGAAATAAAAAGCATAAAGCAGCTTGGTGAAGACAAAAGCTTTCATATTAACTTGATTTTTTTTTTTTTTTTTTTGCTGTCCAACTGGATCAAACCACAAACGTTCACAGCAAGCTGAAGTGTGAGAATAACTGATAGAACTTTAATTTATAAAAGTTGTTTTCTCCCAAAAGACATATAGAAAATACTTATGGAATACTACTGCACTGTAGAGGCTCCGGGGGGGGGGGGGGGGGGGGGGGGGGGCAGGAGGAGATTACTAAAAACGTAATTGAAAAACTTTATTTCAAAGGTCCTAAGCCTCCATCTGGCCTCTCTCTCTCGGCATTGTTTTGTCAGTGAAACAGGGCTAGAAAACTGCACTGTTAGGACTACTAGTTATTCCACATAGGAGGACACATGGTTCAGTTGCATTGTACTCCAAATGATGCCTATTTTTTGCAATGAATAAATTAGGCGACTCTGGCATTGATGCCTACACAGTTGGATGGGTAAAAAATTGGCTGATGGGGCACACCCAGAGAGTAGTGGTGGACGGGTCGTACTCAACCTGGTGAAATGTGAGCAGTGGGGTACCCTAGGGCTCGGTCCTCAGGCCCACACTGTTTAACATCTTCATCAGCGACTTGGACAAGGGGGTTGAAAGCACGTTGTCCGAGTTTGCTGATGACACTAAGATGTGGGGCGAGGTGGACACACTTGAAGGGAGAGAAAGGCTGCAACTAGATTTAGACAGACTACAAAAGTGGGCAGACAAGAATAGGATGGGGTTCAACGTAGACAAATGCAGGGTGCTGCACCTTGGGAGAAGGAATCCACAGCATACATACAGGCTGGGGAGTTCCCCTCTTGAAAGCACAGAGGCAGAAAGGGATCTTGGAGTCATTATTGACTCCAAGATGAACATGAGTTGCCAATGCCAGATCGCAGCCAGCAAGGCCAGCCATACCTTGTCATGCATCTAAAGATGCATCTCAAGCCAGTTCAGAGAGGTGATACTCTCCCTCTATGCGACATTAGTCAGGCCGCAGTTGGAGTACTACATCCAGTACTGGGCGCCGCACTTCAAAAGGGATGTGGCCAGCCTGGAGAGAGTTCAGAGGAGGGCCACCTATTTGATGGGAGGGCAGCAGGACAGGCCCTATGAGGAGAGACTGAGGGGGCTGAACAGGTTCAGCCTCGACAAGCGGAGACTATGGGGGGACCTGATGGCCACCTACAAACTCATCAGGGGAGATCAACAGCAAATAGGAAGAGCCTTATTCTCCCCAGCACCACCTGGGGTGATGAGGAACAATGGTAATAAGGTAATGGAGAATAGGTTTAGGTTAGAGATCAGGAGGCAATATTTTACAGTTAGGGTGACCAGAATCTGGAACTGACTTCCTAGGGAAGTGGTCCTCGCCCCTACCTTGGGTAACTCAAAAAGAGGTTAGATGGTCACCTGCCTGGGGTCTTGTGAAACCAGCATTCATTCCTGCCTGCAGCAGGGGGTCAGGCTAGATGATCTGTTCAGGTCCCTCCTGACCCTAGCTACTGTGAAACTATGACCAGGGAATCCTGGTTTTCTTGGATTAAAAAAAATCCCCAATTTTTGGATTTAAAAAAGTAACCCAAAATCCACATTTTAATTTTAAATCACAGAAACAAGATTATTGTACTGCAGTTCATCAGTATTATGCAAAATGGAAACTCTTTTTTGTTAATGAAAAAGATGTATACACTAGGTAAATCTGAAGAGCTGCCTGTTTTTTTAATACATTTAACTAATTAGCTGGCTATCTGCACTAAAAGAGTAGTGCACTGAGAATTAATCCCATGCTCCACTCTTAGAAGTCTCTATTCTGTTCTGTTCTTTTGCAGTGAAACAACACTCAGCATTTTGTTTATTTGTCCTCCACCCTCCCTCTTTCTTTCTGACAGAGTACTTACTTGCCATCTGTGCTCATATTTTCTTGTTTTTCTTCCTTGGAGATTTGAGAGTTATCTATAGAAGCACTGCCAGAAATTGAAGCTGATGAAGCAGGATCCTTTTTTTCAGTATCTAGTGGTACATCTCCATCAGTAGCGATGAAGGAGCCAGTAACCTCTTGCATCCTAGGAAAGGCATCTGCGCTTTCACTTTCCTTTTTGTACAAACTCATCTCTTCCTTTTCATCAATCTCATCCAGGCTATATTCAGGGCCAAGTCCAGCTGTACTCAAAGTAAACAAAATCACAGCACTCCGTGTAAATGTTAAGGGACAAAAAGTCAGATGGAATGGCTAGAATTGAGAGAGAAAAGTGAGAAACATTTTCTTCAAAATGTAGACAGGATGTTAAATGAAAAATTGATTTGATGTTTAAAAATTTTAAGGGTTTATGTAGTCCTCTCACTCGCATAGTCATAACAATAGGATGAATCCAATAACTGTTGTACAAATTGCTTTAAGCTTGTAACCCCTGTGCAGAAATTCAATTGGTAAATATGGAAAACAGGATTATTTAAAAAATAAATAAATAAATAAATAATAATAATAATTATTATTATTATTATTATAAACAAAAAAATTGGTAGTATTTGGGAATGCACTTTTCTAGAAAGGACAGAGAGATCTGGTAAGCATAATATAACTATTTTTAAAGCTGAATACGGAATTAAGTGATTTACCAGAAAATGTGTAGTTTTTCAGAACAAAACCAATGTGTCAGGTAATACAGAACAAAATTAACCCTAATCAAATCAACAAGATATTTGCCACTCATATGAAAGGCATCTTGCCTACCATTAACAAGGCTTTGCTACAATACTTTAAGTGTATCAAAATGTAGCTAACAAAAATGCTGGAGATGCATAATGTTAGGTAGTTACAAATTATAAATAGAATTCAACAATATAATATTACATGATGTTAAGTTTAACTACCTTAATGCTTTACTTCAACTAAAGTGAAATAAATTAACTGGCTCTACTGGAAGAGTGGACAGCCTTGGTAATGTGACTATATAACGAATGGTACCAGAGCTAGTTTAGGTATCTCTGAATGGGACACACTTACACCATGTCTATTTTTGTTCCAGAGTTATTTCCACAGAAGGCCTCCCTCATAATAATAGACAAACAAACCGTCTTTATTCCAAAATTTTCTGAAAGAGCTTTTCAGTTAATTTGCATGTGAAGATAAAAGAATAAGAACAGTGACCAAATAGCATCTGCAATTAAGTAAAATGTGAACTGTGCTAGAAATGCAGGTCAAAGAATGTTTGTTAAAGATGAAGAGAAATCACAAATTTCTCTTTTTCTATAAGCAGTCTTCCTAGGATACAGGATGAATAGCTTGCATCTAGTATTATTAGAGAAGTGTAAAATATTACACAGGTGTGGAAAGGTTAAGCCTACAATAAGAGTTTAAGTTGACCCCTAGGATAAATTCAAAAGTAGAAGTAGCAAGTATAAAACTAATAGTAAACGCTTATCTCATATCAAATAGTCATTGTAGCAGTGACTCAGTCTGGGTAATCACAGGGGTCACAGAGCCACATGAAGGAGTTCTAGTATATCACCAATACATTAGTGCCTTATAATCACACATTAAGCTGTGTGACACCTGTGACATCTTCTCTTGGCAGGGAGAATTGGGTATATGGTATAGAAGTTTTTTCTGGTAAAGAATTTTGTAGTACACCCCCCCACTCTCTCCCTCCCCCTCCCACCCCCCACACACAAGCATTACAGAAGGCACGGTCAAAGAACTGTACTTTGCATACATTATTGAATGCAACCAAATGTAGGATGAAATTGAGGTCTAGTAGGAGTTTGTTCTGCAGTCGTGAAACAATTTCCTAGGCAGCTGTCTCTTGCAGCCATGAATTTCAACTCTGGGTTTAAAAAGGCCTATTGTGCATCTTTATCATAGTTTTAAGTGATCTTTTACAGGTAGGTTAGCATGTGTCAAGATGTGATAGAGACTCCTGGCTAATCAAAATGAGCAGAAAGCTTTATTTGCTGATGTTGCCATGTGAGAATACAGTATCAAAGAATAATCCAAGAACACTCCTGAATTATGTGCAGACTCGATCAATTATGGATGTGTACCCCCAACCAACACCACCCCATTATAGTTGCCAACATTTCAAAATGGGTCTCTTTGCTCACCAGCATAACCTCTGCCTTGCCTGGATCCCAGCTTCAAATAGCAGTTTTTCATGGCAGTAGTAATATAGGTATATAAAGAGAACGATGAACAGGGATCCTAGTTTTCTCAGATAAAATCCCTGGTTTTTGGATTTAAAAAGTAATCCAAAATTCACATGTTTTCTGTCATTAAAATGAAACGTGACTTATATATGAATGGGAAATCCTTACAACTAGGCAGGATGCTGTAAAGACTGCTTCCCCATTCAAAGCAGTGTAAACATTTGGGATGCCAGTCCTGAATGTGGTTTCAATGATGCCAAAGTATACCACTTTCTTATTACACTGTGTCACATCTGCATGAATAAGAAGCTTCTTGTCATGATATCACCACCTCCACCATGGATTTTTTGTCTCTCGCTCTGGCATTTCATTTTAAATCACAGAAAAACACGGATTTTTGGTTACTTTTTAAATCCAAATATTGGGGATTTGTTTTAATCAAAGAAAACCAGGATCCCTGATGATGAATTACCATCAATATCCAAATCATGTATTCTTCAGTACATCCATGTAGTACTATTGGCTGGAACGTCAGTTCAGCTTTTCTGACTTTTCCCCTCTCAAATACCTCACTTTGTAGGTTTGTTTTTGACAAGTAATAATTGAGAGAGTGCATTCCTACACAATTAAAAACAAAAACCCTGTTTCTATCTCATGCAAGTTGAGTACACATGCACACACAATTAGATAAACCTGGCTTACAGTTGTTTTTTCTGTTCATTAAGGCTCTCTGGAAAACAGGACAGATGAAATGGATTTGTACGTGTGTATATTAGTCACTAGAACAAATATTAGCCCATGATGTTTTGACAAATGTTCCTTTCCAGCTGGCAACAGTGAGCGAACATCAACTTGAATTTCTAGTTGGAAGATCAATAAATCTAAAAGGTAAATCTGCTTTAATGACATTACAGTCAAGTGGATCAATAAGAGTATAATTACACAGTAGATAATAATAAAACACCTCTTCCCTGTATGTCATCTTAGAAACAGAGAGCCTGATGCATTTCTCTTCATTCACCCATTAAAATTTATCATGGAAATCCTTTTCAGTCCATTGGCTATTGATCTAATACCTAAAAGACCTTAAAATGTCTTCTTGGAAACTATTTTACAAAAGTCAGAGGGTTTTTTTCTGTTTGTTTGGAGTTTTACTTTTTTGCAGGGAGGGAGAGAGCAACTGTTAAAGTCAATCAACATAGCTTTATTTACTTATTGCCTCTAAACCAGTAAGGAGTGGCTGAATGGCACCCAGTAGATTAAAAATAGAGGAAAGAAAAGATGATCATTTGTTGCTTTAGAACCCAAAACTTTCTATATTAAACTTGCAGTGCTCTAGTAAATGTAAATCTTTAAGGACTTTTATCCCAGAGCGTAAATTTTTATATTATGAAATGCTATCATATCCCAAAGTATATGAAATAATACTACTATAATTGCTCATGGGAGCAATTTGAGACTTTACATTTAGGAACATAAGAAGGAATTTAGCAATTTTTTTTTTACACAATTGGTATTTATGCTGTAAATTGCACTGCTACTTTATTAAGTGAATACATTTAAATAGCAACCATTTTATGTACTATAGTTCAGAATATAACAACAGTTCATACAGCCTTGAATAGGCATAGCCCCCCAAATTAAAACAAGCCACCTTCTCCCTCCAAAAATCCAGTCCTATAGTAATAGTGGATCAGAAGCCATGGTACATTAAATGAATGGAACCACTAGCTAGTACAGTATTTTATAGTAACCCAAAACATGTTACTTAATTGAGATATAAACTAAGATAAGCATATTATATAGAGGATTATATCTTGGAAAACAATCCCACAGCAGAGTAGGTAGTTGTAGAACCACAAGAAACAGTAGGTCTGCTGCCAGAGTGCAGTTGTATCTGAAGAGAAAGCAATAACAATGGAGCTTCATCAGATGGTTTTTCCCCCCAATATCTTGAACGTATTGCAGTGGGTCTTCCAAATAAGACAGGAATCACAAGCAGCACAAAGGTGATACCCTCACTCAGTCAAGATCTCATCTCAGTGCTCAACAGTGCTTATTGAAGTTGATTGCAATTTTTCCATTTCCTTCAGCTGAGCTATGGTTAAGGTCCACTACTGTACCTGCCTGCAGTTTGACAGTCAACCACATGGTAGAGATAACCATGGGACATTCTTGTAACTAGGCAAGATGTTGTAAAGACTGCTTCCCCATTCAAAGCAGCATAAAGATTTGGGATGCCAGTCCTGAATGCGTTTCAGTGATGTCAAAGTATACCTCTTTCTTATGTAGCAGCATTAAAAAAAAAAAAAATAAAATAAAATAAAAAAATGCACCCACCTGAAAGAATGGGAACGGCTGCCCTGCAGGGAGACATAGTTTGCCCCTGAGGGGACACTGTAGGCTCTGAGGGCAAGTGAAGCTGTTTGGAGGCAGCCCTGTTGGAAGTAGGAGGGGTGACTTAACCCTAGCAAAGTTTTGAAATAGACCCGTTAGCAAAAGCCCGGGAAGGGCCCTGGCCTGGGATTGGCTGAGAGGCTTGGATAAAAGGGGGGAGCAGTTTTCCCGCTGTGGGGGAAACGAGAGAGAGAGAGGGGCTGAGGGACAGACTGGAGACCGGAGAGAGAGAGAGAGAGTCTCAGCACAGCGGTCCCTCGGAGAGCCCCTGGCAGAGCCCTGCAGAAGCAGCAGCAGAGGCTGCACCGGGAGTGATACAGCATCCAGTTCCTCTCTCGGGCCTGGAGCACTGCAGCAGCAGGACCAGAGAGACGGGAGCAGAGAGAGGCTGCTTGTGTGGAGACTCCGAGCCTGGGAAGACCTGCCTGCAGCCCGGTGTGGCTGGGTGAGCACAGCAGAGCCTGGGGGAGACTGCTGGAGACTGCCCTGTTTTCCCTGGTGGGTGAGGGGCCTTGGGGCAGGCAAGGCCCAGGGAGGGGCTGTGTTTTCCGGGGCTGTGAGGCTGTGTGGGGCAGGATAGCTGCTACAGCCTGCAGCCCAGACACTGCTCGCTGCTGAGCCAGGGAAGGGGGGTCAGAGGCAGGGGGAGGCTGCCTTGCAGGGACTGCTGAGGAGGAGCCACCGCCTGCTGCCTGGAGACCTCTGGAGCACAGAGAGGGACACCAGCACCAGAGAGCGCCCACAGACCCTGCGCAGGGACAAAGACAGTTCTGCTCCCTGAGACACCCTGCCAGGGGCAGTGCACACAGGATCCCTAGTACACCGTCTGCAAGTGAGAGACTGTGTAAATAAGTTCTTGAGGGTTTATTAGTTGGTATATCCATGTGTTTAATTTATTGGTTACTTGTTATGTTGTAAATAATTAATTCTTGTAAATAGTTTTATAACTGTCTGTGCGGGTGTTTGATTGTAAGGGGAGGCTCTCCACTCGGGGACCATGCAGCTGCTTCCCAGGGGGGCTGGGCAGGGCTACTGGTTACCAGGTACCCCAGGATCTCACTATTTAGGTGAGGGCACATGTAGTGTCATGTCCAGGGTTACACTTATTACACTGCATCCCATGCGAGTGAATAAGCTTCTTATGATAGTCCAAAATTCATCACCTCCAGCATGGATTATTGTAAGAGGCTGAAGAAGGAAACAATGAAGAGATGCCAATTTATGCAGAATATAGAATGCATGTTTTCAGTGGGAAGTGTCATCTTCAGCACATTGCCTATTGCCCTACATCCCCCTCTGGCTCACAATCTGCTTTTACTGCCAACTCAACGTATTGGGCCATCAGTGGACTAGGACCCATTCATTGTGTGACCCAAGGACAGTTGCACTTCCCCTTAGACAGTAGGCCCATGCAAATAGGGAAGTATTCGATTTGGAGGACAGTGGTTCGATTCAGAGATTTGATCACTGTCCTAAATCGATTTGGCTGAATCGGCTTCAGGAGATTCGGTGCAGATTTGGACAGATTTCGTGATTTGGATCGGCTGGGGAGAGCTGCAGGAGAAGCCCCCATGGCTGATCTGCCCGCCCCATCCACTGCCCCAGCCTCCCAGCACTTTAAAAAGACCCACACTCGCTGGCTGCAGGAGCGGCAATTGGGGCCTCTGGGAACTCGTGGCAGTCTCCTCCCCATACAGCAAGGGGCAGTGGGGATTGTGACTCCCATGCTTGGCACCCACGCAGCAGCTGCCCCATGGTACAGGAGCAGTGTGGCTCGGCACCGCAAGCTGCCTGGGAGCTGGGGCTGAGCGCTGCCAGGCTCCGGCTGACATGTGGAGTTGCCCCAGCTCCCAGGTGAATTGAACCAGGAGCTGGGGGAATGTTCAGGTACCGTAACACTCCCCCAGCTCGATTCCCCAGCTCCCCAATCTTTCCCACAGCTCTCTGATCACTTCCCCCAGCTCTTCCTGGGGGACATGGACCCCTGGATGATGCGGAATGACAGCAGGCTGTCACAGCCCGCTGGTGATGGTGGCTATTTCTCCAGGTGGCAGCAGCAGCCTGCTGAAACCCCACGTGCAGAGCTGGGGGAATGACCAGAGAGCTGGAAAATTGAACCGGGAGCTCTGGCTGACAGATGGAGGCACCCCAACTCTCAGGCAGTGCACAGTACCCTGCCAAACCACACTGCACCCATGCCATGGGGTAGCTACTGGGCGGGTGCCGGAGGTTGGGGGGCGACTCCCACTGTCCCCCACTGCCCCACGCTACACAGGGAGGCTCTGCCACAAGCACCCAGAGGCCCCAATCTCCACTCCTGCAGCCCATGAGTGTGGGGCTTTTTAAAGTGCCAGGACTAAGCTGGACTGGGTGGGGGATGGGGCCAGGCAGCGCAGCCATGGAAGTTTCTCCTGCAGCTCCTCTGGCTGTGCCTGCCTTTGTCCCAGCAGGAGGAGTCACTGAGAGCTCTGCCCTGCTGCCACTTGCTCAGCCACTGAGGAGGGGGTGCGATGCAGGATCGGCTTGCTCTGGGCAGCAGCAGGGCATAACCCCACTCCTAGTGCTGCCCTGCCTGCATCGGTGCTGGGAGCAGGGCTAGTGCTGACTCTTAGTGCTGTCCCGCTGCTGCTTGCCAGCCAGCACAGAGGGTGCAGGACGTGGGCTCAGCAGTGCTGGGAGTAGGGGCTCT
>NW_005842382.1:1070193-1076644 GCF_000455745.1 Alligator sinensis | reverse complement strand
CCATCCTGCGCTCCCCCTGCCCCCCTCCCCAAGTAATGCAGCCCCCCATGCCCCAGCCAGGCAGCTCATCCCAGCCCCAATCCCTCGCTCCCCCCTCCCCCAACCCCAACAGACTTACCAGCTGGAGGCAGCTATCAGCTGCCCGCTTAGTCTATGGCCAAATCTCCAAATCGGCCAAATCTTTTTCCAAAGCTTTTTTAACTTGATTCAGAGGTTTTACTTGGGTCTCCCAATTCGATTTGTATCCAGAGATTTGGTCCCTGAAGCAGGCCAAGTCTCTTCCGAATCAAATCAGCTACTAAAGCTTCGCACAGCCCTATTAGACAGATGTGTCAGAGTAATTTCGCCTCATGGGCAGGGCCTAGATCACCAGCAGCCAAGAAGTTAATGTCACCATAGCTCAGCCCCAAGAGTCATTGCTGCCAAGAGCCACAGTATGAGCATGGCAAGAAGGCAGGGGATGAATGCCACAGATTTTAAACAAACAAATTCTGTAGTGGTGTTCAACCCCTATGTGCTAGCCATATTGACACTGTGGATGCCTGCAGGAAGGCTGCTCTGACATCTAGGACTACCATATTTCCAGCATCAAAAAAAGGACTCCTGGGAGGGGGAAGAGGAGGGGGGCAATGATATGCCCATGCCCTGCCTCTGCCCCTCACACTCCTAAGCCCCTGCTCCCCCAGCCCTGCCAGCACTCCTGACCCACAGCCCCCTGCCCCTCCCAGTGCTGCCAGTGCCCCTCACTCTGGACCCACGGTCCCTTGCCCCACCTCTGCTGGCGCCCCTCCAACCCACAGACCCCTGCTCCCCAGCCCCGCTGCCCAAGCAGCTCGTGTTGCACATGCACCCTTCGCTCATACACACACTTTACCTGGTTTGCTGAGGCCTGCACAGGGAGCATGTGATCCCCAACAGCCAGTCACCTTGCCCAGTGCTCCCAGCCCCAAGCAGCCAGGCCTGGAGAGCAGAGGAATAGCAAAAAACCTGGACGCTTGCTCTTATTTTAAAAACCCACCCAGATGCAGTACAAGGGGCCAAAAAAAAAAAAAAAAGGGCATGCCTGGGAAAATCTGGGTGCTGCATGGTAACCCTAGACATGCTGTAATTATAGCATGTCAAAGCAGACTCAATTAAATCAAGTCTGCTGGAGTGTGCCGTTAGCATGCTCCAGCAGCCTTCGTGCCTTGTGTATCAGCATCCCCATGCTTCAGAATGGTGGTGGGAGTTTTAATGGATGATACATGAGACGTTGAAAGCACTTTTTAATTAAAGTGCCCCCCCACAACCTCCACCCTTGGAGCATGTATGAAAATGCCTGGTGGTTTTAGCAGCCATAGCAACATGGTTGAGCAGTGGCACTTAACTTTCTGGCTGCTGGCAACCTCAGTGTAAAGCCCCATGGGCCAGATGACCCACCTCTGTGGGCTGAATGTGGTCAGCCAGATATACATCTGATATTTGTGCACTAAGATACTGTGCACAGCAAAATGCAGAAAGAACACAAATAAACGAGCTTTGAAGCATTAATATCCAGGATGGCTTGCCTGTGGAATGCTCTGCATAAAGAGCTTTAGCTAAATGATGCAAGACAATTGTTTGATAAAAGTCACTCTATCCCACCTTGAATTATTTGAAAAGAAAAAGAAACAAGGAAACAAAAATCTATCCTAGGCAGTTTCTTAGAACATGTGAATAACAAAGAGCCAATTATTCCATTAAGTTCATAGATCTAATATCTTCATTCACTCATACTATATGAATTCTAGAAAACCAAGCTTAGGTCAAGAATCCTAAAATGGAAGCATACTGTTGACAAACTTGAAATATATAATTCTCCTTCTCTTAGAAGTCATTGACTCTATAGATGGATGCATTATTATGCTTTTCTCCCTGTTAAACATTTAGAAAGAGAGAGATTCATGGTAGGACAGAACTGATTCCCTAGGGTCGTTGCATAAACAGCAAGAACTTCAAGAACTCATTAAGTTTACTTCAAAATTATCCTCAAGCCAGTCTAAGGGAAGATAATAAAACCTACATTTAAAAGGCATTTCAGATGCATCAGGAATGCAAGTGTTACCAGGAAGGTTAGTTTCATCTGTCAGTTGCTGAAGAGTGTTTTGACTGGCAGGCTCAAAGGACTGAGAGGCACATGATGACACTGTGGGCCTGGTCCTATCAGCTACATTACCTAAGAGCAATTTAGAAATAATAACGTGTTAATATGCAATAATTTGTAATTAGAAAAAAATAAAACAGGAGAATGACAGCAAACAGAGGTGGCTAAAAATATGAAAAGCAATTAAAGTACGTGTGAACATGAGCCTCCAGAGAGACAGCAGAACAGGAAGGCAACTGAACAGACCCTGTGGGTTTTTCCTGGAAGAAAGCTTTTTGTCCTATGGATGTTTACACTCATTGCCCTGCTTTAAGTACCTGTGAAGTATGCTGGATAAAACATGTTAACACTCCCCCCTCCACCCATGGAAGTGAGCCTAAGTTAACTAGCTCAATTAAGTTAATTGTATTACCCCAGAAAATCTGGCGTCTTAAAGCCTCCAAATGAAGGAGATTCCACAACTTCTCTGGGTAACTTGTTCCACTGTCCTAACAGTAAAAAAAAGTTTATTCTGAGGTTTAATTTAAATCTGCTTTCTTGCAATTTAAACCCATTACTTCATCTCCTGTGCTCTGTGACAAAGGAGAACAGTTGTTTTCCTTCTTAATGAAAGCCTTTCAACTATTTGGAAACTGATATCACATTCCACCTCTCCCCTTTAATCTTCTTTCCCCCAAACTAAATGCATCTAAAAATCTCAGCCTGTATGCCTGGTATTTCAAACCCTATTTGTCTCTTACCTGTGGAACTTCTCTAATTTCTCCACATCATTCTTAAAATGCAAAACACAGAATTGCACACTCCAGCAGAGACCTAATCAGCTATGTGGAGTGTACCATGACCTCCCATTTCTTGCACACTGTTAACGTAGTGTAAAACTGCATCTGTTTTTTTGGCAACTGCATTGCATTGCTGGGTCACACTGAATCCATGATTCATCAAACCTACCCAAGATACTTCTCACCAGAAGTACTGCTTAGCCAACTATCTCCCATTTTCTGTGTGTGCATTTGTAGCACCTTACGTTTTTCTTTGTTGAATTTCATCATGTTATCTAATCTATCAAATTACTTCCGAATTCTAGTCCTATCCTTTTTCCATCTATTGTCTCTGCAGCATCTCCTAATCACTGAGGGGTGCAGAGTTTTGTGGCTCATGGTAAGGGTTGGTTTATAAAAAAGCAGCCTACAATGGTACAAGTTTGCCAACCCTTGTTGTATACAGACTAACTTTCATAGGCTACATAACCTAATAAAGTTGGCTGTAGCCTACAAAAGCTCACCCCTGTCTGAACAAGGTAGTCTATAAGTTGCCATCCTGCCCCACTGTATTTTCAAAGTCCATCACACAATGACTGCATTTCTCTCATCTTGATGGATATAAATTAGTCTTTTTCTATCAAATATTTTTAATATTGTTTATTACAGTCATGCTTTTGAACCACAGATTATAACCCTGCTGTGATAAGTACCATACAAACACCATTTAATAATATAACAAAATACAAAGAAAAAGGATAAATAATGGCACTACAATATTACCTTTTATCAAAAGCCAGTAAATTAAAGTGCAAGATGGAGGCCAGATTTAGAGAAGAATGACCTTTCTGTGGCTACAATCTGTATTTGTAAAGCTTGTAAAAAGTATAAGCCAATGGAAATGTAGGCATAAGTCTTCAGATCTGCACCAAATTTTATGCATACCAAGATATGGGGAAAATAAACTAAAGTTTCTAAAAGGAGATTAGGATTCAGCCTTTTAAAGTTTCCTTTTAAAGATATTTTTAAATAGTTGAAAAAAGTCTAGAATAAATTATTTTGGGGTTTGTTTGTTTTCTACTATAACATGCACCAACTAATACAAATAGTAGGGCAAAGGACAAAACCTGTATTTTAGAATGGTATAACAATACTTAAATGTATTTTTGCTAACCAATCATTTCAGTAAAATCTTTAAATTAAACCAGGACCTAAGTCAACACAACAATGAGATTGAAGCACTTGCAGCATTTCTTGTAGACTATTTTTATTACTTTTTTAAAAAGCTACATGTGACTGATACCTGCTTTAGAGAGCACTTCTATTGCTGTTTCTTCCATTATTCCTTCTGCAGGAATTGAATCAGCTGATTCTGATGCTGGAACAAATTTAAAAATAAAACATCAAGATGATTTCAACACCATCTTTCAGCTTTTTAAAGCAAAAGCTAAAAGGTTTTGTATCATTGTTACAATGATATTGTACAATGATACAAATCTACAAACCTTGAACCATGACTGATTTCCTAGCCTGTCCTTAACAACTGCTTTATGTGATTGAAATCATACCATAGTGTTTTCCCAATTCCAAAATGATTTCCTAATCTCAATTATTAAAAATACTTTACAAATTAATATTGGATAAAAATTAGGTTTTGGAGGAAGATACCACTTATCAATTTCTCTCTCTTCAAAACATCCTTAACAGGATCTTAAAAAAAACATTTAGGCTAGGTATCCTACTAACATCTTTTCATTTCTACCAAATTAGAAACAATTTAAAAAGATTACCAGTCTCATTACTGTGGTCACTTTGGTCTTGTGGTACTCTAGATGGTGGGGAAGGTGCTTTGCGCTTTGTCCTTCTCAAGGAGGAGTTAACAGAAGATGTGCCACCAAGCTGCAGAGAACCTGTTCTCACTATTCCTACTGTTGACAGGCCCTAAGAGGGTTGGGGGTGAGGGAAGAGAGAAAGAAAACAAAGCAAGAGTATTTTGAGAAATGACAAGAAAAATCTAAGTACCGCTCTCAAAAAAGTGATATTTACAAGGAATACTTGGATAAACATAAACAAATCAACATACACTATTTGTTGCAATTGGAACAGTTAATTTTTTCTGATAATTCTTTCAAGTAATATCTTTAAAAGACTACTAAGGGTATGTATTGGGGAGGGAGAATAAGGAAAGGTCACAGGAATCTTGCAGAATGCTAGATACACAAAATTATACTGACCCCCCCCAAAAAAGTTTCTACACATTTTGAGATGGGAAGAAAGTTTGTCCAGGCTTTTTAACAAGGCTGTGCCAGATGAGTCTGAAGAGTGGAAAAACATCTAACAAGACTATGTACCTAAAGCGCTTAAAAAGTTCCAACTAGGTGGAATAAGCAATTAGAATGATATGAATGCTTCTCTGTTTACTTGTAATAAATACAAAACGTCCCTTCATTTGTTTAAGCATCTCAAAAACCTAGTTGCAACAACCTTGCTTGCCATTGTAATAGCTGTTATCTTCATGCCAAAGAAATCTTGTATTTTCTCATTTTGGAGTAATTACGTCCAGGATCTCAGCAGCAACAAATGTTTCAAGCCTGGCTACAGATGTCCATTTTTGTAACAAATTTGACTGCTTATCCATTCAACAACATATACGGTTATGTAGGACTGCCATCCATTTTTGGGTGAGTCAGTCATAGACAAGTAGGGCTAGAAGGGAACTCCAGAGGTCATCTAGTCCAACTACCCCCTGCCTGAGACAGGATCATCCCTAGCCAAACCATTCCATACAATCATAATCTAAACTCTTAATGCAACAAATACCAAAACACCCTAACTTGCCATAGATAAAGCAAGGAAACTACAACAGCCAATGTCCTGCTTCTATAAAATGTTGCCAGTATATGGTGAAGAGGTCCCAGGTAGAGGGTCACACCCCTATTACAAAGTAAGGCAAAACCCTCCACCGACCATACCAATCTGACGGTGGACACGCCGGAGGGCAGGGAACAGCTGCAAGCAGATCTGGACAGGTTGGACAAGTGGGCAGAAAACAAAAGAATGCAGTTCAACAAGGAGAAATGCAAAGTGCTGCACCTAGGGAGGAAAAATGTCCAGCACACCTACAGCCTAGGGAATGACCTGCTGGGTGGCACGGAAGTGGAAAGGGATCTTGGAGTCCTAGTGGACTCCAAGATGAACATGAGTCGGCAGTGTGACGAAGCCATCAGAAAAGCCAACGGCACTTTATCGTGCATCAGCAGATGTATGACGAATAGGTCCAAGGAGGTGATACTTCCCCTCTATCGGGCGCTGGTCAGACTGCAGTTGGAGTACTGTGTGCAATTCTGGGCGCCGCACTTCAAGAGGGATGCGGATAACCTGGAGAGGGTCCAGAGAAGGGCCACTCATATGGTTAAGGGCCTACAGACCAAGCCCTACGAGGAGAGACTAGAGAAACTGGACCTCTTCAGCCTCCGCAAGAGAAGGTTGAGAGGCGACCTTGTGGCTGCCTATAAGTTCATCACGGGGGCACAGAAGGGAATTGGTGAGGCTTTATTCACCAAGGCGCCCC
>NW_005842382.1:1069638-1070082 GCF_000455745.1 Alligator sinensis | reverse complement strand
CTCTTTCCTGCTTATGCAGGGGGTCAGACTCGATGATCTGTTGAGGTCCCTTCCGACCCTAACGTCTATGAATCTATGACCATGGAGTAAAATTTCTCTGACCCCAAATATGGCAATTGATCCAACCCTGAGAGGGGCAAGACCCTCTAGACTGGAACCTCTGGCTTTGCTCCTAGCAGGAGAATCAGCACACCCCAACTGAAGTCCCCAGCATTGGCTGTAGCCAACACCCAACGCCTCTGGAAAGGCTTAAGAAAACCCAGACATATAGCAGAAAAAATGAGAAATCCATACAGGAACCAGACCTAGGGTCATTTTTGTTCCAAGGACTTGCCTGTGCTTCAATTAAGAGACAACAAAGTAGAATACCAAGAGGTATAATTGGCATAAGCAGGCTCACAAAATTCTTTTACTGATGATCCTTCCAAAATTGAAAGATTTATA
>NW_005842382.1:1065136-1069439 GCF_000455745.1 Alligator sinensis | reverse complement strand
TCCCCCTGGGCCCTACTGTTCCAGGCTCCTGTCATCTTTGACAGGCAGCCAGGAGCAGATAAATAACTTATAAAAATGTTTAGGGGCCCTGTGGGCCCGAGAGAAGGGCCTGGTGGGCCGGATCCAACCCCACAGGCCATATTTTGCCCACCCCTGGCTTACCTCTTTGGAGGCAGGGTTGTATGCCAGACCCTCAGCCCAGGATTCCTGGGGTCCTTGGAAATCAGTTGTGTGGTACCATATGGACTGGCAGTCATGCTCATTCTGGGCAGGTGGGGATGTTAGCTTGTGGCTAGTACCACCCCTGGGCAGTAGAATATGGAAGGGTGGAAAGTTTTTCAGGGATAGCACGGCTAGGGGACATACATCCTGGGATACTGGATGACTGCAGATTGAGTTGTTTAAGGTAGGGTATTGTTAGTCCACTCCACGAAGATGAAGTAACCAAAGCAAATGCTCATCAAAAGCAGCATAACTTTAAGATGCTTAGAGGGCAGTCAGCACTATTTAACACATTGTAACACATGGATGTTCCTCCCTTTAGAATGGTTTAAAGATAACCTGTAACACTACCCCTCTGAGAAGAGTTAGTGTTCTTCCTCTGTCACTAGTAAAAACTGGAAAGTACACCCCTCCCTGCCCCCAATAAAACCAAACCCAACCGAACCCAGACCATTAATTTTCTTTGACATTTTCTATAGAAAGTTGTATTAATTAAAAAAATTAAAACGTTTGATTCTAAGAGGCCATGGCAGTAGGAGTTGCACGTCAAACACTTTTTTTTTTTTTTTTTAAACTAACTAGTGACCTCAGTATCAACTATGCCTAACGCAACAGGTATCCCATTTTGGTAAAGAGGCAGTGCATAGTGGGAATCCTTGGTACAGTTCTTTGATGGGAAGTGAAGTCTGGCTATGGATCTCATTCTGGTTTCAAGTAGGAGAATGGAAGCCAAAAGGCTACCACACCCCACCTCCCATAATTAAAGTTAGAATGAACATTCTTACAACTAAAATATTTCAGGGTTAATTTTATTTAATTGAATTTTTTTTAGTTTCCAGTTGGTGCTCTGATTAATTCCAGCTATTCTTTCTACAGAAAAAACACTTTAAGAAAATTTGTGTAAAAACACAATGTTGCCATTCAAAGTTTCCAATGAAATTTGACATGCCATTTCTTCCAAAAGGAAAAAGAGAAGGCATTGAATGGCATGAAAGGGTGGAGATTAGCCTTTTTTTGTATACAAAGATCCTAAACAGAACTGTGCACTCTGAATCCCAAAATACAGTGAAATTCTGAAACTGAAGCCATAATTTGAGAGAAAAAAAATCTCTGTACAACTATAACAAAACAATATTTCAATAGATTCTATTTATACTTTGAGTAATCTGTCCTGACATGCAAAATGCAACTTTCAACTTTGTTAAACATTTGAAATTTGTCAAAGTGGAATAGATGCAATGAGCTGTGGCTCATTCTTTTACAAAAGGCAATTTAAATAGGAAAGGGGAGAAATAAATTACTCATCTTCAAATTTGCCCATCCCTTACCTTGAGCACTGAATTAAGTTAGCTGGAAAGAAAAATCAGTGGTATTTATTTCACTTCACACACAGTTCATGCTCCTATTTTATGCAGAGCCTAGAAAGTTGCAGTTCACTTCCCTAGCTTAAGGACTACATTTGGTGTTGCCATACAGCTCTCCTCTTTACTGTCTCTTCCACCTTTGCCTGCTACTGTAGCCTATTAGATAGCTTTCCAAATACTTTCATGTCACACTTTCTGTCAACACAGGCTTTCAAGCCTCATCTGCACTACCTTCCCCTCCCCAGTAATAAGCTGGTACAGTGACATTTTGTGTATGCATACCAAACAAACAAATGATGCTGCAGTTCTTCACTGGAGTCTAAGGCTAGGGACAAACATTCAGAAAGCCTGAGCCTGAATTAATTCACTCTTTGTAGGTTAGTCTAACCTGGCTAGGCTAAATCAGTTTTGCAACTGTACAACATCCCAGAAATGCAGGCACATGCCTGCAATGGCTTAGGCTACAAGCCAGGGGGCACTAGAGCAGCCCTCCCATCCTTTCACAAAACTGAGCTGACGGGGGTGTGGCCAGGCCCCAGCAGGACTCACTGATTAGCCTAGCAGGGAATTGATAAGAGTGTTTATCACCCCATTAAGGAAACAGAGGGATATTACCAGCTACCTGTTAATTCTGCCCGTTGATTCAGCAGGGATTGTAGCCAGCATGTGGTCTGCTAGCTAATATACAGACATCTTAATACACGAACACCTCCTAAGCAAGGCAGAGGAGAGAGGGGAATTCCTGCGTAGCAGGGAGTGGTGGGAGGGATGGCAGGAGCAGCCCACAGTCTCTGGAGCTACAGCCAGGGAGCAGAGGGGAGAGGCCAGCCCTGCTGTGGAACAGAGAGCCCCACGTAGCCAAGAGAGAATGCTGAGATGCTGAGGGTGCCTGGTTTATCTTAAACCAGCAAGGGGTCTGAGACAGACATTGCATAAACCAGTTTGGGCCAAAACAGTTAAGTCTGATACTACATTCAAATCAGGTTTAAATCTCAAACTGGTTTAAGCCATTTTGAAACTGGTTTATGTGCACTGAACATCTATTCTGTTACAGGTTTAAACCAATTTCTGGTCACTTAAACTGGTTTGTGTGTAATGTCTGTCCCTAGCCTAAGAGGGCTTATACAGGCCTTCTGAGAGTTCTTAGTACAGTAGGAAAATGGTCCTAAAAAGACTTAAAATGTTCACATCTATTGTTTGTTGCATCTAAGAAATAGATTTCAAGCAAGTACTAAATGTTCCTATGAAGAAGGTTCAAGTGGTGAACAGATTTTCTCAGGAATTATTCAGCAGATGAATATTAGGAGTTTTCAGCTCTTTTATTAAAGGCTGCAAAGTGAAAAAAATAGCATTTAAAAACAGATGGAAAAAATTAAAATAAAGTTATTAAAGAAGTATCTGACAATGTTATAGAATACATGTCAATCTGTTCATATGTCACAGCAAGACCCAATAATAAGTCAATGCTTTGTTAGTTCTGTACAAGTTAAGGATTGAAATATTCGAGAGATTCTCATATTCACTTCTCATTTCATTTCCAATGTAGCTTCCTAACCATATCCTGTGACCAGTCAGTGGAAGGAGATGGCCAGCCAGGTAACATGCTTTAGATAAACAGTGAAAGATATATAGGTAAATCCTGACAATAAAAAGGAATTATCTTGTGGTAGACCCCCAAGAGGAATTATCCACATCTTTCCACATTATCATGTCTCTACCTTCTTTAGCAATACCATTGGACTCTTCTGCTGGGTTTCAAACAGCATCGAGGGAGACAATGCTTCAGGGAGTTCAAATCAGAAGGAAAAAAAAAAACAGTTTGCCAGTATCTAGGCAAGGTCAGGGTATTTCCTATATGCTGGAAATGCATTATCACATTTTGGGCAATATTGCAAAATAAAACATACTACAGCTCATTCACTTGCAGCTAAGGAATTTGTCTGTTCCTGTATAGATAACTATCCCTAAGGCAGCTATAACAAGTGGTGCAGACACAAAGGCATATTAGTTGCCAGTTTCATCATTTAGCTCTCCCCATAATGCCACCAATTTGTTTCCTTCCGTAGCATAGAATCATAGAAGTAGGGTTGGAAGGGACCTTGTAGATCTTCAAGTCCGACCCCCGGCCTGGACGGGAGGAAACCGGGGCTCAAATGCCCCCAGCCAGGCAGGCATCGAGCCGCTTCTTAAAGACCCCCAGGGTAGGAGCCAGCACCACTTCACAGTTAGGGCGGCTAGGATCTGGAACTAACTTCCAAGGGAAGTAGTTCTTATGGATGTCTAATCTAAATCTACTCTCCAACAACTTGTGGCTGTTATTCCTTGTTATTCTCGGGGGTGCTAGAAGAAACAAGGTCTCCCCCAAACCCTTCTGGTCCCCCCTAGTGAGTTTATAGACAGTCACCAGGTCCCCCCTCAGCCTTCTCTTGTGAAGGCTGAACAGGTTCAGGTCCCATAGCCTCTCACTGTAGGGTTTGCCCTGCTGTCCCTGGATCATGCGGGTGGCCCTCCTCTGGACCCTCTCAATGTTGTCCACATCCCTCTTGAAGTGGGGTGCCCAGAACTGGACACAGTACTCCAGCTGTGGCCTGACCAGTGTCGCGTAGAGGGGGAGGATCACCTCCTTGGCCCTACTTGAGATGCACAATAGGGTCCAGTTAGCCTTGCCAACTGCCCTGCCGACCGTGACCTCGCATTGTTGGCCCATGTTCATCTTG
>NW_005842382.1:1034513-1064491 GCF_000455745.1 Alligator sinensis | reverse complement strand
CAGGTCCTCCCTCCTCCCTTTTTTAAAGATGGGGACCACATTGGCTATCTTCCAATCATCTAGCACCTGGCCCGAGCACCACGAGCGCTCGTAAAGCTGTGCCAAGGGCCCTGCAATAACCCCTGCTAGCTCCCTCAACATCCTGGGGTGGAGAGCATCTGGACCTGCTGACTTGAACACGTCCAGCCCCTCCAGAAGCACTCTAACCCGGTCCTCCTCAACCTTAGGTCTGGAGGCGTTCCCGTTGAGTCCATCTTGAATCACGGTGGGGGAGTCCCGGTCCCTGCACAAGAAAACGGAGGTGAAGAATTTGTTAAAGAGGTCTGCCTTCTCCTCTGGCGCAACCACCAGATTGCCCAGCGTATCTTGCAGGGGCCCCACATTTCCCGGTGCCTTCTTCATCCTCCCTATATTTGAAAAAGGACTTTTTATTATCTTTGATCTTGGGCGCTAGTCCTAGCTCTGTGTCTGCCTTAGCTTTCCTAACAGCCCCCCTACAGGCCCAAGCAGTGGAGGTATACTCCTCTTTGGAGATAGCCTCCCCGCTTCCACCAGGTGTACGCCACCTTTTTGGCTCATGTAGAGCAAGGAGATTGATTTATAATTAATATTTATGTTTTCTCCTCAGATTACTTATAAGAGCTATATTTGTGTTTATTTCATTTAACAGTAAGAGTTGTTTAGTTGCGTCACATTTCAGGATCTAGGACTTCAATATTCCTTCCCAAAATTATACTATGTATACAGCATGGTAACCTGAACCTCTTTGAAAGAAAGGGCATGTAGTATACATTTAGTGAAATTGACTCTCCTCTGAATAGTTTATAAAATATTGCTACTTGCAACAATTTGTTTCATGTGAATCAGATTATGTTTTGTAGTTGCCAAATTATGGCTGTCCTTCTGGTGGCATGCACATCGTCTTTTGGAGGAATGTGATTCCATTCTAGATCTCCCTAGGCTTCACTCTGGTGCCTATAAGAAATCTGACATTACTTGTCTGCAAGTGACTCAAACTCTGGGTGCAGGAATGGGTGAGCAAGCTTCTGGTGCGATGGCACTTCATCACATCTAGTGACGGAACTCAAGCTTCCTTGTTATTTTAGTCACTCCATATCAGTGACTTAAGGGAAATTATTGTTGGAGGTGTTTTAAATGCTTTCAACACTAGGACAGTATCCTACTTTCCTTTTTCTCTACTTCCCTTTTTTTTTTTTTTTTTTTTTTTTTATTAAAGAAGGAACATCACTTTTCTTTAGTTATGCAATTTGATAAACATGTGCCAAAGAAAAGGTCATCTGTTCAAATTAATATAGGTGTTCTGATGCAGACAAGCATCTACAACCTCACAGCTTATTAGAACAGAATACTTAAGTGTGTGAGCAAGCCAGATTTAAGCAAGCATGATGATTAACCAGGATACTAAACTGAAGGGGGGAAAAAAGTATGGTATACCTAAAAAAAAAAAATTGTTCTTGGACACCTGAATGTTTTTATGTAGCACTTTACATTAAGTAAAGCAGAGGTGTCAAATATATGGCCCACAGCCCCATACAGCCTACCAGAATTTGGGGGGGGGCATGTGCTTGGGTGGGGCGAGGGGGTGGAGAAGAGTAGCCTGACAGAATGTGAGGTCCTTGGGCCACCCCAGTAGACATGATGATTGCATGGCAGGAAGGTGAACAAAGGTAGATACAGCCCTGGTTGCCCTCCAGATACTTTGCCTGTCATCATCACTGCAGCATCCTCAGCTGATGCATGGGCCACCATCATATGCTGGAACTGTCATGTGTCCCGGGCTTCGATTTTTACACTTCATCAGTCTCCTTACTCAACTTAAGTGGTGTCAAACTTGCTTTGCATCCTGGGCCAGATCTAGATTTGGGTAGGGGGGTCATTGCTTAAACTTTAAATATATTAGCAAATAAAGAAGGCTTGCAATTGCCAGTTCTAAACCTACTCCTGCCGACAGCCATTCTGCTTTACAGTTAAACTGACACTAACAGTATAGGGGCCTGATGTTTGAAACTAACCCTTTTGTTTCCATCCTGATTTAACAAAAAAAGGCTGTTGTGTAAACATTAAATATTAAAGCTAAACTAGTCACCTCTTGTGTCCTACAAGTGGTGAATAAATCCCAGTACCCAATAGCATAACATGAGCGTGAAAGGACATCTCTTGTAATTTTCTCCCCAGCGTAAAGTACCAAGAATCATTGTTAAAGAAATGTTATGCCACTCTGAAATAGGTAAAATAAAAGCAACACAATAGTCCAGTCTCTGAGAGAAAAAAAAGTTTCTTTTTTGTTTCCAGCTACTGCTGTCAGAGAAGCTTGGAAAAGCTGTGGGAGGCAGGCATTAAAGTCTTTTTTCATAGTGTGAGAAACTGGACTACAATACACTGAGAATTTAAAGACAGACAACAGAGAGAACACTGTTCCCTTAAAGTTGGCTCATTTTGCTGTTGTCTGACGTTACCACTTTGGCATGGGCAAATGCTTGTCTCTATCAAAACTGAGCAAACAGTTTATCTGGGGAAAAGTGACATTTCACTTTGTCTTCTTTGTGGACCCTACAACAAAGAGCGATTTGTCCACCTTTCTCCAGGGTAAAGCAGAAACTGAAGGTCACCCTGAACCATAACTGGGATGCAAGGTATGTTCCAGTTGCTATATAAACTGAGGGGAAACCTAGAGAATGTAAGTGTCCTTAAAAGCAGTATGGAAGCCTTGCAGGTACACATTCCCACTAGAGAAGTAGACGACTACAAGTAATTCCTAAATGGAATTTTGTAGCAAAACCATTGTATCATGCTTTCAGAAGTTAATGCAGTGGGATACGACATTAAATGACAAAACAGGACTAGTTAGCTATACAAATCAGGCTAGTGGGCTAGCCTAACTGGATCCTGAAAAGTCAGAATTATTATTTATGGAATTAAAACTGAATTGAAGAAGCAAGGCATCTATAAATGGTATCCCTTTCACTGTTGTGAGTAATGTACCAATTCTGGTCTCATTCATGACTATGTAGAACTGGTATAAATCATGGTCCCCAGCAAAGTTACTCAATATTTACACTAAAGTAAATGAGTCAAAGTTTGGTCCACTATCATTTATGAAACACTACTGCACTTAGCAAAGATGATATGCATGGAATCTGCATAACTGTCCTGAGTAGACTCTTTGGGGCAGGGACTGTTTCTATTATAGATTTCCACAGTATTGAGTGCACTGTTGTCTCATTTATCAACTGTATCCTATAACTATTAACATAATACAGAGAAATTACCGAAGATCAAGTCTACAGCTTTTAAAGAAGCCCCTTTTGTACATAGTAAGAACGTTTTCTACTTCAGGGCTGAATCTGAGGCTTAGAAATACAGTTTTGATTTTGTTGTAAATCCCTATTGCTCACATAACTGATTAGGCCCTAAAGGATGTCTACTCTCATTTACAGAATGGGCATTTAACTGAACAAACCAGCCATCCTGCACAACAGAGATGAACTACAAATATTGTCTTGCTATCTTTGCTTAGTTTAGAATGGAAAACCTTCAAAGACAAACTTCCAGCCTCTCAAATTTCCCCCATCAAATTTCTCAGTTCTTCACAGATATTGCTTGTAACAGTATTCAGTCTCATTCCAAATCCTACACCTATTAGTGGATTTTGATTAGTCATACAGAGTCATTTTTGCTTGACTTTAGGATAGTGATTCTCAACCAGGGTGCTATAGCACCCTGGGGTGCCTTAGGATCCTTTCTAGGTCTCATGGGGTACCATACAGTGTTAGCACTGTTAGCTGATGGCTAGAAAATGATATTTAGAGGTTTGCTTTTGGGAATTGGCTGGTAGGCAAAGTATATATTGCATTAAAACAATGATCCAGGGGAAATGGCAAGAGTTAACTGATTTCTAAAAGCCTGTTCGTGACAGTTTCCTTCAAGGCCCACTGTGTCTGAAGCCAGCAGACACACAGACTGGGAAATTGAAGACATATACCACACTGTTCCATAACATGAACAGTTTACCCAAATGGAGATAAGGGACTCTTCAGTATTGGTGCCAGGTCACAGTGCCCAACTGTAGAGCCTTTGGGATTTCTGGCTTTGGTGGATGAACCAAATTAGGAGACTGGTAAATAACCACAGTAAGATGTGTGCATGTGATGGGTTTGTTGGAACAAAGGAATACACTAATAGGACAGAACATGGACAGTATGACTACCACAGGCAAACCAGTCAATGATGCCTGGGAATGAAGAGTCAGAGGGGAAAAAGGATACAAAAGGAAGGATTTTAGAACAGCAAAAGGGTCCCCAAGGAGGGCACTCAAGGCCACCATGGACAGAGGGCATACTACCAGCCCATCTCACCCACCCCACCAGGAGGGTGGGAGTTGAGCCTCAGTCCTCGACCTCCAGGCTACTGATATCTGACATTCAAGAGAGAACCACGGAGTGGAAGCTCGTATACTGGCCAGATGTACCTTCCCTCTGTGACAGCCTTAGGACTGGTAAATATAAAATTAGGGAGGTTATTTTGTTTGCCTTGCCTGCATTATTCTTATCTGCTATAACTATACATCAATAAAATTTGCCTATTATCAAATGGAGAGGTCATGGTCGGTCTGAGAGTTTGGGTCTGTCCAGAACAAGGTATCATAAATCCAGTACCAACATTAGTATGTTAACATGATTCTAAAGATAAACCCAGAGTTTTCACACAGGAATCCATAGTGTGACTGTAGTGACCCTTGAGTACTCAGCAACAGAAGAATGTCCCTTTTTTTGTAATAAAAAGGGCAAAATATAAGATTTGGCATTTTCCAACAGGTGCCTTAAGCCTACCAAGGTTGAGAACCACTGCTTCAGAAGAATAAGTATCAGCATCAAACTACGTTACCAGTGTGAAGTAAATTTATTCATTAGTATATTTATTATGATTATTAATGGAAATGAACATAAAAATACTTTGACAAATATTTATAATAGGGGCAGGCAAGTATAATACTCACATGGCTAGTTTTGGAGTACCTGATAGGTCAGAAGGCTATGGAATCAGGAGGGAGTAATGGCAAAAGGATATTTTATGGCATTTGCTTTTAGAATTTCCAACCAGAGAGAAGTAGAGAAGGATGCAGGGTACCTCATCTACTTGAACTTTTTATACTTTCCTTACTGGTTGTCTTCATTGACCATATGGCAAATGAGAAACTCAGAACTACAAAATGGTAAATCCAAGCAGCAGAAACTTTATGCTGGGATATTTTTTACTCAACAATAATCACATTACTGTTAAGACATTGTAAAATACCCACATTTATTACTACAATATTTGAAGGTTAATACCTGGTAAAAAAATTTTCAATAAAAAAAAAAAAAGACAAGAATAATTCTCAGACATTTTTTGTGGCCATTACAAAATAAAAGAACAAACAAAAATCCCAAACTTTTTTTTTCAAGTGACAAAGATTCTCTGGGCACAAGAAACCATTCAAAACTTCTGTTAAACAGTGCTCTCTTGTGGTTGTCTGTGACAACAGAAATGAAAAGTAATATGTAAAGGATAAGACAAATGATTCAAGAATTTTTGTTTAAGCCCACCATCCAACAAATTTCTCAAGCTTATTTTTAATTTAGTACTGCATTTCATCTTCCTAACCTGCCAGTTATATAATTTATTAAAAAATGTTTATAAATTCCAGATTCAAGGCAGATTATGAAATACGCATTTGCTGCATTTCAAATGTACGACACATTTTAGCCTTGATTGTCAACTAGAATTCACAACTGGTGCAGCCTGTGTTTTACCAAGACACTACCCAATGCATTAGTCATCTCCAAATAATTTTTTTAACAAGTTTAGTGTACACAGAGATGTACAGATAATTTTGACCTGATATCCTCTTATAACTTTATGCATTACTCTACAAGAAGACCCTTTTACAATAAAACTTCAGTTTGACATCCTTGTGTTTCCAGGAAGTTAAATTTGTTTCCCAAGATTCTCACTTGTGTCTATTAAACACAAAGATCAGAAGGCTGTTTAGAAAAACATTTTTTCCAGCAACAGATTAAACTGCATTTATTATAAAAGGGCTAAGTAAAGCAATTTACTAATGGCATGAAATGTCAAAAGCCTGTCCAGTTACTAGACATATTAATGTAAGCCATTACACTCCCCCATTTAAATCAAGTTCATAAGCTATTAAGCCAGTAGAGCAAACTGAGACCGGAACTTTGATTTAGACCTCAAATGTCTTAAAATGCAACACTCGTTACAGAAGAGCGGCCATTTTTAAAGTTTATGAAACTAGATGCATGGTCAAAGATAGTGTTTGGAAGATCTATGCAAGCTAGCTATTATAATTTATAATTTTAAATATACTTATCATTTAAAAAAAGGAACTTCTGAACTTGTACCCTTAATGTATTACTACAATGTTTTTGAAAGTACATCAATTTTGATACATACCTTAAAATTAAACTCTGAGTGTGAGTGATCTGTAGTCCCTCAGTATGAGGATGATATTCTTCCAGTAGATATGGAAGTCAATGTATACACATATATACCTCAACGTATACACTTAGTCTAAAGTATTTCATTAAAGCACTGGACTTACCTGTAAGAAGGAGGCAACTATTTCTGTTCTATTACATCAAAATCAGTGAAACCCACCAGGGTAAAAAATGAAAAAAGATTTAACTAACCTGATCACTTTCATCAACACTGCTAGATTTCATAATAGAAAATGTTGGTCTGCCCTGGCTATGCGCAAGATCCTGTGGGACACTTTGAGAAGCAGGCATTGGTGGTAAGGGTGCTCTTCTTTTCTTCGGCATTTCAGATGGCAATGTGTTTGAATCATACTGCTTGACAACAGTGCTAGATCGTGTGATAAAAGCAGGTCTCTGTTTGCTCATCAGTGGAGTTGCTGGGGCACTGGCAGTCTAGGTAAAGGAAACACACGTACACTGTGAATTTCCAAATCAAAATGTTGATTATTCTGAGACTATTTAGAAATTTTGCTCTTGTAGATAAAGAAAATGGTAACTTACTTGTTCACGTTTCTTCTTGCTTCGCTGAAAAAAGCTAAAAAATCCTTTATTTTCTTTCTCTTTCAACATATCTAGGTTTGGAGACATTTGGCAGGAATCTAAAATGAAAAAATTATTTGTAGCCATTAATTACACAGATTATTTCTTCCTGCATTCCTATTACATTTTTTCCTAGCGGCCTCTTGAAAACATACCTTAAATAGTTAAATAGCTATTCCAAAAGTACAATATGAATAGACTTCTTGATATTTCTGTTTTTTCCCCATTAAACCACTATAAACAAAGTCTAAAAACCTATTCTCACATTATATGGAAAGTACTCCATGTTAGCAATAAGCTAAAATAGGCTTTAAAATGTTGGGGAAGATTTTTGTTGTCCATCAGAATTTCTAGGCTTACAGATATATTGCCAATATTCAAGCTCCTGGAAGAAAAAAAATTGCTGTATGTATGATACTTGTAAGCCAACATACCATTTTAAATTAATTGCTGACAGATATGAAAACGTGGCACTATGGTAACCTTCCAATTTCTCAACATGAAGAGGACACCAAGTTTGCTATGAGTCACTGGAAAAACGCACCAAATACTTTCCA
Source organism: Alligator sinensis (assembly GCF_000455745.1). Lineage (NCBI taxonomy): Eukaryota > Metazoa > Chordata > Crocodylia > Alligatoridae > Alligator > Alligator sinensis. Next base: position 1,056,834 of record NW_005842382.1, on the reverse strand, counting down.
CAACTGAAAATAGTGGTGGCACTTAAATCCCATGGAAAAATGCTATGTTTTAAAAATCACAAACTTTGACAACCACATGGAGTACTTACAAGCTAAGGTGATGGTCAACCAGTTTTTAGTAATCTATCTGGGGAAAGGGAATGAATAGCTCTTTCATTCTGAAGTTCTTTTCATCTTTGACAAAGATCTCTCCCTGAAATTCATCTGCTCTCTTAACTTTCAAACACCCCACAATAACTTCAGTCTTCAGACTGAGACTATGAAAAGCTATTATTTGGAGGATCAGTGCTATAATATGTGCAGTATATATTGTATTTACTCCCAATCTGGGGGGATTAGTAGGTACACTGGAGGGTAGAGCTAGGATTCAGAGACCTAACCAAATTGGAAGATTGGACCAAAAGAAATCTTATGAGGACAAGTGCAAAGTCCTGCACTTGGGACAAAACAATCCCACACACTGGTACAGGCTGGGGGCTGACTAGCTAAGCAGCAGAAAAAGGACCTGGGGATTACACTGGACAATAAGATGAATATGAGCCAACACTGTGCTCTTGCTGCCAAGAAGGCTAACAACATACTGGGCTGCATTAGTAACAGCATTACCAGCAGATAGAGGGGAATAATTACTTCCCTCTATTTGGCACTGGTGAGGCTGCATCTGGAGTACTGTCTCCAGTTTTGGGCTCCCACTACAGAAAAGGTTGTGGAAAAATTAGAAATAATCCAGTGGAAGGCAACAGAAATGGTGAGGGGGCACATGACTTCCGAGGAGGGACTGAGGAATCTGGGTTTATTTAGCTTGGAGAAGAGAAGACTGAGCAGAGATTTAATAGCAGCCTTCAACTACATGAAAGGTTACAAAGAGGATGGAGCTAGACTGCTCTCTGTGGCAGCAGATGACAGAACTAAGGAACAATGGTCTCAAGCTGCAGCAAGGAAAGTTTAAGTTAGATATTGGGAGAAAAATTCTCACTAGGAGTGCAATAAAGTACACGAGCAGGTTACCTAGAGAGGCTGTGGAATCTCCATGTTTGAAGGTTTTTAAAAGGCTTCTGAGGTCCATTCCAACCCTAATTTTTTGTATGATTCTAGGATAAATCCAAGAGGTTCTCCCCCTTCCCCACCTCCACTGGCCCCAAATTAACATGAGGAAAAGCCCCTCATCTTGGATTTGAGTACAAAGCAGGAGTCAGGCAGCTGCTATGGCTCTGGCACAACCTGGGCTTGGGGTCAGAGTCAGGGCCACAGCCTCTGCCCCCTGTCTCCCTCCCACTGCAATGCACTGCTGCCCTCCCCACCTCATTCACAGCTCCGGTCCTGTTCTGGCCCAGGCACAGAGCACATGATGTCTCAAGCCCCTGCTAGGCCCTAGCAATAGCACCAGCAGCAGTGGTGGCAACGCTCGTCCTGGCCCTTGCCCCACAGCTACTGTTGCCACAGCATTGGTCAGGGTTTGGAGCCAGCATGTCTCCATGCCTCTGGCCAGAGCCACAACTGATGGTAAGCAGCAGCAGGGTAAGAAGATTGCTGAGGGCAGCTTGTGATGGGGGCAGGTTGTGGATTAAGGTTGCTTGACTCTTCCCCACTACCTGCCTCCCCCCCCACCTCCTTTTATCTGTTATATAGTCAATTAAATGAAAAAAATATCTTATTTGAGACCCCCACATAAAAGTTATGATCACGAGAAAACTGCTGTTTGGCCAAAAGTTTAAAGTACTTGTTACCTAAAATAGTTTACAAGGTGTACTGAAAGACTCTATGAGATAACTGTGTAGCTAACAGCTTTTCATTGTATTGCTTCCATTTTTTTCTTTTTTAAAGAAGAAAGGACTTCCTGTCATTACATATATACATGTATCTGTGCAGATGTGTTCACACACAGTTGTATCCTAATCTTCCCACTTTAAGTTCCTATAGAAAATGCTACCTATAATTTAGTTTGTGCTGGGGGTGGGTAGAAGTAGGTGGGGGCAGGAAATGTTTGTTTTACATGTCCAGACCAAGGTGCCTTTCTTCATTATCCCTTTCAAAAAAGGTCAAAGATAAAGAAGCTGCACAAAATCATGTTCCAGGCTATTTTACAGCTAGCATGCCAAGTATTTATAGTTAAAATGTTTATTGTTTTTACTAAATAAAGCTCATGTTCCGATATGTAGAACTGAACAAGTGTCAAGTGAGTCTTGCAATCTTAAGCTATATAAAGATTTTCATTTTTACTGGTAAGAATTTCTAGATTCCTCTGAGGCAACAATTTTCCCTGTTATTGCCAGGTATTTTATAGGCAGTTCCGTGAGAGGGTAGTTCAAAGTGAATAGGCCAGGAGAAAAACCTCTCTCTTGCACAAAAAGAGGCGTACAGACATTCAAGACATTTCCATGGAAGAGAACTGGCTATTCCACAAGAAATTGGATCACATACCTTTAAGGAAGATTACCCCCTCCTGATCCAACTTGAATGCTTGTACACTTGTCTCAGGTGTGAATACTTAATATCCCAGTCTTCTTCCCTCTCTTAGTAACAGCACTTTACACAAAATGTTTGTGCAAAGCAGCACCTAGATGAGGAATGGGCAAAATATGGCACGAGGACAAAATCCAGCCCACTATGCGATTCCATCTGGCCCGTGGGTCCCTTGGCCTCCCCAGGCCCAGGCACAAAAAGGCAGTTCTGGCCATGGTGCATGCAGCTGGTTCCACTGTTCCTGGGCTGGGTCACCTGGCACAGCCTGCCCTAGCCCCATGTATGACACTCAGGTGTGCCAGAAACTAGTAGGCAGGTCTGGGGCAGCCAGACTCCTGGCAGCCCCCACTACTGCCTGGGAGCAAGTGTGCGCCCTGCTGCAGCAGGCACCAGATCCTAGCCCTGCTGCCTGGGCACCCCAGGCCCATCTGCCCTGCAGGGGGGGGGGGGGGGGGGGCACCAGATGCAGCCAGCAGGCAGGGTCTCCATGGAGAGACTCCTGCAGGCAGGACATGCTCAGCTGGTTGGATGGGATGGTGACAACATGGGGCCAGGGCCCAAGGCCCAACCTGATCCACTCCCCACACATCTCCGATGCAACTGACACCCGTCACAGGGACATGCAGGGAGTTAATCACGGCTCTGTCCCGGCCCTGTGCTCTCACCACTCTGCAATCTCAGCCCCAGCCCTACCTACCTGACCTGCTGCCAGATGCCACTCTGCCTGCCTGTGGCCCCATCCCATCTGCCTAGCTGAAAATGCCCTGCCTGCAGGGGCCCCGGGCCAGTCTCCATGAATTCCCTGCCTGCCCACTCCATCCAGTGCCTCTGGTGGCAGGTACACAGTGGATAGACCCAGGACCAGATAGGATAAATTGCCATCTCCCTGGGCCATCCACCTGCCACCACACAAGGCACTGTGAACAGCTGTGACAGGGGGACCAAGGCTGGGTCAGCACTATTATACCCCCTGACCCTCAAGAGCTCACCAAAACTCCTTAAGTGGCTCTCCAGCCAAGATAACTGCCCACCCTGGACCTAGACTTAAATTCTAAAAAGCAAAGAGCAAGGTTTGATGCCTTTCTTTCTGAAATCCTAATTTGAAATATATTGGGTCTGTTTTTGAGAGGTACTGAGCACACACAACTTAGCCGATTTCAAATGAGAACTGTAGATAAAGAGTGTTTTTAGAAATCAGGACTGAAGTGCTTCATGTTAGGCACTTCCCCCTTCCCCCCGCAAAAAATATCACATAAAGTCACTTTGGACATTATGGCTGTTAATGGGGATTATAGACTTCTCCTCTGGCTCTTTTTCCAATGGGTTTAGTTAAAAAATATATATGCATGCATGTTCACTTCACTGAAATATTTCATTTCAAGAACTTTCAAAGTTTTCTTGGCAGATGGCCCAAAATATTTTTTGGCTTCATTTTTCCATTAATTTTTAAAGGCGACCTACCTATATAACTTTATCATGTTGAGGTTTTGCATATAGCAACAGCTAGATCCTAAATAAGAATGTATGTTCATTTAGAACTAATTTGGGTTCTCCAACTTGCACTGAAGTGTGGGACAATCAATACCGTAAGACATCATTCAGCATGAGCAAAGCTGGGTGGGCCAAACTGAGACCACAGAAAGAATTTCAGTTATTTTGTATTCAAATTACACTTTTATGGTACAAAAAAAAGCTACTCTAAGTTTAAAAAATAAATTTGTATACAGTATGGCATTTTTAGGGTAGTATAAACCACCACCACCACAATAATAGGTATATATGCACATTTTGGACACAAAGGATACCTAAAAGGTACAGTTAATAAATAAAAATGCTGCTACGATGTAATCATTGGCTGCTGTTTCACACTCTAGACAAAAACACCTTACCTGGTAAAGGTGAAAGATTTAAAATCAGCAGCTGAACTGACTAGAGCAGGGGTGGGCAAAATGCGGCCCGGAGGCCGGATGTGGCCCACCAGGCCATTCTATTCGGCCCATGGGGCCCCTAAAAAAATTTAGAAAAATTAACATTAATCTGCCCTGGGCTGCCTGTCATGTGGCCCTCGATGGCTTGCCAAAACTCAGTAAGTGGCCCTCTGCCCAAAATAATTGCCCACCCCTGGACAAGAGAAAAGACGAATAGCAAAATTAACTATTATGATACAGACCATCCCCATTTGTCTGACAAAGCGTCACCTTTTCCTGCTTTTGGAAAGGCAAATAAACAGATATATTCTTCTACTTAAGAGACATGTCTAACAGTTTTATCTGAAGCTAGCCACCATTTTAGAATTTGAAATACAATACTTGCTATCCTATCTCAGAGACCAGAAATGCTATCATCTGTATACAGGAAAAAACTCCATTGTAAAAAACTCATTAAAATTTGGCCTATTTTCAGTATTCCTAATCAGTTGCGGAATAATTTTTATTTAAATTAATTAGTTTTTCAAGAACATTTTCAAGATTATATTAACCTCTTATAGCCGAGGAAAATTCCTTGGGCACTGACATATGTGCAGCTCCACTGTCTAACTCATGATACTTCACAGAAAGCATCATGAGGAGTTAGACTGACCCTCCTGATCCAACAGACATTCGCTGTCAGATGAGAAGGGTGTATAATCCAGATCCCATTTGGAGCCGATTTGGGGAGAGAGGCTGTGAGCTTGCAGCATCTGTCCCCCACTCCCCTCTCCAAGCTCCCGTGCTCTCTCAGGATGGGAGGTGGGAAAGGCAGGGGAGCAAGTTCAGTTTGGGGTTATCCCAGCTGCACTGCAGTAGTGGTGCTGGGGTGGTATGGACTGGAACCCTCCCATTAGGGGGCTCCAAACCACCTGCCCCACCCTCCAGCACTGACTGGGGAGCTCACAGGCTGCGCTCAACCCCCTTCTTTCCCCCCTCCCATTTTGAATAGTGTGCGAGCAGAGCTGGACTGCATCATCCGAGTTCTACTCTGTTCACCGTCTTCAGAATGGGGGTGGAGGAAAGGCAGGGAAGGGAGGCCTGTTTAGGGGTTTTTTCAGCCACCCTAGAGTGTGTGGGGGGAAACTGGAGCCCCTCCCACACTCTGGGGAACCCCCAGACTGAACTCACTCCCCCCCTTCTCCCCTCCCATTCTGAAGACAGAGCATGGAGCAGGGTTTGCATCAGCCAAACCCTGCTCCCAGTCGTGCTGACAGATGTTAATGAAGGCATTTCACTTTGGGGTTCAGATTGTCACCCAACTGGGAATTTTTAAAGCACTCTGCAGCCATGCACTTCTGTCAATGCATGGCTTTAGAGCACTTTCAGTGGCTGCTTGCATGACAAACTGTCATGTCTGTCAGCATCAGTCGCATCTGCTAGCACCCCTAGTAGCCCCAGAAGCAGCTTCAGTAAGAACAGCTGTTCACTTAACCTTCACTTAATAAGTGAAGTTTATGGGAAATGTTTTCAATTCCACCTATAATTTAATTTTTTAAGCAGTGGTTCTCAACCTTTTCTGTATCAGGAACCATTTGTAAACATCAGTGACCAGTCCTGACTCAATGTCCCTCATGCCTAAACCGCTCCCCTTGCCCCCAGACCCCTCTGCCAGCCTGCAAGGGAAAACCCACGTGATCCATTTCCTATATTCTTGCGACCCATGGGTTGAGAAAAGCTGTTTTAAAGGAAGATGGAGAATGAGAAATGTTTTTAAAAGTTCAATTGTGTTAAATTTATAATGTGGTTATTTGGCCTGCCAAGAAAATGGCTATTGGCACTTAGAACTTGAACAAAATAAAATTTGGAACAAAGGGAAGTCAAAACTTCCCAAACTGATTAAATAGTTTTTTTGCCCAAAATAATAATAATAATAATAATAATAATAATAATAAATGGATACTTTATTTAATCAATACTTTTCAAGGTAAAAAAACCCTAAATAACCATTCCTAAACCGAGTTTGTTAATAAGGGTGAGATAAATTGAAGAGAGGGACTTTTATTTTCATTCAAAATGGATGATGAAAAAAGTCTCAATATTTTTCAATGGAATGGAAAATTTTGAAAACTTTTGATTTTAAAAAGTGTTTCTAATTATTTCAACTTTGAGCCACATTTCCTTCTGGTTCATTATATTGCAACAGCTATAGTCTCAGCCCTCATTCTTTCATATGGGACAGGATCTTTGGCCAGACATATGTCACTCATAATGATTTTAGTAATGACTCCTATGCTGTTCAACCATATTTGTAAGAAACAATAAACTTAGATGTAATCCTCTTCAGACTCCCACTGAAGTGAACAAGAACTGAAAAGTGGTATAAGGCTTCTGTTTTTTTCATATGGTGCACTGCTGAACTTGGTAAAAGTAGACATTTTAGGCAAGCTAAAAACAAAACAAAAAACACATTCTGATTTCAGATTAACTTGAACCAAAATAAAAATTTCAGTTGAGTTTTCTCCAATTAACACGATTTTTGTGCCAGTTTCTACATTCCCCCTGCTATTTCACATTTTTATTCCATCACTCCATCAGAAAAAGGATGCTATGGAAAATTCTCACACAAGTAAACTATTGCTTTAATTGTAGTATTTTGGGCCAGCTGTTTTTAAAACACACACATTACTTTTTTAATAAATACCATTAAAAAAAAAAACATACTAAATGATAAGGCTATAGCAAAATGAGGAGAAAACTGTCTTTAAGCCAAAAGGCAGGGATACAAATAAAAAAAAGGTATAAAGAGCTCTGGAGTCTAAGGAAGATAACTGAATTGCAGGAGCCAATACTGAACAGACATGTTGGAGTAAAATCTGAGAACATACATCGAAGAGAACTACAAAAAAATGGAATGGAAGTTTGCAGCAACAAGTCTTCCATAAAAGACTGGCTTGTGATTCAGAGCCATATCGCACATTACACAGGACATGTTAACTGCACTTAAAACATGAGTGCCCACATTTTAAACAGTAAAACACATGCTAAGTGCTATCATATCAAAGCAAAGTTACTCCTTCTGTGAAAAGTTGCATCTCCAGATCATATTAAGTAACATGTATTCAGCTATCATGGGAGTCAATACAAATTTAAAGTTCTGTTGCGATTCAGCTGATTGTCAGTCCCAGCCTCCACACTGCGGGTCAGCCAGTTCAAGACTGTCAGCAGCAGAAACCAGACTTGCCCTGAGGATCCAGTAGCAGGAACAACACCTTCTTCCAAGGTCGGCTCCTTGTGCCTCCCTCTGTCCACAGCAGAGAACTAGCTTGCTCCAACATGCCAGGGTCACGTGGTAGGCAGGCTGGGAGCTCTGGGCATGAGTGCTGCACGGCCTCAAAAATGCAGACATGAGAGCTGCAATGCCCAATGACAGAATCAGTGTCAGGGAGCACAGCCAGCTCTAACCCCAGAGTGGACCGAGACCATAGTTAAGCATTACTGTGCACTAGGCCTGCGTGAAGCAGCAAGTATTTGCTTCGGATTCAGCCGATTTGGAGGGACAGCAATTTGATTTGGCCAATTCGGCTTCAGAGATTTGGCGCCGATTCGGAGATTTGACTATAGACTATACAGGCAGCAGTCCTTGACAACGCCAGACACAGCTGCCTCCAGCTGGTAAGTCTGTTGTGGTGGGGGGGGAGCGGGGAGGGAAGGGGCATGGGGAGATCAGATCATGAGGTGCTCCACCTGCCCTGAGCAGATCCGGGGGAACATGCCCACTCTCATGGGGCAGCGAGAGCCTCTGGAGCAGCTCCCAGACCGCCAGTGCGCAGTGGTGGGAGCCCTCCTCCCCAAGTCCCATGGGCCCTCCCCTCCCTGGGTGGGCACCTTGTCGCAGCCCAAATCCCTACCTCACTGTGGAGGCCTTGATCTGTCCCTCCACCACACCCCTTCCCTCCTCTCTCCACCACAGACTTACCAGCTGGAGGCAGCTGTGTCCAGCATCATTAAGAACTGCTGTCTGTATCTCCAAATAGATTTGAAGGCTTCCGATTCGATTTGGACCTTTTAATGGGTCTCCTGATTCAATTCAGATTTGGAGATTCGGCCACCTACTCGGGCCAGAATCACCTCTGAATTGAATCTGCTACTGAAGCTTCGCACAGCCCTCCTGTGCAGCTGCTCAGAACACAGTCTAATTTTTAGTAGGCATGGTAAAACTTACTCTGATTTAAATAGGGCATTATTACAGAGGACATTTATAAGTAAGAGAGAGCAGATCTGTGCCAGGAAAATCAGGTCACTTAACAGCCTGGCATTTAAGTGTGACCGTCATTAAAATGGGGATAATAGCTCTTACTCCACAAGCCTTAATGAACCAAACAATCTGAACACTTTTAAGTGTACACATACATTGATAAGCATCATTTCTTTAAAATAGGGTGGGCAATTTCTCTGACCTTGCAGGGTAATAAATTCTATTTATTTCCTACATTGACTATGACTTATTCCTCTTTAAGAAGACATTGAGTTTTCAGCAAATTGTCAAGATTATTTTTGTTTTTTTTTAAAGGAGCCCCTGCCAATAACATGATATATGCATTTAGTTGTCTCATCCTTGCATTCTTCTCCAAAACACAGCTTGTATATAAGTCATGCCCTAAATCAAAAGTTTTGGAAAACTAGTCATTGGCAGCCATGATTTCAGTTCCATTACAGAATTAACTACATCTGCCCACACTAACTATAAGGAGATTTATTTTGTTTAGACCACACAAATTTTAAATATTTAGGTTTTTCAGAAGCAAAATGTTCTAGGTATACAATTTATTGAAAAGCAAAATAAAAAAGATGTCTTACCTCTACTGACATCCATTGCATATAGTTCCCTTAGTCCAAGGTCATTAAGAGATTTTGTCATGTCAAGGGGCTCTTGTGACTGGTAGTTTTTCAGCAATACAGTGTGTAAAGGATCAAACTCACATTTGCTACAGATAATCAGTGTGAGTTCTTGAAGAGGTGCATGTGGACTAACTCTTATTACAGTCTTCTGTGTTTTCTTATAATTTACAACTACTCTCACCGTTTGCTGAAGAAAGAAAAAAACTCCAATAAGCTGTGTTTAAGGACACCAATATAAACAGCCCAAAATCCTTTCACAGATTTTTTCAGCAACCACAGAAGCTTCCCCATAAAAAATTGTTTTCTTATAGCTTTAACTACATTAAATGAAATTCTGCATCATTAAAGGGAGCTCTATATAAAAGAGGTTTGAGCAGATTTATTTACATTCAAGAAGAACACCAATCCAAAGCATCAATTCTGACTCTGTGTTGATTTGTATTCTGAAGATAGAATGAAGAAGATAGGGGGAGGGAAATGGAAGGAGAAGGGCATTCTTTCCAATTTATTTTATACATTGTTATCCATTTCAGAAATATGTAACAACTTTACTCAATTAGATTTTTTCCTGAGGTTTATAAAATCTTGTTTCCCAGAAAATAAGGAATACCTTTGTTTACACAGAAAGCTGATGTGGGTTTGGGGAAATCAGATCACAATCATGTCCTTTCTACTTGCTAGTGCAAGGCAGGGCACCCAAGATCACGATCAAAGTTGAAAGCTGGGTCCCACAAGTCTGGGGCCAGGGAAGACAATTCGGCCAACTGGTCAGCCCCAGACCTGACCCCTCCATGTGTTCAATTTAAGGAACTGTACAAACCAGCCATAGAAATACAGGTGTACATTTTATTTAGAACACTTATCGCTGGCTTCCCATTTTATGGAGCCTTAGACTGGGTGCTCATGCAGCACCCTTAACATGTAGTAATATGTTAAATATATATGGCATATATCGTAACTGTGGCATACCTATAATATGTAAAAGTGGGCCAGTGCTATGCACAGCCAAGAAAAATATTAGACTCAAAATGTCAACTTCCCCAAATCATTAAAAATCCAAAAAATCATCCTGGAGCTATGGACTGAAGTTATGATTCCCATGCAACACTACATTCTGGCATCAGCAGGCAAACCTTTATGAAGGATTTTGTCTTCTGCTGGTAAATTAAACATTCATGTAGTTCACATGTTAGTTCTCACCTCTGGAATCATAGGAGCAGGTTTCTTCTTATCCAAAAGCTTTGGCTTTAAAATCACCTTTTCTACTTCAAGCATTCCAACTGGTGTATTAGGCTTGAATTTTATCTGGCTGTTCTCTGCTGACATCAGATCTATAGTATAGCTTGATGGATTTAAATGATACTGTGCACACAGAAAAATCAGCAAGTCCATCATGGGTTTCCTGTAAGAAAGGAAAACATATAACGTTATTTTCCTATAGGATTATTATTATGCAAACCAAAGAATATTTTTCTGAACATTGGCAAAAGGTATGTCTTTTGATTCTGTTCTTTAGTTTTGTAAATACTGTGAAGAAGTCGGGGGGCGGGGAGAGAGAGAGGGAAGAGTGCCAAAAGCATGATCATTGAGAGAAGTAAGATATCCAATTTGTACACAGAGGATAAAAGTACAGGGAAAAAAAATGCACAGGTACACATGCTATTTTGAGGGTCATAAAAAACACAGTCTAATACAGAACAATTTTGCGAACGTATTTGTAGCGATTCATACATTGTACCGATGCATACATTCCCAAAGCTGGCCTGGCCTGGCACATACTGAAGCTATTATTTCAAACTACTTAACCTTAAATGACCTGTATATACATAAAACTATTTTGGTAGGAAACACAAGTATTAATTCTCTGCCTGCCCAAGGATTCAGCTTGTTTTAAATTTTCCAGTTCAGAATTAAAATGTGTTCTCTCTCTCAAAATATTTCCAAATGGAGTCTAAGAAATCTCATTCACAGAGAGCAAAGATATATCAGATGAGCTTTTACATACTGTACGTAAAGAAAGTAAACAAAGAAGAATATTAAATGAACTTTAACACTACAGAGTCCAAACACAGAGAAATTGGGGAGTGCCTTAGGGCTGCCTTGCATATTTAATTCAGGAATACAATAAATCATTCACAGGGAGACTGTGAACACACACACATTTTCCCCAGAAGTCATATCATTCAGTGTACAAGGTAGATGATGCTCTATGGATGAATCAAGATAGTCTAGTAAATGTATATTTTTTTTCATTTGTTGCAGAAGTTAATATTCAAGTAGTGAATGAGAAAGTGAAGAGCAGGAAGAAAAAAAAAGAATGATCTTACACTTTAGACAACTGAATACCATTCTGGAAAAAACTGTATTCCATCATTGACTCTGCTGGAGAACTCCTGTGTAAGGTTGGATAAATTATATAAGCCATATAGGTGGCCACTTACTGCTCTGGATATCTGATGTGAGGTATGAGACTGGGCACAGCAGCTCTCCTAGGAACAATTTAAGCTGAGATGCTTCTTGTTTCATTTTTTTCTCCTGGAGTGGCCATTTTTGCTCTGAGAGAAAAATCCTAAATATCTGTACACTCACAGGTTTTCCTGGGAGAGCAGCATCTCTCCCAGGAGATAATGAAATGTCCATATGTGGCCTATGAAATAACATTATAAACGCATAAAGATGAAGAGCTAATTCACATTGCAAGGGAAACCTTTAATTTGGACTTGCCCTAAATTTAGCATTCGTTTCTGAAACTGCAGCACTCTTTACTTTTTTTTTGATTAATCCTATATTTGTGCAAGAAATGGAAAGGCTGTGGTCCATCTACTCGGCACTGGATTACTACGTAATGAATGTATCTACACGTGCAATTAATGTGAATCAATAAACTGTGGCACATATTGCGCCATTGTTTATGTCTCCTGAGCACACCATTTGAATGTTCACCCAGAACTACAGCATACTGAGCCAGGACCCTGGCTGACAAGGAGCCCAGGTGGGGAGGGTTAGTCTACCAGCCTGGGGCTGTTTCAAGCTGGCTTGACGTTGTGTGGAGGGGCTGGTGGCGGCACGAGGGTGCTCTAGTGTGCAGCTAGTCAGCAGGCAGCCTCTGTACTGAAGCACTCTCAGCTGGGTCAGCGTCTACATGCCTGTTCCTGTGCATGAAAAAAAAAACTCTACAGCAGGATAGTACTTGTATTTACAAGTACTCAACTGCTGCAGTGTTTATTAGTTTCCTGCAGCCAAATACGGCTGCACATGTAGATGCTGAGACATTTATTGTGGAGCTAACTGGGCAACTCCTCAGTAATTATCTTGTGTAGATGCACCCAACCAGTAGTGAAGAGGTTCACTTATTAATGGCTTCAGCAGTGTATCAAATGTGGGTTACTTAACTAAAGTTGGAATTTTCACACATTCCTAAAGTAGTCATTTAACTGAACAGACTTTCTGGCACTGTCTAGAATTGTGTATCCTGGAGACAACTGTGAATAGGATTTTTAATGTACAAGATCAGTTAAGTTCATCCTCACAGACATGATGCAAAGAAAGACCGGTCTTTGTTTAGCCAATACCAAGTGATAGCAGTGGTAAGAGGGTTTTGTTGGGAGTGCAGGGCAGGAAGTATGTCACAAACCTATGATATTTTGAAATGTTCAAGGAATGTCATGCATGGGTTTTTTTAGTTTAATTGATACAATATGTGTGGTGTTACATATATGTAGAGACTAAGCTGTGCTTAGGCCTACTATTATATAAAATACTGCAATTCATAGATATGAATGGAAATTTGTATTTCATAGTTTGGCCAAGACAGTTTGCCTGTGCAATGATTAATTAAGCATTCCTTCATACTTTCAAGTATGAATAGGAGAGAATTAGCTTCTGGCTTGGCCAATGGTTTAAATAGCCAATAAGACAGGCCCTTGTGGATGTGGCTCGAGGCACATGAGCCAGGCCCTTTCAGGCAATTGTGAATTTGCATCTTTTAAAGAAGAGACACAAAACTAAACACCCAAGAACAAGTTATTCAGGGAAGGACATTTTTCACATTGGGGAAATTAAATGAGAGGATACAGTATCTTTAGGGCATTAAATCTTTATATCTGAAAGAATGCAGGATATTTTTCTGATCATAACTGAAGCAGGGAAGACTTCAGGTCTGGTAAACAAATACACCCTTTGGAGATAAGAAATTATAGGCAATAGTTTGTCATTAGTTTGTTCTCAAGCATAGCTAATAACTCTAGGCCCTTAGCTAGTGGCCTCTCTGAAGCAGGCTGACAGGAAGATTAGAGGCAGGAACTTCTTTTAACCTGTTGAGCTTAGTAAAAGCCACATTCTTAGGTTTGAGATGTAGGATAAGATCAGATTGTTCTGATATTTCATTTTATTTGTTTATTCTTACATCTTTGTCTGTATCTCAGCATATGTTTACTGATTTCTTATGCCTGCTCTTGTTATTATAATAAGTTTTTGTTATCTTTTATAACTTACTGTTATCAGTGATTTCAGAGAATTTGACGATACAGACAGGCCTCCTCCAAGGAAGAGGATTGCCGGGGGCAGGGGGGCAGAAATCTATTATTTTTGAACACACGATTGGAAAAAGATGCAATTCTTCCAGCTGGCAAAGAGCTGGCAAGACCTAGGTGAGACAGGTAAAGTTGAGGCGCCATTGCTCAAGGAAGTGATCTGTGAAGTATAAATCTCAGACTCTAAGTGGTCAAGAAGTAGATGGCAGAGAGGAGCTTGGGGTTGAAGGACACAACTGCATCGGTAAGAATACCCCAGGAGTGTGCTCTCAAAGGCATACCTGACTGTATCTTGGGTCCGAGGGCGTGGAGGGAGGGAGGAGACAAGGGACAACAAGGATAGGGAGAGAACAATGGGAGGATTGTTTTTGTTTGTTTTGTAAGTGAATGTTGCATTATGGATTTTAAAATTCATAAAACTTCAAGATCATTTAAACGCATAAAACTTTATAGAAAGGCACTGTTTCTTCCCCGAGTTTATTCTGGTCTGTGGCACCTGGACAGAAGACAGTAGAAGCACACCTCCAATTTCTAAAGAATGAATTCTAAAGAAAGCTTTAACTCTTTCTTTTTGCTCTATTAGAGGAAAAAAAATCTTTTATCTACTCAAAATAAGGGAAAGAGCACTTAGAGTAAAAGCTCTTGTTTCAAAAGGCAATGGATGTACAAAGGAGAACAAAAGAAAGCTTTCATACCTCCATTGCAGTGGTTATTGCCAGCACAAGTGGCCTAGGGAGAAAAGCATCTTCCTCTAACACTATCTGGGTAACTTTCACTATGCTGGGGAACAGCAATGAGTAAAAAGTGAGGGCAAAAGGGGAGTCAAAACCTTAAATATTTAAAAAACGATTTGAAAAAGCCAAATAATCCACTATGACTGCCCCACCATAATTTCTCTGCTCCACCCCCACCCCGCACGGCTGAATTGCTGTTTTGGTGTCTTGTAACTCTTGCTTTTCCAGAAGTAAACTTTATTTTCAACTGCTACCTCCCCAACACCTTTTCAACCATCATTTCATAACAAAATAAAGATAGAATTGCTTAACTGAGGCCTCTTGCTATTTTAATACATACATCTCTGGTAGTTAAAGAATGGCCAGTGTCACAACAGAGACAAGGCACATTGTGTCAACATGCCAAGTTACAGATGAAACTTAGCAGGTCAGAAAGCAGAGTCCATATGTACATTTTTGTTTAAAAACAAAACAAACCCCCACACACAAAGCAGGAGCTGTACATGACACTGTAGCACTGTTTAAAAGAGGCATTTTAATGAAGCAAAGCTTTAACAGAAAAGAAATATTTTTTCCATCTTCCGACTCTCTTTATTATTGAAACAGTCACGCATAAGAAAAAGGTAGCTGATTTGCTAAACTGATTACCATTGTTTTGGAAAAAACAAACACAAAAATCTTCACATATATTTTACAAAGCAGCAATTTGTAACCTGAATCCCCACATAGTCAAATGTTGCATATAGCATGAACAAGGCCCTGCCATCCTCACATATGCTAGGTCGCTCTTTGTAGGTCCTCTTTTGTGTTAAGCCCTATAAGTTTTCCCTATCTGAATATTGTCTATGATTATGTATTTACACATTTAAAGGCCTTTCCATCAGCCTGTAGTGTCCAGAGAAACAGGTAAACATTTTGTTCTATTCAAGGAGCTGCAATCACTCTGGTCTCCAGGTTAAGCTTAAAAAGGTGTAATTAAAGAAAAAGCATTTTGGAAAAATCAAGTCCTTTTAACATTCCCCCATCGGAACAGTTTAGTGCATGTATTGAAAGAGCTACTTTGTGTACTCTCATCTTCTCTTTTTCCCATTCAGGGTTAAGGAGAAATTCATCAGCCAACAGAAATTATACAGTTGGAGCATCATTCTGGTCAGGTGGATTGTGATCCTGTCTGGTTTTAAGTATCACTAGACCAGACTAGACCAGACACTGAATAATTTGTTTTGAATAACAGAGTTTAACCAGGAAAGCTGAAGAAATAGCATGTAGCCACATGTCATAAAAGTGTTATAAAACACTTCATTTGAAACATTCAGATGGTCTTGCTTTAAAATACTTAATATAGATGTTTAATGAACTTCATTTTGAGTAATTTACATAAAGGTTTGTTCTACTAACCCAAGGCAATTGTAAGATCCTAAGTCAGAGAATAGACAGCAAAGATGGCTCTACCAATATTGAAAACTGGGGCTTCCCATCATGTAAGTTAGTGTAAGTAAAACTGTTTGTTATGTTTGGGGTACAGTGCTTATAACAAGTATATTGGTTTATCTTTAAGGAACAGAACCTTTTAATATAGTCCTTTGGTTAACAACAGGTAGGATATAAATACATATCCTTAAGCAGTTACTTCTGGGGCAGATTTCTGACATGAGGAAACAGCTGTGATAAGAAGTCATAGCATGCCATTTTTGTCTTTTACTAATGAACTATTTAGCCGAGCCGAATTTTCTACATTAAATACCTGTTGGCTATAGGTCAAGATTAAAGACTCTTGGTATTCAGGTCTCGAGAAGCAGATTACAGTGAATGTGTACTAAATTAAAAACATTGCCTCTAATAAAAAAAAAAAAAAGAGGCGGCAAAATAAGCAAAGGGCTTAGAACAAGCACAGAACTCATCTCAGACTAGGGAAAAAAAATGACGTATTTATTGTTTAGTTACCTGTTATATGGAAGGGAGAGACTGCCTAGAGGAGATCATGCCATACTCAGATTAATCTCTCATTAAATAACAAAGTGGATAAGTTTTGCTTGTTTCTTTTTACTACTGCATAACAAACAGCTGACTTCCAATGGCAGAAACAAAGGGACCACACAGTTTCAAACTAATACATATGCTTGGCACATAGAAAGCAAGAAGCTTTCTAAAAAAAACAAAACAAAACAAAACAAAACAAACAAACAAAACACACTTTAAAAGCTACTACAAAACATGCAACAGGCATATTTCCTGCAAGACCTATGAGAAGGAATTGAGATGACAGAAAGTTTATGGTTTGTTTTAGAATGCCAAGGTTTCTAGATTTAACAAGAGCCGACAATTTCCACAGCTATCCGAGTCAGACCACGTTCAGAGAACACACACACACACACAAACACTTGATTATGCAGCACATTCTATTTTCCATTTGGCTTGTTATTGCAAAGCTTGGTTAATAACTGTCTCTCTTAAAAGTTAGATTTCAAAAGCATCAAAGTCTTTTTGTCCTAAATAAGGATGGATAGGCAGGGCAGAAAGTTTCTAGGATTAGACTGCATACTGCAGTAGTAGTGGAAGTAGTATGCGAGTTGTGTTGAAAAGATTTGTACCTTGTGGCATGTCTGGCAAAAAGGTTGCCCCTATTGCTCTCTAAAATAGCAGTAAGATGTGCAAAACTACCTTGGATTTCTGGCCCCCAAAAGTAACCTTCATAAGAGCATCATAAGATCTACATTGGTCCCTGTTTAAAAGTAAGGCTTGAAGTGCCGTATGAATTATTTTAAAAAAATGCAGCTATAACCCATAGAAACTAAACTTTTTCCATCCCCAAAATTATTTTCCATGCAACATACCTGCCATTAACAGTAGTAGATTTAATCACATCCCCTGGAAGAACCACAGATAATTCAATGTCTTTATCAATTATATTCTCTTTCTGTTCCATGGTAAAATTAGTTAGTTCTGCCTCATCCAACGAAGGAATTTCCAAGTTTTTTGGTTCAGGTGGAGGAAGTGGAGCTTTAGCTTTGGCTTTTCTTCTGAAATAAAAAAAAAAAAAAAAAAAATAGTAAAATTGTACTCATAGTATAATTTTGCTATGTGAATATTTTTACATCAATGTTAAAATATTCAGTGAACCATTAATTATGTTCGACACATGGTACTGCCCACCAAGAATATTGGAGTAAAACTGACTGGCATCCTCTCACTTCTCATCTCGATGAAAAATGCCTGTTTATCACACAAGTATTTTAAACCTGTGATTGATGGTGGTAACATATGAGAAATGTCTGACTTGGTAACCTATGTTAAGTTTCCAAGCAAGCAGAAACAAAATATAGTTCTACATTGTGACTTCATGCCATAACTATGAAAATTCACAAGCCTTCCACATTTCAATATATGTTTAAGAGATGAATATGGCAAAAGTCCCTAAACAGATTCATTTTTTCCACTCACTTATAGAGGTGCACCGATACATTGGTCCAATATCAGACTGGCACCAATATAAAGCAAGTTGTCTGTATTGGAGATTGGCCTGATGTAGCCAATAATTTGGCCGATAAATGGCCCATGCATGCGTGCAGCTGCAATGCAGCATGTAGGCAGCGATGAGCACAGTCCGGCAGCCTGGAGAGCTGCGTGCAGCTGGTAAGTCTGTTGTGGTGAATGGGGAAGGTAGAGGGAAGGGGCATGGGGGTAAAGATCGAGGCCTCCCATGGTGAGGGAGGGAGTGGGGCTGGGGCAGGCACTGCCCAACCGCGGTGGGGCACAGGACAGAACCACGGCACGGTGAAACAACAATTTCATGCAAGATTTGTAACTAACAATATCATGCTGTCATACCCCTGGCATCTCTTGCTTCTTTTTCTGTCACAATTAATATGGCTGTAGTACATTTACTATAGTGTAAAAAATAGGGAGAAAGAGAATCATAGAAAAGAAGAGAGTTAAACTGCATAGCAAGAACTCATGTAGTCTACCCCTCTCCACCCACACTCAAAAGAGGATCATCCCTATTTAAACCACCACCCCTTCAAGTTATTTACCTTGCTCTTAAAGCTTCCAATGATGGATGTTTTCCCATGCCCTTTCCAAGAGTATGTTCCCATATTTAACCACCCTCAGTTTGAAAGTTCTTCCTAAATTTCCCTAAGTGCAATTCAAGATCATTACTCCTTGTTCTGACCCTGGGTCCAGAGGAGAGTCTACCATTCTTTTTACCACCGTTCTTTTTAGTGCAGGGGATGAGTCCAGACAAACTCGCATGTGCAGTATACAGTGCCTCAGACATGTCTGCAGTGCCACAAATGTGGGCATTCCCTGCACTGCTAATTTACAGCATTGAGGGGTGCGGAGGTGGGGTGGGGGTTAAAACCCAGAGATCCTGGTGTCAAAAATACCCGCACTAGAAAAAAGCAGGGTGGCACACGTGGCGGCAACGTGCGCTGCCTGAAAGTGGAGCCTGGCCAGCAGAAGCCATATTCCAGCTGCCAGCCAGCCAAGCTCTCTGCTGTCAGATCATCATTGCTGGAGACCTGGGAGGGTCCCAGGTAAGGCTGTAGGGACCAGCTCAGGTGCTGACCCCAGCCTCCTCTACCCGACCTGGGGCAACTCACCACATGCCAGGGCATGTATGAACAGACATGCCCTGGGGACAACAAGCAGTAGCACAACTATGTGCTGCTGCTATTTGTCCCCAGGGAAACTCACAGGTACACTCATCTGGAAGCACCCAGTGGTGCCAAACATACAAACACACAGGCCGGATTCAAGTCACAGAACCTCTCTATCTGGCCCACCGGGCTACTAGAGGGCACTGGAAGTTCAGCCCTTTGGCCCCATGGAGTGTGGCCATCAATGGTAAGATTAGTTCACTGAACCTGATGCTGCCCCCAGCCCCACCATGATGACCACAGTGGCACCCTTCATGCCCCAGGTTTGAATCCAGCCTGTGAGGAGCCCCATGGTCCAGATCTGGCCTGGGACCCCAAATGAAGTTGATGCCCCTGCTTTCTAACAACCTTAAAATATAAAGATTTATCAAATCCCCTCTCCCCTTCTTTTCCCCAGGTTAAATAATCCCAGTTTTTTTTCAATTTAACTTGCACATCACAGTTTCTAGATCTCTAATAAATTGTGCTAATCTTTGCTGGACTCCTTCCAATGTGTCTACTTCATGTTATATCAATGTGAGTAACATGTATGAATATTTCTCTCCCCTCCCCCCAATCTTAAGTATATCTTCTGTAAGAGGCTTTAAAATAAATGAACAAATAAACAAAATATCCTATATTTGATGTACTATGAAAAAAGAAATTACAACCCCAACCAAAATGTCTTTGCCAAATTCAGTAGTAAACCAAGATTGGTATGAATTTGACTTGAGATGTAAACTATGAATAACTGATTTGTATAAAACTCGCACTTCTCTGGCAAAGGTTAAGTTTAAAATAAAAAGTTAGTTTTAGAAAAGAACCCCCCCACAACAAACAAACAAACCAACCAACCCAAGTCACCACAGGCTAGCTACCTGCTAGCCTAGCATTTAATGATCTAATCAGATATCAGTCTTCTTGGATAATACTTTAAGGCACTGAAACAATTCCAACACACATCCAACAGACTTTCTATAAGTAGAAAAATATTTCTATGCCAAAGGAAAGAAGTTGCTCAGGAAGTCTGACATTTTACCAAAAAGACTGTATAAACTTGAATGCTGAACTGAACAGGATAGAAGTATGACATTTCTAAATCAACAGAAAATAATAAGTTTAGAAAAGAACAAGAAACAAAGAGTTTAAAAAGGGATACCATATAAAACCTGTGTTGTTGTTTTTTTGCTTCATCTACTACAGACACTCCTTTAAAGCTAGAATGGAATTCTATTTGCTACTGAAAACCACAAACAGCTGCTGATACAGATATACCAACACTAATATAAAGTATTTTAGGCATCTGCATGCCCCAACTTAAATCAATTTAATTCTAAATGCAAGTCAAAAAACAAAAAGTCAGTGTTGAATTACTTACAATGATCAAGCACGAAGTTGGAAAAAACCTTTAGCATACAGAGTTACATATACCTGCCCTGCAGTGGAGGAAAAAAAAGAAGAGAGTACAAAGCTACTTACACTTAAGAACAAACAGCAAGGTCCACAGTAGTGTTGCAAAATAACACTATGTAACCACAAAATTCTAACAAAACTTCACATGACTAATCTGTTTCTGAAAGTACTTAAAAAGTTTTGAGCGTCAGAACTCTAAAGCTTAGGGAATTAACTGTTCACATTCTCAATAAAATAAGGTAGTAATACACATAGCTAAATTAAAACAAGATGAAGGTCTATGGTAAAAATGTATAACCTCTCTTTGTTCATGTATTTAAGAATTTATTTATATACAGGGGTAGCTGGGTTTGCCCGGTTTTTTTTTTTGTTTTTGTTTTTTTTACAAAATTCAAAATGTGTGGAGCTAACTATTACTCTAGCTGAATTTAGTAAAAGGCAACATGCCATGGTTATTTTTGTACTGCATGAATGGTGAAAAGCAAAACAAACAAAAAAATTAAGCATGTGAATTATACTTTTAAAGTAGAATTTTTGTTTATGTAGGTCAAAAGAAGAAACTAGTGACAAATATAAAAATGATGTACCACCAAGATAAATCCCACCATACACTTTTATACAATACGTGTCCAATTCTAACAATGCAGAAAAAATACACCCATTTCTCTCACTTTTTACCCATCGGTACTGGTGCCTCCTTGGTCGGCGGGGGGGAGGGGGGGGGTGTCACCCGGGTCCCCCAGCAACTGATTGCTGAGCCAGGGGCATGGGGGCAGGCCCCCCACTCACTCCCTGGCAGACCTGTAAGTGTCCCACTTCCAGGTTCGTTGCTGAGCATGTGGGCCCCTCCCCACACTCCTGTGAGATGCTCCATCCGCCCCAGCACTGCAGCATTCAAGAGCTGCAGTGGTACCTCGAGGTATGTAGGAAAAAAAAAAAAAACGTTTAGAGCTGTGTCTATGGCCAAATCGCTGATTCTCTGAATCAGCATCGACTCTTCAGATTCAGCCGAATAGAGTCGGGGACAGTGATCTGAATCAACTAATCAAATCACTGTCCCCAATTCATGCTGAATCCAAATTGAATATGGTCCACTTCACACACTCCTAATCACTGCACTACAGGGACTGGAACTTTATTTGATATCACTTCATCTTTGAGAACTAGAAAGAAAGAGAACAAAACCTGTTTAACGAGTGTCCCTGGGTTAAAATGTTTTTCTCTCACCAAGCAAGGTAATGTAATGATCTTTTTCTGCTTGAGATCTCTCTCAAAAGCTTCCAGATGTCATTAGCAACACCAGTTAACCTGAAGTGTTCATTGGTTCGCTTTATAAAACTACAGCTTTCTTCCTGTGCGGGCCGGGCATGAGCCGAGCCCTTTTTCGTGCTGCACGCGGGCTGTGGCTAGCAGCCCGGGAATGTGGGGTCGGAGAGAGGGGCGCGACAAGCTAGAATTAGGCACAGACTCGTAGCGGTAGATTTAAAGATTGTTTACTTACACCGGAGATGGTTGCGGTGCAGGCTGGAAAACTTGCTTGAGTTGCGGTTACAGACAGGAAAGAAGAGAGGCGGACAAGAGTTCTAAACTCGCGAACTCTAGCCCAATCTGGTTGGAGGCTCTAAACCGCGAGCCCGTCGTGTCAACCGAAGAAAGCACTCGTCCGAAAGAGCTCTGAATAGACTCACACGAAGTTTGCTAGGCTCCGTGGGTCCGGTTCTTTTGCACGCAGG
>NW_005842382.1:1032646-1034336 GCF_000455745.1 Alligator sinensis | reverse complement strand
CTAGCCGCCACGTGTGAATAATTTAGAACTGGCCAATAATGAGGCTCAAATTAGCATATAAATGGCGGGAACTCTTTGCAACGAGCATTTCTGTGCTGCAACAAAGAAATGCACCCTGCAAAGAAAGCTTCAAATTGGCGGGAAATTCTCCCTTGCACTGGGGTTCTCTTTTGTAGCAGAAAACTCCACCGTGCAAAGAAGCTGTAATTTAGCAGGAACAATTTAGCAGTGCCGAAGCACACAAAAACAAAAATCACACCCTTTGGGTTGTGACACTTCCTATAGTTGCACTTTATGCTAAGGAGCAGTCTAGAACTGAGAAGACATACTACAAGTCATAAAAGCAACAAAATGAAGCCATATGCACACACACAGAGAAATATAGGGCCGAAAGGGTACCTCTAGAGGTCATTTAGTCCAAGGGTTTTCAAAATTTTGCCAACCCACACTGCCCCCAGAGCTCAAGCTGCTTATGCTCTCCCTCGCTGTAGGTATCCAGCCAATGCACAGAAACAGCAAGCCAGGCATAAGAACTGCAGTAGAGAGGGCTGCTGAGGAGGGTGCTCTAGAGGGGAGGGGCAGCCCAGCACAGTTCTGGTGCTGTCCAATCCTCTGTGCCATCTCAGGCCAGGTCACCTGTTCTTGGGCTGGATCCAACCTCTCTGCAGGACAGGCTGATCCCTGATCCAAGTCTGCTCTCCTGCACTGAGGAAGATTACACAACCACCCATATCATCCTAGAAGAAAAATGTAATTTGCAGCAAAGCTAACATAAGTAACTTTCTCTTGTCCAAGCCCCAGTAAATATGGGAAACCATTGATCACCATCTTCTTTATAATTACCACTTATTTAACTTGCAAAAGGCAAATAAAAAAACCCAAACTGGTGGATATTAGTAGTTGAATTCCTCAGACATAATTAGGAGACCAGTTTTAAAGTTAGAGCTATTTTCCTTATTGCCAATCACTGCATCTTCATGCCAGGTTACTAACAGAGCTGTTCAGAAGTGTTACAGAAGCCACATTTCAGTAACAGATTGACAACAAAACACCCCCAGACTATCATCTTTTGGGCCAAATGCCTGTCATTAATTCGTGGTAACCTTTTCTCTGGTTTCACGTTCTCTCTCAATTTTTTCCCCAGGCCATGCTTTCACTTCTTATATTTGCACTTTTTTTGGTGGCTCATTCTCTTCATTTTCACACCTAAAAGTACATAACAGTTGTGATACTGACAAATATCCCATTACTATCCATACTCCCAGCCCACAAAGCCACCGTCACTGAGCAGAAGGCCATGAGTGTCAAAAACATGTTGCTTGAGCTTGCAACCCTGTATATCTGGGTCAAAGAAGTTCCACACATCTAATGCTAGAGCACAGAGCTGGTTAGCTGCGTTAATCTGAAGTTTGGAAGAAAGTTAGGCATTCTAGGGCCCTGGGGGACATAACTTCTGTAGTACTACAGACTTTGCAGCACTACACAGAGTACTACAGATGGCCACATCTTCAAAGCCCTTGGTCTGGAGAACAACAAAGTTGCCAAAAATCATGCTCTCCAGCCAGACAGCAGCCAGTAGCTGCTTCTTTGTTCACTCTGGCCAAAAGCAAATCTTCTGGTGGACCTTCTGGCTCACTGACGCACTTTCCTGATCTGTTGGTCTTGCCACAGCAACAGCTGATCCAGATCA
>NW_005842382.1:1027685-1032615 GCF_000455745.1 Alligator sinensis | reverse complement strand
TGCCTTGGAGCCCTTTAGAGTTCTTGGCTCTCAAACTGCCCAGGAGATAAGAGCACTGGTTTTCATGCCCAAGCAGGCCTTGCCAGCACTGCAACAGCCCTGTCTTTTTTACCACTAGGCAGCAACAAGGACTGCCTGCATTCTGCCCCCCCGCAGCAGGGGTGACCCATCTGTTTTCCCACTTACCACTGCAGTCCTGTCCTCAGTTCCTCTGGGTGGCTGGCAGCCTGCAAGCCTCACTGACATCTCACTGCTGTGTAGGCATCAGGGAAATAGCTACTCTTTTTCCCTCCGCTTCTTTTTTTGGGGGGAAAAGAGAGCAGAGCACAGAACTCTGGGATAAGACAGTGGTCTCCAACCTTTTTAAGTAGATCACTTTTCAAATTAAAGCAACTCAAGATCTACTATGCACCACCCTCCCCTTCTCCACCCACCTAGCAGGTCAGTCTGTGGGAGGGGGGGGGCAGATCAAGGCAGAGGGAGAAAAAATTATCTGGGGGCATGCCCCCCAGCAGGTAGATCTGTGGGGACAGGGCAGGAGCAGGGGCTGGGCAGTGGGACAAGTGGAGGTCCGGGGGAGGGCAGCTACAGCAGCTGTGAGGGAGGGAGTGGGGCTGGGGCAGGCCCTGCACAACCAGGATGGGACGTGGGATGGAGCCATGAGCAGCTCATCCAGGGGATGTGGGAAGCGGGGGCATGTAGCCCAGGAGGGCGGGGGGGGGTGACCCCAGATCTGAAAGTAGGGTGGGGCAGCTGGGCTGCTGCCAGGCTCTTCACAGTGCGGGTGTTGGACTGGGTTGTGCTCAGGCCAGGTGGCAGCAGTGCTGGGAGCAGAGCAGGGCAGGGCTGCAGCCACCCAAAAATTCACTGTAGTCCCCTCAGACCTCCAACCCACCCTTCCCAGCGCAGCTGCCACCTGCCCGAAGCTCAGCGTGGCCCAGTCTGCAACTGCAGCCTGCCCTCCTTCATGTGCAGATTCTGGGCACAGCCCCCATGCCCTTGGGTGGGAAAGGGGCAGGGTGAGGGGAAAGCTGTACCAGGCTCTTCCCGGTGGGGGGGCTGGGCTATGGCAAATTTTCAGGTGGCTGCAGCCTCTCCTGTAGTCCCACTCCCTGCACTGCCACCGCCCAACCCAAGCACAGCCCAACCCAACACCTCTGCCAGGAAGAACCCAGCAGTCCCCTGGCTCCAGCCATCCCTGCATGCATATGCCCCCCATGCTGCATGACCTCCCCCCCCACCTGTGGTCCCCAGACAAGTTGCTCACTAAGGTGGCCATCATAGAGGGCATTCCAGTTTTCTGCTACTCTGTCCACTATTGATTAGAAACCCCAATGCCTTTATGTCCTCTATTTTTCTCTTCAAGAAGAAAAAAAAAAAATAAAGCACATAATGGCATTGGGTTTTCTTATCAATAGAGGACAACCAGACTGTCCTCCATGATGGTCACCCTACTGCTTACGGCTCCATCCTGCCCCTAGCCCTGGCTCTGCAGGGCCTGCCCCTGCCACACTCCCTCCCTCACAGCTGCTGCAGCCACCCGCACTGCCCCATGTTTTGGGGGAGGTGGGGGGAGTTAGAGCACATGCTGGGCTTTGCATCCCGCTGTTGGGCTAAGCCTCATCCCTCATCTAATCAGAGACTTAAGAATCAAAGGGAAGCTGGGTGATAGTGACCACAAGTTGATCGCTTTCACCAATCATCGCAAAGCTGGCAAGTCAGCCAGCAATGGAGTAGTCCTCGACTTCAGGAAAGCTGACTTTCATAAGCTCAGGAGGCTTGCTCTTGAGGCCTGAGAGGCCATGATTTCACAGGGAGTAGAGTTCAGGGTGAGTGGTTGCTCCTTAAGGAAGTGATCCTAGAAGCACAAGGGAAGTCCATCCCAACCCATAGCAAAGGTGGTAAAATGGCTCAGCAACCCCCTTGGCTCAACAGGGAACTCATGGATCTCCTATGTCTAAAAAGAGAGGTGTATAAAGGATGGAAGACAGGAAACACCATTAAAGGAGGAATATTACTACGTTGCTCCACACCTGCAGGGAGTGAACTAGAAAAGCCAAGGCTGCAACTGAATTCCATCATGCTATATGCATCAAGAGCAATAAAAAAAGTCCTTCTTCCAATGTGTGGAGAGTCTACAGAAAAACAAGGCAACATTGGACCCCTGCTAAGCCAGCTGGGGCAGCTGACTACTGACAACCAGGAAAAAAAAAAATCTGCTTAATGATTACTTTGCATCATTTTTTCCCACCAGTCCAAAAGGGACCACCCTGACTAGCATTATGTGGGATTGACCAGGGTAAGGATGAATATATGCCCACCATTGGTGTGGATCTTGTGAGGGAGCATCTTGAGAGGCTGGACTTCATACAAGTCAGCTGGTTCACATAGGTTGCACCCAAGAGTGCTAAAGGAACTGGCAGACATCATAGCCCAGCCCCTGGCGAGGATATTCGAGAACTTGGGGCGCTCAGGCAAAGTACCTGAAGTTTGGAAGAGGGCCAACGTGGTTCCCATCTTCAAAAAAGGGAGGAAAGAAGACCCAGGAAACTACAGGCTAATCAGTTTAACCTCAATCCCGGGAAGATTTTGGAAAAAAAATTACCAAAAAAAACCCAACGTTCTTGACAGGCTAACAGAAGGCAACATTCTGAGGGACAGCCAGCATGGCTTTGTTGTGGGTAGGTCTTGCTTGACCAATCTCATTTCCTTCTATGACCACATGACATATCACCTGGACAAAAAGGAAGACAAAAATGTCATACATCTGGACTTAAAAAGCCTTTGACCTGATGTCCTATGATGTCCTTATTGAAAAATTGGGCAACTGTGGCCTTGGCTACTCCATAGTCCAATGGCTGGGGAACTGGTTCCAAGGTCAGACCCAGAGGGTGGTAGTTGATGGAACCGAATCAGTGTGGTACTCGGTAACTAGTGGCGTCCCCCAAGGCTCTGTTCTCAGACCTGTACTCTTTAATGTCTTCATAAGCTATCTGGACTCTGGTGTCAAAAGCAGACTGGCCAAGTTTGCTGATGACACCAAACTTTAAGGGAGAATATCCACACTTGAGGATAGGCTGGTGATCCAGGCTGACCTTGATAGGCTTGCAAGGTGGGCAGATGAAAATCTGATGGCATTCAATACGGAGAAATGCAAGGCGTTCTACCTTGGAAATAACAACCCACATCACACTTATAGGTTCAGCAATGCTACACTCACTAGCACCATGACCAAAAGAGACTTGGGGGTCATGATTGACCACAAGATGAATGAGTCAATGAGATACCGAAGCTGGCAATGCGAATAAAACTCTGGCTTGCATCTACTGATGCATCTCAAGCAAGACCCAGGATGTCATCCTCCTGCTGTACTCTGCCTTGGTGAGGCCGCAGCTGGAGTACTAATCCAGTTCTGGGCTCCATAATTTAGGAAGGAGATGAAGAAGCTTGAAAGAGTCCAGAGGAGAGCCCCATGCATGATCAGAGGGATCAGAATAGGCCTTAGCTTTGAGCTATTGGACTCTTCAGCCTGAAGAACCACAGGCTCCAGGGTGACATGGTGGCACATATGGGGTGTACATCAGGATCTGGGGGAACACCTGTTCACCAGAGCACCCCAGAGGATCCCAAGAGCCAATGGTCACAAACTCCTGCAAGACCATTTTTGGCTGGACATAAGGAATAAACTTCTCACTGTCCGAGCCCCCAAGGCCTGGAACAGACTCCCCCCAGAGCACCTACTCTGGACACTTTCAAGAAACATTTGAATCCTTACCTTGCTGGGATCTTTTGATCCTAGCTGACTTCCTGTCCCTTGGGCAGGGGGCTGGACCTGATGATCTTATGAGGGCTCTTCCAGCCCTAGTGTCTATGAAATCTATGAATGGAGATTTAAAAACAAAACAAAAAGAACCCCAAACACATTGTACGTCATACTAAGGGTGTTTATACACATGCTCTGGGGTGAGGGGATTCGCTTTAATTAGAGCAGCTCCAAAAGCCTGAAGCGTCACATGTATCAGCATCCCCACACTGCAAAATAGCAGCGGGGGCACTTTAACTAAAGTTTGTCGAAAAATGGCAGTGAGGATGCCAGACACATGATGCTGGAGTCTGCTGGAGCTTGGTAATTACAACAGACTCACCTGAGTAATTACAGCATGCCCAGAGCAGCCTCACTGCACTGCCCCTAGCCCCATCAAGAGATGCCTTTCCCAAAGACTACTTCCAACTCCATTGTATCAGGGAATCAGAACCCCTCTGCGACAAAGTAGTTGTGCTGAACACTTGCCACTTTATATGTTGCAACAACTTGAATCACTTTACCCACCCAACCAGGTATTAGACACCAGAGCAAAACGTAGAAAAAACAAATCCCAAACATTCTGGCCTAAGGGGAAAAGCTTCCTTCCTAGTCTTGAAAAAGACAGGTACAGCAATCAACAGTGTCCAGAGCAGACTGGAAAAGCCCAGTCACAGATTCTATGTATGGGAGCTGCTGATCTGAAGGCAACAGTGGGCTCCATCTGCTATTTTTTTTAAATAAACAGGATAAAAAACAGCTTCCTCCATGGTGGACAGGAAACCAGTGCCTTACTCAAGCTCTCTTCTCTCCCAGCTAGTTTGCAAATCAAGTGATGTTCCCCACTATTCTCCCCTTCCCCCCACCCCCCCAAGAGCACCATTAAAAAATAAAAGGTGGGGGGCAGGGAAGAAGTCAAAATCCCTTGTCTGGAGTATTAAACCAGAAGTGCCACCCTCCTTCCCCAGTTTTGGGAGTGTGAGGTCTGCATTCTGTTGCATTAAAACCAGCATCATCTTCCAGGCAAAAAATAAAATAGGTGAGCACTTGCTTGTTTCAATAAATCCAGAATGTGCCGCATTAAATGAGACATGATTCAACAAATCAGTGAATCTTCTGATGCAACTG
>NW_005842382.1:992310-1027654 GCF_000455745.1 Alligator sinensis | reverse complement strand
CAGTCCTGCTTCAAGAAGCTGTTCAGTGTAATATCTCAAGGCCTTTCTTACTCGCAACAACAGCTCTGCATACTTGACAGGAGCTAGACAACGTGGCAAATATTTTCAAAGCAAGTACCAAAAATGAGAGAAATTTAAATACAAATAAAAGTTACAAATATGTTTACTTCCAATTACTTTAAAAGGTGGAGAAACTTTCAGAGAATGCATGCAAGTACAAACAGTACAAATATGGTAAAGTAACTTTTAGCAACTTAGGGGGAAAAAAAAGGACTGGCAATATGATTTTTAAATTAAGTCAAAAAGACTTGGACTTACAATAACTCATATCTTAGTTATCCTTAGTGATTCCTCAAATAACTGCAATTTTCCCTGGCAAATAAAGAAGGAGGAAGATTGACTGTAGATATTATTTATTTATTTTTATAAAATCTATCTAATCTATCTATCAAGGACTGTACCTTGATAGTGAACCATGATTTGGATCCTTTGAAATCAGAAGAAACCTTAGCTTATTTTAAGAACATGTTTACAATTTATAGTGGTTATAACGTGGTATATAACCACGGTGCAAATCAAGACTGGCTGAGGATTCTTTCACAGAAAGTAGTCTAAGTGGAACATGTTGCCTCATGTTTTCCATAGAGAGTTGTTCCATCTTCACAAGCAGCTACAAAACTACCAACTGGTATTAATTATTGGTATGATATTTGGTATCATATAGTAACCAAGAAAAAGCTATGCAGCATTTTAAGAAAAGGTAAGGGAAGAACAAGTTTACAAGATTTAACAATGTGAGTTTTGGAACCTAATCAAAAGGAAAAGGCAAAAAGTTCAGAGGACTCCCATGTTTATTTTAGGTAACTTCTCTCTAGCTAGCTTACTGAGCAGTACCTAAGGAACCCACCTCAGAGCAAGGAGCAGGTTGCTTGCAGTGCAGCCTCCTAATTACTAAGACTGATGGGATTCCTTCCACTGCGGCTCTCATAAAAAAAAAGTAATGTAGAAAACTTACTAATAATTTCTTGGTTACACTGATGTTCCCCTTCGTCATCACAGTAGCAGATTTTCAGGGCCCTCTTCCTTAGCTAAGAATCTGACCTGTGATCAGTAACGCTGATTCACACAGCATTATTGCATTAATCCTGGATCACAGGTGATCAAACAGGCCTAGCATCAATTCCCAGTTCAAGGAGCAACTTTGCCTTAAGAATTTATACTAACCAGAGATGAAAGCAGAGAACAAACTTTCCCAGTTAGCCAGACAACATCCTCTTTACAAAATAGTCTCTATACAGGCAATATGACCACAGCACATCTTTCAGACCAAACATTTACTTGCATAATAAGAAAACAAAGTTGGATAACTAAGTAATACATTGGTAGTTATAAAGACAAATAAGTCAGCACAAATACGTTGTTAAAAACAGAGCCATATAGACAGACAGCAAATAGAATATCCAAACATTCAGCTCTGAAGTTCCAGTGTTTATATTCAGAAAGTTATATGCACACTGAACAAGTAGTTAAGTAATGTTATTTTTAGACAATCTGGAAGTTAGCTGGCCAGTTAACTGTGACCAGTTAAGCATTTCAGAAACTATGCTAAGATAAAGCTTAAAATTAGTTCTTAGAAGGCAGGAGAATAAGTTGCCAGATTATCCATCATCTACTTACACTAATGGTTAACCTACCAGACCAGTATTTTACTTATGGTTCATATTTTGTAATTTTAAACATTGAAATGTAAGTGTAGAATGTAAATGACTACTTTCTTTAAATCTAAATAAGATTTAAATAAAACAAAACTGCATAGCACTCAAGGTATCAAAACATAACAGTAGCCTTTTACATAATAAATCACATGGTGCATTTTTACACATGCTCAGGGAGGTGCGGGGGGTGCTTTAAGTATTGAGCACTTAATTAAAATTGCCCGAGGATCATGTGTACCAGCATCCCCCCACGCTGAAAAATGGCGGCAGGGCACTTTGAACTAAAGCTCATTGAACAAGCTTTAGCTCAAAGCGCCTTGCGCTAATATACATGTGACAACAGTCTGCTGGAGCACATTTATTTCCGTGCTCCAGCAGACTTGATTAAAATCGAGTCTGCTCCAACATTCTGGATTTCCAACATGGAGCCAGCTCCCTGAACAGGTATAGGAGCCCCTTAATGTTATTTCCACAAGGAATATTTATATTTGAGAAATTTGGAACAGATAGGTTTTCCTGGCATAGCAGTACACAGACATTATGAAACTACTTTGCCCCTGATCACATCAGATTAATAATTAAAAGATTCAAGAAATCAACTTTCTTTGGTACAAATATTTAAACTCTCAACTGAAGGCTACTCCTAAACAGATACACTGCAGTTCCTTTTAATTTAAAAAGTTGATTCCTGATTATTATCTGATATTTGACGTGTTTTATTAGATCAAAACACAGAATGATGAAACTTCCAGTACTGGCTTAAACACCACATTAGATTTATCTAAGCACTAACTATATGATGTCAGATTGCATTGAATATTTAACTTCTGCAGTACAAAAACATTTCTGAAAATAATATGGATTAGACAACAAGTAAGGCCATTAGCCCTCCAGCCCTTTAACTAGAATTATAATACTCACTTCTTAGCATGCTATTAAGTATGGCAGGAAAAATCTTTTATCCAAAATATCTGTTATTCACCACAGCAGGACAATGTTGGCAATCAGCTAGGCTTAGAAATACACATGGTTGTATCTGGGTGCATCTACATGTACTTTAATGTGATGAAATCAACTGCTCTTGGGCACAGCATTTACATGTACTCCCAGGGCCATGGCACTTTGAGCTGGGGTGGAGCAGCCCCAGGCTGTCAAGAGGCCCAGTCCTGGGTTATGGGTGGTGGCATCATGACCGGCTGGGGCACGAAGGTGCTAAAATGCAGAGCCAGGTGGCAAACACCTCATGCCCCAACCAGCCCCTTTCACCATCTACACCTGTGTTTTAGTGGACTAAAAATTACTCCACCGTAGGACAGAACTGTCCCCAACAGTACTATCCTTTGGTACAGTTAGTTAATTTACTGTGCCTTAATACCATCGCACGTGTAGACTGTGACACTTTATGGTGAAGCCAATTAGTCAATTCTGCAATAAATGCATCCTCTGTGCACTCTATTGATGTACAGAAAGAGCATTACATCTTCCTGCAGTGCTTTTAGTTCGCACAAAATATTAACCCCAGTAACACTAAACTGTTTACCATCAATTGATTGCAAACTCTCATTTCAACGTTTGGCAATATTCAGTCTGCTAATACTCAAGGTCTTGTACATAAGAGAGATGTGGCTCTAAACTTCACTCCATGAAGTGAGTCTGTACTTTCTTGAGCTTCCATTCATTCTCTAAACCCAGTGTAAAAGTTATCTGCTCATTTTCAAGATCCTGGATTTGTTTCACATTCACATCCACTACTCCCTGCTGGCTGTCTTCATGCCAAAGTTTCTCTTTCTGTCACTGTTAGAGAATCCCAGCCCTTTGATTTGACCCACCTATCTGAAACTCCCTCCATTCAAATTACCTCTATTTTCTTCAACCTTCAGTTTAATGTCATTTTGTATCAAAAAAGTCCCAACATCCCTTAATAAGGGGAGAAAGCTACATTTGTGGCTGTCTAGATGGTAATGAAAGGAAACTGTCTAGTAGCATACGCTTTCCTCAACAAGAGTTTCTGTATCCAAGAACCTTCCAACTCATCTGTAAATGAGATTTAGCATAAACAATACCATGTTAAAAACTGCTTTGCCCTTACTTTATAATAGTGTACTATTACTAAATTAGTAACTAATTCACAAGAACAGTTTCAACCACCAAAAAGGTGTCTCTTGGGATTCTAACATTAAGTAAGGAGGCTCCAAGTATTCTGTAGTCTCATTAAATCTTTCTCCCAGTTGCTACTGAATAAAAACAGTTTTAACTCTCACTTGAACAGCAGGAGAGCAACTGACATTCAGGCTATAGTGCTGTAGTTGAATTTTCCAAGTAACACTACAGACAAAGCTTGAGAGTGACATGATCTTTCATGTACATACCTCACACTATAGAAACAACGAGAGTTAAGTTGCTGTAATGCTGCTACAAATAAAATCCTTGGCTGTCTGATAAAGCTAATGAAAAACATTAGTTACAGGAGAATGCATGGTGCTAGGAGTTTGACTGAGGGAAGGCAAAGAAAGTAAAGAATGTGAAACAAGCCATACAGAACTAAAAAATGCCAATCCCCCACCCACAACTTAATGGGAGGGGCTGCTTGTAACACCAGCAGGGTCAAAACAGCATCCAGGAGGAATGGAGGAGACAAGAGCATATACATGGGCAGGGCACGAACCACTCTGCCTCCCTTCAGGCACTCAAACTCCCAGTGCACATAAACTGAGCTTTTGTTGTGGTGCAGATTTGAACCAGGTTCCCAATCACTTAACCCGGTTTGTGTGCAATTTCTGTCCCTAGCCACACTGGCTGGGTTTATGGGGGGGGGGGGGGATAGGGGAGCAGGGGGAGAGGAGGTTAACTGGCTCCTGTGCTTCCACCCATTCCTAGTCTATTTAAACTCTATTCCAAATTTTCAAAGACCTCTCTTCCTGTTCAAAGGCCCAAGAATGTCACAGAGCAAAGGTGTATCAACAGAAAATATGCAGAAGACAGTGTAAGCAGGAGCCCTGTGCAGATAGATGCTAAAAAAGGACAGCTCCTAGAGGTAAATGGGAGTAAATATTCCACCAGTAAACTCTGCACTTTTGGGAAATAAGGAAAAGCAAGGTTCCTGTGTCAGCAACAGTCAGAAGTGAACTGAGTCCTGGGGATGGGGCACTGGATACAACTCAACATCATAAGCTGCATGACAGGAGTCCTGTCACCCCAAGTTAACAAGTGCCTGATATATGAAAATGTATGTGTGCATGATGCCCCTGTCCCAGGGGCACCAATTAACAGCACTGTACCCAATGGCTTGAATCCATTGCTTGTAGGTGTACATTAGTGCTGCCTGGTCTAAGGGACAAGGCAAGACGGACTGAATGGGAAAACTATCAGATAAAAAAGGTAGAGAAAGTGAAGGGAGGAGAGGGGGAGAACAATAGAAATATGATGACTGGGACAAATCTGTATAGATAAGCTAATTGCATGCAGACACAAAACTGATTAAGGAGATAGATTTGTTCAGTATGTGTTGGGAAGGGGCTCAACAAAACCCCAAAGCACTCATCTTTCCTATCAAAAGGTGTGGGTTCCTGCCTTTTATTAATGGAAAATAATCTCATATTTATGCATCATCTTCATAAAGATCCATTTTGAGCCACCACGTGCACGCAAGATCACTAATCTTGAAATCATACTTCCCACTCTCCTCAAACTGAGAGATTAAAACTGTTCTATTTTTATTTTTCTCCTTAAATTAATTAGCTGAAAGAAATGCATGTAGAAATAAATGTAGTCTCCATAGCATGTTAAACTTTTCCTTCAGTTCTAAGAAAGCTTTCAAAAAAGCAAGCAAGCAACTCTCTCCCCCACTTTTCAAAAAAAAAAAAAAAGGACTTCATATCCCAAATGCATGATGACCTCTGGAGCAGTAAGAATCCCCAGCAGCTTAAGCTCAGGCTACCCCAGAGTTTCAGTG
Organism: Alligator sinensis; assembly: GCF_000455745.1. NCBI lineage: Eukaryota > Metazoa > Chordata > Crocodylia > Alligatoridae > Alligator > Alligator sinensis. The sequence goes on along the minus strand of NW_005842382.1, from coordinate 1,021,987 downwards.
TTGTTGACACTCCTAGCTTACAGGTCTGCTTCAGCCTAATGGTGTCCCTGAATAGGTTATCAGATACATGGATATGAAATGAAAATGTTCTGAAAGCCAAATACGATTTATTTTAGCTGGTCTGGTTAATGAAACACAACCAGGAGAGAAAAAAAAAATTGTACAAACATTTGATAGCTTGCTCAACACTTGAGCATTGAGTCAGTATCCTCCATAAAAAGTCCAGCATAGTTTTTTACCTGATGGTCATGACTTATCCTGCAGAAGATGGACTCTGCCTTTCACATGCAATTTCTCTCTCCTCTCCCATTCAGCTTTGTTCCCTCATGCACATACAAATAGCTGGTGAGAGACCCTTCCTTTTCTAACCTCCAGTCCTTTCTTCAGATGACTCACTAACCGCATTCAGCAATCTGGGTGCCCTTGGAAGTGATCCACTAGATTGCAGGTCATCTGCAAAACGGTTAGCCCACTTGGCAGAACCCACATCCTTAACTGGTTACCACTGTAAAGCATAGATCAGGGATGCTCAACCCCCATGCTGCAGGCCGGATCCAGCCCAGAGAACTATTTAATGTGGCCTATAGGGGTCCCCCATGGATCCAAAAACTTGACAGTGGGGGAGTGACGGCAGCATTGCCACTCCTCTGCTGTCACTTTCCAGACTCATAGGGAGCCCCCCAGGTGAGACAGAGTGGTCCTGCACTCTAGAGCCAACATGCCAGGCCCAATCTGGCCAGCACAGGGCCAAGTGGAGCTGTTGTGAACCCAATCTGGCTTGCAGACTGGGCCTGTGCCAATCATTCAGCCTGCAGGACTGAAGGTTGAGTACTGCCGGCCTAGATTAACCTATTCAAATGACAGTGAGCCTTGGCCTAACCCAGACATGGCTAGTAAAATACAAGTCCATTGCTCACCTATTTCCCATTCCCAGCAAGTCTCTCAAAAAAAAAAAAAAACCCCAAAAACCCTAACTCCTTGAGGTCACTTCACAAGCCATCCAAGACTAAACAGAGAAAGTGAGTCACAAATATTAATAAAAATATTGTGGAAATCTTCCATGTGGAAGCCATGACTATAGCTTTGTTGCAATATTTCTGCTTTAAATCTGTTCATGTTTTAATAATGCATGACTCCATTTCCCTGACCAGCTTATATACAAGTAAGGAAGGGTTAATAAGACCCTTCCTAAAACCCAGAGCTGCCCAGTGGATGAGACAAGATATGCTTTCAACAAAGAAATTGAATAGCTTTGTTGAAACTTCATGGGACAGTCAGGAGGCAGAGAGGGTGGGAGATGGATGGAAGGGCTTGAATAAGAGAGTGTCTGCCTGACAACTGAAGAGCCTGTAGAGTGCTTGTGCTGTGTGGACTGGATTGGGATCAGAGGAGCTGCTAAACCATTTGTAGAGGGCAAGAAAACCTTGTGGCCTTTGTCTCCCAAAATGTGCTTTATTTTAGTGGAGCTCTCCAATTTGCTCTTTGGGACTTTGGGGTGCACTTATCCTTTGAAAATTAAGTCCTGCTCTTCAGAGCTGACCTAAAAAAGGTAGCTTCCTGAAGCTGGGCTGCAGATACCTTTCTATCTCCTGACCCTCCCTGGTTATCTCAGTCAGATGGAGCTTGGGCTCCCCTTACTCTAGAAGCCATGTTTGGTCTGGCTTCCAGAGATACTCTGGAAACCAGACAAGGCTGAGGATCCCAAACAAGCACTCCCCTTGAGGCACTTTGATAAAAAGACTAAAATTTAATTTTCGGAAAACAAATTCCTTCAAATCTACTTCTTATACAGAATTCCATTCTTTAAACTAGTTGGTTGATTAGATACCATATACAAAAATGCAGATTATACTTGCCAACCTGTTAATATCCAAGTACAGACAGTTAAAAGGGTACCTTTAGATAAGCTATTTTCAGAAAATAAAAACGCTTAAAAGCAAAGCACAAAGTGTGACAGGAAAAGAAAGAAGAACCCCTGTTGTAGGTTTGTTTATCCTCTGCAGTGATTATCCACTGGTTTAGCTACCTGAGCCTATGTCTAAATATGCTGCAACCTGATGGGAGTATCCTACAGTTATAAGCAAAACATTATTCATCTTTAATAATTTTATGGGGGGGGGGGAAGAGGGGGGAGATGTTGAAATGGTCCCAAAATATAAAAAATTAAATTTTGTCCTGTGAAGCCTAGAAAATATATTTTAAATTTACAGTAGAGATCTGCCACTTGAATTCAAGGGATCATGAGAGAGAAATTTCAAAAGTTCTGCATGTAGTGGGAGAACCATGATTTCCCCCACCCTCTCCCTACTTAAGTAATTGCTCAGTCTTCTATGTTTGTGGAAGATGCCCTAAAAGATAAGACGGCCTCCTAAGACCATCAACTAGCCATGACTTTTAGCTTTAGCATTCACATAAGAACTATCCTCAGAGTTCATTCACTACTCCTATGCCTTTAGGTTTTTTTTACATTAAAGCTGAACATGAAGAAAAAAAAAAAAAAAATGTTAAAGCATTTTCATTTGAATATTTCTAATAAGCGCTATCCTTAAAAATGCTTGTGTTTGCACATTATACATGGTACCAATCCCATTAGGCTCCAAATGTTAAGTATTAAATTAGAGTTTAGGTGTTATTTTTTTCTATTCACTGTTCTTGAAGGGGACGGGGCGTGTGTATGCACACGTGTGTACATGAGCATGTCTATGTGCACAAACATGCAATTTTCTGACCATTAAAAATAATTTAAAGACATTAAAAAATAACCTTTATATATGATCCTATATAAAAAAAAGAAGTCATAGTCAAAACACACAAGATCACTGCCATTAAAACACCACTTTAGAATACTGTACTGGAACTCCTGGAATTTCCTATCTTAATATTTGTAGAAAATCTTAACATTTAACCTAAATTTGGGGCCTAAAGTATCACTGTACATGTCAGAGAGTTTCTATTTTTGAACTGTATCAGCCTTAAAGAACTACCTCAGGAGATTGATGAAAGACTTAATATCTTACTATCTCTAGGTAAATATTAATTCACTGATGTATGAGAGTTAAAAGTTCCCAACCTAGTTCCCGTTAGACTGCCACATTAAAAACTGACAAATACTGAACACTGAAGATAAGAGTTGGATCAAGGAATCAGTATTAGAAATAGAAAATAATATTCCTGTGGGCTAGCTTTGAGAGACATGGGGAAAGTGAAAATATGGAAGTACTATAAATTGTTAATGACTTTGTCCTACTTGTTCTGCAGACAAACAGTTCACTTCAATCCTATATGTTGATCTATAAAGCAAAAATTGCCAAAGTTATTACTCATGGTTCTACTTTTAATAAAGATGGCAAATAAATAAATAAATAAATAAATAGATAAATTGATGAGATAAGGACCACCACATTTCTCCAACTGAAAGATATTTTGTGGTGCTCTTCCCTCTCCATTTACCTAGGAAATGCAACAATGCAGAATTTTATAAAAAGCCAGAATTGGTTCAAAATATGAGATGGCACTGGAAACAATATATGAAACAGTGGTCTATAGTCCTTTTGTAACAAAGTTTATGCTACTTGTAACACTACTAATATTATTGGTAAGAAGATCCTAACAGATTATCTCCAGGGTTTTATTCACTTATGTTGCAGCAAGGGTAAACTATCAAATCCTTGCAGATTTGTATCTGGCTTTATTTTAACACTTCTCTCAAGCACAAAGATCTTGGACTGAGATTTCTTTACTCCCCTCCCCAAAAAACCATCTTCACTTGGACTCTAAATATTTGCTCTGGCTGCCTGTCAAAGAAAAAACAGTTTCTCTCCCCTAATCTAGGGGGTTTTGTTGAGTCTCTCCCTCAACAGCCTCATGCTTTTGAACAAAAGAAATGGTGTAGTCCTAAATGGAAATAAATCACATAACTGGGAACTTAACCATGGCATTAAACTAGGACATGTTTGGGTCACATTAAAAGAAAGCAAGCAGCAAATGAGTCTTTCAGCTTCCTTCTGACCATTTGGCACAAACCATTTTGCCTGTCTGATTATCTGCCATCTAAGCAGCAGTAGTCTTGGAAACAGAAAATGCTACATTTTACCCATAGTTTAAGCAACCTTTTCCTTTTGTTAAAGGCCAAAAAAGCAGATGGAGAAAGTAAAACTAAATGCATGCAATATAATCATAATCTCAGCCAGAGTACCATGACATCAGAGTAAATACCAGGTCTTGAAACTGATATGCAAGATCTAATGGACTTAACCTTCCTTCCTGAGGGCTGCAAAACCATTTGGGCCAAGTACAGACAGTCAAAAAGCCTGAGGCTGAATTGATTCAGTCTTTGCAGGAAAATCTAAGCTGTAAAGATTGAACCAATAAGCAAATGAACAGACATTCAGTTTTGATTCAGAAAATGCAGTCATATGCTTGCAGCGGCTCAGGCCAGAAGCCGGGGGGGGGGGGGGGGGGGGGGGCGCCCCAACCCCGGGCCGGGTTGGTTCATGGCTCTCTCTCACATACCCAGCATGGGCTGTGTGTTCACTTCCTCTTCCTGCTGCCCCTGAGGTATATGGGATTTGTAGTCCACAATCACAGCAGCAGAACTCTTCAGGGTTGCTCACTGCTTTCTCTTCCTGCTTCTAGATGCCTCTGGGATTTGTAGTCCACAGTCACAGCCAGCACTTAAGTTTAGCAAGGCAGGGCAGCTCTGTAATTGGGGGAAAGGTAGTCCACAGCAAATTCGCCTCATACAAAGAGAACACTCCAATTAGCTTCTTGTTAGGCATTAGGAATGCCTTCTCACTAGCAGAGGGGAATCAGAATCAACTGACTAAACCTGAGACCCTGCCATCATGATCAAAAGAATAAAAATTAATTATTCCCAAATTGAGTATAGAGGCTTAAGAGTGCTTTTATTAAGCCAAGACAGCACCCCCAGCTGCAAAGGTTCACCCTAACCCTAGGGTTTATGGGAATTTTGTTCAATTATGTTTTTGGTTTCTCTGCAGAAGGAAAAACCTAGTCCCAAAATGGGTTAAGGGAACTCTGGGATATAAAGGGACATAAAAAAAAACAAACCAGAAGGCAAATAGTTAGACCCAACATGTTAGGCATTCATAATCTATATTCCATTCAGTATGCAATTCCAAGTTTATCTACAACCTTTTAGCTGAGTATCCATTTCATAAAGCAACCTAGATTAAAGTGAGAGTTATGTAGAGAAAAAAAAAAAACCTCACAATCCAGGTCAGGTGACATTAAAGATATTTATAGTTTTAACTAGTACCTCATGACAACCTATTCAGAGTTTGCTATTTGAACTACTACCATAATGAAAGTGGCCAAAAGGAATGGGAAAGAAGCCAATCTACAACACTTCTTAAGAAATATATAACTGGCTGAACAAACAGATAAAACAGAGGAAGAAAAGAGCAGTCTAAGCTGAAAGGGGAAGCTTAACTTTGATACATTAGTAAATCTTTCAAGTGTTCATAACTCAAGAAAGCCTATGCTAGCTCCGTTAGAGAAGAACAACTTTCAGATCTTCTGTAGAGCTACAGAAAAGTGTTCACATTGACCCATTTTTCCCCCCCCCCCAACTGCTCAGGCAAGTATTCTTAATTCTATCGAATCAAAAGTTCACCCTCTTTAAAATTTCAAGTTTCTAGGTTATTGGGATATACCAATTATGAAGTGAAAGTGAATGGACAGTGTGTCTTAAGCCTGCAGACAGAAAACCCAGTGCTGCTGATACTCTCAGCTTTTATAGCTCCTATTCAAAAACAGTAAAAAGAAAAATAATATCAATTTTCCTCTGTTTCTGCAATTAAGCATACACTGTTGTGGAATTACGCACTGAAGCTATTCCCCGGAAGGACTAGAGAGCTGGGAAGCAGAGAGTCTAAGGGTGAGAAAGAAGCATAATCATTCCTCAACATGGGAGCCAAGAGTCTGAAAGACAGACATCAGGCCAAATCCTCCTCTCATCATACTACCCCATCCTATTTGCCATAAATCCATACGGTTAGGAAGGGGCTGCGGCCACAACAAGGATTAGGCCCCTCGTGGTTCCCCAACCTTTTGCCCCTGGCACGCCAACATCTTGCAAGTCAAGGTTGTGGGTGTTTTTGGTACTCTGCTCAAAAACATGGCTGACCCCTGGCCCAGGCTATTCCCCTTTCCCAGATGTTCCATGTAGGAAAGGGCCAGCTTTCAACATAGGGATCACCACCAACCATAAGGCAAGCCCACTCTCCCTGCTCTTTCCATATTTTGCATTAGTCTTTGGCTTTTAGGTTCATGTCTGTGAGCTACATGGTGTGTGGTAAAGTTTCAAAAGGCCTAAATGTTCGTGGATGGCCAGAAGAAAGAAGGGAGAGATAGAAGGGTTCGAGCAGTAGAAAAGGGTGCAGCAAGAAGAAAGAGAAACAAAAAACTGCAACAGGTATATAACTTAGCTTAGGGAAAATCTGTAAAGAATGCACTTGAGAAAGTGAGTGAGAATGCAGGAATGGAGTGCCCACAGAAATGGGAGGCACTCCAGCAAGATGACATAGCATGACCAATTATAGGAAAGGAAATAAAAAGAAAGAGGAAAGGGCCAGAAACTGTAACATAACAAATACATGTCCTTTATATTGCAGAGGAGTATGATTTAGTGGGAACTGACTGTACAGGTATTTTTTATCCTCCATATTCTCAAGCTAGGACAAAATGAGTATATTTTTCAAGCTCTGACTAACTTGCCTTTAGGCTCGATACAATAGATAACCTAGCCAAAAAGTACAAGGCTGGGGCTTACATTCTTGCAAAACTGAGAAGACAGTAAATCTTTCATTGCTCAGACAGCTTTTTGCTTTTACAATTTTTGGCCTTTACATCGCTCTCCTATCCCCCTCTCCCAAAAACAGGGGAACTAGTCTTACCTTATTTATTAGAAGTCTCGAAGAATTAGGAGGATACAAGTAGTGCTGTAGCTGGTGTGGAAGCCAAAATATAACTTTTGGTCTTTATTAGTGGCGAGGGAAGGGGTGATATGGGAAACAGATCCAAGTCCTATCCCAGAACTCTTCATAACATAGGAATAACTAATAGCTTTCAAATGCACACTTCACTATTGCAGAAGCCTTCCTCCTATTCTCCTCCCCTCATCCAACTCAAGCACTGGCTGGCCACTCCTGACCACAGATACCTCCCCTTGCACAGAGGAAGGTGGTGATATCTTTTCTGCAACAGGCTCCAGACACAGGACGTATCATCAACTACCTTCTCTGCCTAACCCCTCCCGAGCAAGTTCACACTGGTTCCCTCCCTGATCCAATCCTTGCTGGATTCCCAGAACAGACAAGCAGGTAGGGGGGGAAGTTCTTTTCAAAGTAGGTCACTGCAAGGAGATTCTTAACAGCAGTGACTTCTGTGCAGTTGTTGCTCTCCTGACACCCAAATGGTATTGTAAAACCCCTCCTAATTCCTGCTCTCTTGGGAAGAGAGAGCAGGAAGAGAGAATTTATTTCAATTTATATTTTAGATGATTAAGATAATTATGATTTTTTTCCCATGGGAGTGGAAGGAAGGAAGGGGAGGGAAAAAGATTAACCTGTCTTAACCCTTTAAGCAATTTTAAAAATTGGCAAGATCCTACTCTATTAAATGATTTAAAGGTTCTTCTGAATTACCACAATTAATACTAAGAAAGGACTGTTAGCTCAAATTAGGACCTAAAGAGCTTAATATTTGGTTAAAAATGCTCACAAATTAAAAAGGGCTCCAGGAATTGAGAGTTAAAAAAAAATGCTACAGTTTTTAAAAAACTAATATTGAATGAATGGAAATACAAATATTTAATGTATCGGTATGCATAAAAAGAATAAAAATGCTTTGAAATGTATTTCCACACTTTAATGTAAGAAGTCAATTATACATATGGCACTTATAATGCTTTCTAAATATTGTTGATTTTAGAATTAATGGAGCTAATAAAAGGGAGTATGTATTTTAATTAAAACAAAAGACATTAATTTCTTCAATAGTAGATCAGTGAATTAGGGCTATGTTTCTCCACTACTTTCAATGAACGCTTATCAGTTTCACTGTTGTGTTTTTAACTTTATAATTATATGCAGGCAGTAGACTGCTTTTTATAAAGAATTTGCTTGAGTGAGCAAGATTCTTTGAATTCTTTCTTTGTTGCCTGAACCAAGGTCAGAGCTCCCTGAAGGTGTACACACACCCTTCCACTGTACATATAACACATGTTTACAACTGAGGGCCCTAAAAAGGTTTGTCCTAAAAATCCTTCACAATGTCCCTTTCAAGCAATGTGTCTCAGTCAGAGTGCCATGGTGCAACGGCATCCTGGGGCACTGTGAGAATCTTTCAAGGGTGCTGTAGGATGCCACACAATGTTAGCCTGTTAGGTGTACAAACAGGATTCTCAAGATAAACTGAAAGAATTAAAATAGGAATCCATAGTGCAAAGAACATGTTGACCTGCTGTGGGCTTTGAGTTCTTTGCAACAGACGGATTACCCTACTGTTTTTCTGTAGTCAAAAAAACAAGTAGGAACAAGCATCTTCCCCAGGGGTAAGAGTCTAAAAAAAGTTGAGAACACTGCTTTAAAGTCAAAGGAGATAAAACATTCTAGTAATTCTGAATAATTAAAACAGGTTTAAAAACAATTTACTGGAAATTAAATCCACAATTTATCACTGCACAGAAAAACAGCACTGTAAGGGACCTCACGAGGTCACCTACTAGTCCAGTGGTTTTCAATCTTTCTAGGCTCAAGGTATCCTTTGTTAGATTCAAAGCAAAAGTTAACTCTTAGCTTTCACTTGTTTTTTGACTACAGAAAAATAAAGTAATTACTCTGTTGCAAAGAACTTGCAACAAGTCAGAATGTTTTTGACGCTATGGATTTCTATTTGAAATCTGTGTTCATTTTGTAAATCAGGTTGAAAATCATTGTATTCATCTAGCCTAGTTGAGAATCACTGTACTAGTCTAACTTCTGCCTCTGGTTCAAGGCAGGATCATTCCAATCTTAAAAAAAGGCAATGATTTTCAACCAGATTATATTAAGTGTGCCTCTGTGTTCTGTGCAATATTAACACTGTTAGGAATGATTTTGCTTAGTTATACCCATTAAATCCCCCTGATTTGGAATGTTGCTGCAGGTGTGTATGTAAGTACAGAATTTGTTCCAAGTACGGCTAGAACATGGAGTTAAAACCCCAATGAGCTATGGAAATGGAGTATAGATATCAATCTTCTATAATAATTTACCACATCTCTTGTAAGAATAAGCCAAATGTTTTAAGACTGTCTGGCATTCAAGATCTAGTCTAACTCTATCCCAACTATGCAGTTAGTCCAATAAAGAGATACCAGTCTAAGAAATATTTGCCTTTCCAGATTGGAAGTTACCCAGGCACAGATGACCATATAGAAGAGGAAATGGGAGGAGGTGTCTGTATACACATTATAAATTGTTGATATGACCCTTTTAAAAAGTATACAGATTTTAAAGCAATACAAATACTCTTCCTACATACCTATTTAGCTTTCAAACACATTTTTTAAAGACTTACTAAAAACTTCTTTTCTGCTTACCTCCAAGAGGGCACAATTTTTTCTTCCCCTAAATCAAGTGAATTTCTTTCAAATAGATATAGAGATGGAGGGGAAGGAGGCAGGGTGTGCATGCTGATTTCATTGCAGTTCCTCCTGTTCAACAGTGACATCATTAAGCCTAGCTATTTATAAATGCCACCAGCTGACCAAACAACCTACATATAAACACCTCTGCAGATTTGTATAGTCATTAATCCTGACATATCTGCTGCAGCCACTTGAAGGTAAACTATTAAGTAGCTTTGTTGCGTCTTCAAGTGGTTTCATTACCAGAAAGGAAAACTATTCCTGCTTGATATCAAAAATAATTAGTGGAAAGAAATGATAACCTTCATGGTACATTTTAGAATTTCTCTTTCACCCCACCACCACCTCTGCTTTTACTCTATCTTTTATATTAAAAGACATACAACTTAAGTATGACTTCATACAGTTTTAGTGATATTTAGGCAGGAAAAATAGCCAGTTTACATGCAATTTGTCATTTAAATCACCAAGATTGAATAGGAATGCTTGCAAAGTTTTCATATTCCTGCAAAGCTTCATATAATTCCTATATAAAGGGCTTAGTCCATCTGTCCGGATGTCTGTAATGCTCTTCAAGCACTCCAATCTCTGATTGGTTGTTTCACTAATGAATCAGAGTGCAGAGCACCGCACCAGTGGCCTCACCCTCCACCCCCCCGGCCCTGCTTCTTGGAGGCGGTGGAGTGCCACTATGATGGCAGGGATGAGGCAGAGGGGAGAGGCAAGGCCAGCAGCGCTGGCCTCACTCCCCTTCCCAGCCCTGCTCCTTGGAAGCAACAGCAACATAGGGTGCTGGCAAAGGGGGACAGAGGGAATGGCAGGGCAAGCTTCTCCCCCCCTCCCATGCTCCTGTCCTGTCTGCTTTTGTCCCATCTCCCTTACACAGACACCTCTCAGCATTTAGTTGGGATACCATATGAAACAGGTTCATCTCAAACCGGTTTTAGCCATTTTCAGACTGGTTTATGTGCACTGAAAGTTTGTTCTGTTACAGGTTTAAACCAGTTTCTGATTATTTAAACAGGTTTATGTGTAATGTCTGTCCTTGGCCTATGGTGCTGGGGTGGTACAGGCAGTAAGATGCACAGTTAACAGCCCAGAGGCGGCAAGTTTAAAGCCATAGTATAAGTGCTTGACATAGCCCTGTCAGATTCCAACAGATCTGTGAATTCAGCTGAATCCCTTGTCACACAGACATGGAAAAGAAGTGCAGTTATTTAATATGCTGTTTTATATCATGTAATACTAGCAACTATTTTCAGATTTGGAAAAAAAAGTGATTAGGAACCAGTGGTTCAAGTTCCTTAGATGATTTAGATAGCTTTGGAAACTGTACCCCATAGCTATTCAATTGATGAGCTTTTATAGTTGTCATAATCTCTATGACCTACAGCAGGGGTTATCAACCAGGGGTATGCATATCTCGCCACTTACCTGCACCTAGGTACTCCTGCTTCTCTGCGCTGCCCAAATGTGGGGCAGTGGCAGGGCCACAAGGCAGCCTGTTTGCGGGCTTCCGGCAATTGCAGCAGGGGTGAGAAGGGACACATGCTCTGCAATGATGCAAGAAGTGGCTCTAGGGGGCTGCGGTTGGGGTTGGGCATCTGACTAAGTTGCGAGTGGCTTGTCTGGGGGACATGGCTTCTACTGCTACACGCATTCTGGAAGTCATGGTGGGGCACGGGGCAGGGCAGGCTGCTGCTGTGGGCTGGGGACAGGGCTGCACCAGGCTCTTCCCAGCAGGGGGTGCAGGCTGCACTGGGGAGGGCAGCTGCAGTGCTAGAGGGGGCTCCAGACACCTCAACATTTGCTGTAGCCTACTTGACCCCCCCCACCCAGCACTGCTGCCACCTGCCCAGAGTGCACCCCCTGCCCCCGTATTGGGAAGAGCCTAGTGCAGCCCCGATCACAGCCCGCTGTGGCAGCTCATTCTGCCCTGCACAGATCTGGGAGTACATGCCCCCTGTGTCCTTGCAGGATGTGTGCAGCAGTGGGAGCTGCCACCCCTCCCTGCACTCCCCAGAAGAGCTATGGCTGTCCTGCACTCCACTCCAGCTGTGCAGGGTCTGGCAGGCTGGGCATGGGGGGTTCAGAATTTGGCACCACTCCAGCTCTGGGTAGTGCGGGGCCGGTGCTGGGGCAGGGAAGCAGCTGGGGCCAGGGTGGGGCAGGGGATGATAGATTTGTTGGTGTGCAGGATGCTGGCACCGGGCAACAACCCCGGGCACAGGGGAAGGGACAGGCCAGTCCTGGGCCTGGCTCGGCTCGCTCCCTATCCTTAGTTTCATAGTTGGTAGGGCTGGAAGGGACCTGAGCAGATCATCAAGTCCGACTTCCTGCCCATGGGCAGGAAAGAATGCTGGGGTCAAAGGACCCCGGCAAGGTGTCCATCTAGCCTCCCTTTGAAGACCCCCAGGGTAGGAGTGAGCACTACTTCCCTTGGAAGTTGGTTCCAGATCATAGCCACCCTGACTGTGAAGTAGTGCCTCCTAATATCTAGCCTGAATCTTCTCTCGGCCAGCTTATGGCCCTTATTCCTTGTTACCCCCAGTAGTGCTCAGGGGAACAGGGACTCTCCCATTGCCTGTTGGTCTCCTTTGGCCAGTTTATAGAAGGCCACCAGATCCCCTCTCAGCCTTCTCTTGTGGGGGCTGAACAGGTTCAGGTAACATAGCCTCTCGTAGGGCCTGCCCTGCTGCCCCCTGATCATGTGAGTGGCCGCAGTGCTGGACCGTCCCGCTCTCCTGTGGCGCCGGCCAGCACCGGGCTTAATTCCTTTGACAACCAAGTGCATGCAAAACACTGATGTGACACTCTAAAATAAACAAGTTTAAATTTTATAAACCTATTTAATTTAATGAGGATTAAACCCCGTGGTGTGTACAGGCACCCTTAGGTTGCAACTCGCTTGCAACAGGAAATAAATGTGAAGAGTGTTCTTACTTGGAAGAAATTAGTGGCACCCTGATGTTAATTATTTATTAACATAACATCTGGATCCCAAAATAACCATGCTGTAAACAATACAAACCTTTTTACAAATATTAAGAATGGAATTTTGTGTGTGCAATTAAACTATCTAATAAAGAATCTTATGAAGGACTAGCCAATTGCCCGTCAAGAATGACGGAAGGGGTGGGGGCAGATGGGGACAGAGTGCCTCTACCCACCACCCTGTACCACTCCCATGCCCAGTCTGCTCAGGGTTTTTTAGAGCTAATCAACAAGTCAGCTGGTCCCTCCATTCCTTCCCTGGAAAAAGGTGTTTTAAGAAGAACTTGAACTAATGAGAGAAGCTTTTGTTTTGTTTTGATGGGATGCTAAATGCTGTGTTATCAACTCCCTGCTGGGCTGGTCAGGAGCAGCAAGGGGTAGGGGGGTGGGGAACCCCTCCCTAATCAGAGGGTCTTGCCAGGGCCTCGCCACCCCCCACAACAACATGGTGGAAGGGAAGAGAGGGCTGCTCTAGCGCACCACAGCTTTTAGCCTGAGCCACTGCAGGCGTGTGCCTGCATATCTTCAGTCCAGAGGGGATGTCTGTGCAGTTACAAACCAGTTCAGTCTAGCCAGGTTAAACTAAACTAATCTGTAAAGATTAAATCAGTTTAGGCTCAGGCTTTTTGAATTTCTGTTCCTAGCCATAGTGTACTAAAAGAACTATAATTATTACTTTGTGCTTAAATTACTTTAAATTCCTTTAATTTTATGAGCCACCTTGTAGGGAAAAAACAACTCAAACACTACCCAGTTTGACATTTGTTACTTAACATTAATAAAAGATTGATAGTCATTTTATAAGCTATCATTAGAGAACTGAGACAATGCAAATGCCAGGCATTTCCATTTCATATGCATTTACCAGACAGATAAAGAAAGGCTGGTTCTGTTTTTTCTAGAAGTATGCTTTTTTGGCTTTTCAAGCATATTGTAGGCACAGTAAAAGCTGCATTATCCAGCACCTTACAAGCTGGCATGCCAGCTTGTAAGGTAAAAGTGAAACCGGAAGTGCCTACCATGGCACTTCCGGTTTCGCCAAGCCCCCAGAGCAAAGTATCCTGTGGTGCTGAGTCACAGGAGGGGAGGGGGCAGCCTGCGTGGGGCCCACCTCCCTTTCCCTTGGGGCCTGCGGGGCCCACGGGAGGGGCGGCAATGCCCTGGATGTGGCAGAAGAGGCAGCAGCCCAAACAGGCCAAGACTCCTGTTCGGGCCTCTTAGTTAACTGACATATTTTGTTACCGGCACCCCGCATTCCCCACGGGTGCCAGATAAAGCTTTTGCTATAGATCATTAAATCACTCTAATGCAAGGGCAGTCTCAACAATAAATGTTTCTTGGTATGGTAAAGTAGGATACAATAATTTTATGCTGAGAATTAAATTTGTTAGAGCTGCCTCAAATATTAAAATACTTGCTTTCCACTCAAGTTTAAAACTTCAAGAGCTGAATAATCACACATTTACTATTATGGAACTTAAAAAGGAAAAAGAAAATAGAAGCCTACAGGGGAAGTAGGAGAGGTAGAGGATGAAAAAATATAAGATTACTCAAAAAAAAAAAAATGCAGTAGAGGGAAAAAAATCTCCACAGCTTCAGGAAGCATCAACAATTACTTGAAGGGCAGAGACCTAATCTAGGGCAGAAATTGGTCTAATCTATGGCAGAAGTTTAAAACTATAAAAATCTTTTTGCCTAAAGGAAATTATCAACTATTTGCCTAGGAACATCAGCAGCAAGAGGCAAAGCAGGTGATGTACAAAGTCAGTCATATGGCATTTGGTTCAATTTTACTTTTGTGTTTAAAAAAATAAAAAATAAAAAAAAAAATAAAAAATCAGATAGTACATGAATAATCTTCAGGGATCTGGGTTTTCTATTTGCCATTGAAGAAGTGTAGTAAAATGCAGATTTTTCTCATTTTAAAGGAGAAAAACCATGGGAAACAGCGGGTTTCCCCTTGCAAGCTGGCAGAGTTCATATATATTTTGCAAATTTTAAGCAGCGAAAACCAGCATTTGTACATTGCCAAAAACATGATTTTCAAAAGTGATACCCCTTGTATTTTATTTCTGAAGTCAACCTGCATGACTCTACTAAGTATCAGAAACAGTTCTACAAATTAAAAAGATACCACCTTGCATATTTTTATAGCCACAGTAACTAGAAGCTTGTATCTCTGCAAGATAAAAACAACCTATTGGCTCTTATCCAGAGATCAAAAATCTGGTTGCAGTTACATAATGTAATAATTACTGATTTATTATTTGCTGGCATTCTAGTTAAGGAATAAATTCTTTGTATTTGGAAACATTTGAGCCATGGCCCCTCTACTGTTGTAGAAAGAATATCTGTTAAACATATCTATCTATTTATCCCTAGAATAGTTTTGTTATTTAAGGGGACCCATGAGAAACTGGCGTCTCAAATCAGTAAAATTAACAGGAAACCTGAGGTAAGTAGGAGCATTTTTCCATATTAAATTCCTGCTTTATTAAAAATGGGCATTTAGTTCTTCATTAGCTTTGTTATTAGTAAAATTGTCTGACCTTTAGTGGACAGATACGCTCTCCAGAGTTAATACTTTTGTTTTGATCAGAAGCAGTTTAATTCGGAGGAGAATAAGGATATGAATTTTCCAAATGGTTTGGAAGTACTGCAACTGTTTTTTTACTTAGATGTGGCATGGCATGTTTGCAATTTACCTTTATATTTAAGTTTGATTATGCACTGACCAGATATTTGAGAGTTCCCCACTCACCATATAAGCTAAGAACTTCTGGATGCCTTTTCCACTAAGTAATATTTCCTTACAGGTATTTGCATACCACTTTGTTTGTATCAGTCTATTCTGCTTTAGTGCTTTTAGGTTAGTTAGAATGTAAAGTACATCTAAACTAGGAGAGTACCATATACACTTGTTTCAGTGCTGTAAGCGTATAAGGAAGGCGGCTAAGACAAACCTTGTTTTCTGGGAAAGCGGCATGTCTTATTTGGGGGTATGTAGTATGCAAGAAGTACATGGTACATCACATATACCCCCCTTATGCATCAAAATATGATTGCATTTGAGGGTATTTGGAACCTGGGTTCAGCACTGAAAGGAGTGCAGTGAGGCTCTCCTGCTTGGGAAAAAGGACAAAGTACATATGAGAGAAAACAAATAGATGAAGAGCAGGTAAATATAGAGGTAAAAAGAAAAAAAAAAAAAAAAAAGTCAATAGTATCCAGAGTTCAAGCAGGGAAAAGAATCTGGAAAAGAGGGAAAAAAAACCCAAAAAACTATGCTTTTTTTGGTAGCTACACTACCAATTTTGGGAAGACCCAGTACAAAGAAGTCATCTCAACAGGTTCTTATTTTACTTAATAAGACATGTATTGCAGATTAATTTACCAAAGTAGGGGCCAACCTTTTTGGGAGATGAATAAATCCTATTTATTTACTGAAATTCCTTTGGATTTGTATGTTATATGGTGAGAAGACATATGGCATATTAGATACATCACCCCACCCCCCGACAATTTAAAATTCAGCTACAAATGGCAACTCTGGAAGCCTTTTTCACAGTTTAGCATATAATGAAACCTTTGGGTCTGGAATTTCCCCAACGCCCAAGCAGAAGCTAGGTTAAATGACCTGAGGAAATATACAATGCAAAAAAGTTTCCTTATTTTTTTTTTAAATCATATAATTAGTCTATCCATTTCTGTGGGAAAAGTCCCTGGTAAAATTTATATTACAAAATTAATAAGATGCTGCCATTTCAACCTCTTTGTCTGCAGAAAGTCAACAATTGTTTTATTTATTTAGCGAAGCGTATAGGCAGGAAAGCTATAGATAGATATAACTGAATGGATTATGGAAGTTTCAGAACTACTGGTATCGCTAAAGTAAAAACAATAAACTGTCAGTTCATAGTTTACAGATATTCCGAATCACTGTTAGAACAAGTATTTATATAACATTCCATTTTCAATTTGTATGAACTGGTACAATAAGAATTAGCTGATGGGCTAATGGGCTAGATATCCCCATGCATCCTTTCCATCCAAGTTCACGCATGCAACCACCTGTCCCCTCAAAACATACACCATGCCAATCTGAGGCAAGAAGTAAGATTTCAGTATGCCACCTGGCAGCTGGAGAACAAAGGGAGAGAGAATGAGGTCTTAAATATAATATAATTAAATTAAAAAAACAAACAAACAAACAAAAAAAACAGGACTCTTATACAGGGTAGGTCCAAATGGGGAAAAAGAAGGCGGCATTACCCTAACACAAGTAAGGTTAGGTTAGCTATGAAGGTAGCTATCATGATTAAAAGTGAAGATGTGGGAACACAGGCTTCAGCATGGGTAAGCAACCAGGACACAAGTCTTCAAAGGCTTATGTAAATTGGTCTTTGCTTCCATTACCTGTTCTAAACCTTGATTGCACAAGTAGTTATTCCCATGCAAACTTCAAGCACACAATTTTTTTGTGGTAGGCTTATATCCTCAGATGCCTAAGAGAGTCATAACTCATCAAGGTATAGGGAATGTTGTGGCTTCTTAGATTAAAAGTTCAAACCGGTTAGGACCAGTTTAGGTAAAAACCAACATAATCTAGAAACTAGTGACAGAAATACAGAGCTTGCATGTTTTGCTATCATGGAGTTCCCTCCCAGCAAGGCAAGAGGACTTGCCTGAGCTCCAAGGGCACTTCCTGAGGCCAGCCCTGATGTGGCTTATAGAGAGGGGCTCGGGCAATAACAAGCCCTAGTTCTATCTTGCTTTCAGAGTCCAACTCTTTGGTCCATCACCTTCACTGGTTCTCTGTACCCCCGATTCAAAGAGCTGGCATCCAGTTCTGCTCCTGGGAGAGGGACTTTACCTCCTGCTGAGAAGAATAAGTGCAACTTGATGTTCCAAGCAGCAGATAGCTACACTTCCATAAAGGCATTTATTGGGGCAAATGACCAGCCAGAGGTGCCTTGGCTCTCCTCCAAGGAGTTAAGCAGTTCCTCTGTCCCTAGTCCAGCACGCAGAGACCAGAGAACCTGCAACGACTGCTCTGCTGTTCTCTTTCTATTTTACCCAGTCTTTGAGCCCCAAAGCTCCCCTGCTGCCAACTCATAGTTTACAGATGCTTCAACTACTGTTAGAACAAGTATTAGACTCCTCTCCCAAGCCAAACACCCTTTTGTTCACACTCCACTCTCCATTGTTATGGATTCAGTTTCCTCCAGCCTCCTGGATGTCATCTCACCTTTGTTGCATGCATCAAAGCTATTAAAGTCTGTTGATGCTAGAGGTCCATCTAGTCTTGTCCCACATACAGGCAGATCTCTTGCTTCACTGTCTCTTAACCCATTCCTTCCCCACACATTAGCTTTATGGGTAAATTGAAGCATGCAACACCATAACATGAACCCAGTTAACATAGAAATTCTAATATAATAGAAGGGCTTAGTCTGTCTGTCTTGTCTGTCCATAATGCCCTTGTAACACTCCGATTGGTTACTGAAACAACCAGAGTGCTCCAAGAACGTTATGGACAGCAGGCAGCAGCACCGTGAAGCGCCACCATAACAGAGAGGACAGAGCAGGGGGGGGAGCGGCAAGGCCCTGCTCGCTGGAGGTGGCGTCATGGGATGCTGGCAGAAGGGAATGGAGGGGACAGTGGGGCAAGCTTTCCCCCCACTCCCGGCACAGTAGCAAGCTTTCCCCCCTCCGTCCCCGCCCCCCCCCATCATTCTTGATGGGCAATTTGTTTGTATTACAATAAAAAAAAAATACTTGTACTTCACCACAGCTGCTAAGTGCTACAAGAAAGGGGGAGGGAAGAGAAAGAAAGGGAGGAAAGAACTTACTGTGCTAAATAGCACAAAAAGAAATGGAAGGTGAAGAAATAAAAAAAACAAAACAAACAAACGGGTTTCTGACAAGTCACTTGATCAGACAAAAAAGGTTTTAGAATTAAATATTTATGAATAAGTTTCATACCATCTAGCTCTTTGAGATTTAAGAGAACATAGGCTTTAGTCAAGGGGCTTATGAGTAAAGAGGCATAATGTAAGAACACACGCTTCATTTGTAAGGGTAGACTTACATTTAAGAAGGAACGGCATCTGACTACAGAGTTTAAAACATTTTCTACAAAGAAAAAAAAAAATCACTGTCATGCTGATGGCTACATATCTGGTAAAAAGGTAATCTGTAACATTTTTCTCTCTAAACCTGTAGCATTAGACAAATAACCCGATAACCAAAGGATGGATAATATAAATTATCCATCATGTATCCACACTTTCACCAGCTCCTTTAGTTTTTTTTTTTTTGGTTTTTGGGTGGTGGTGGGGGGGGGGTGGGGGGGAGGTGGTTAAGAACTTAAGAAAATAATTGAGACAAGCACACACGCTACCCAAATTTGGAGGGGGGAGGGAGGTGGGGGAAGAAGTAAGGACATACTATAGCCATAAATGAAGGATGGGAATATGTAACTATGTTTTTTCTGTACTGAAAACAGTTGACAATTTCTTCTGTGATTCAAAATAAATCTGCCGTCTCTAATTCAGCACCACACTTAGTGAAGCTTGTTACGTCTCAGCTCTGTATTCTTGGGGAACCCTGGTACAGGATGCAGTCTGTCTGACTCACAAAGGACTCACCCCCCCCCCACCTAAACGAAACTGATTAAGATGCAGTGAGAGACGCACCTAAGACCCTCACCAGATAAGGGTGACGAGTGAATCAACTGCCCTAGGTCTCATTTACATCCGAGATGGAACCAGATGACCATTCATTTACATGAGAGATGGAAAACAGAAAGCCTGAAGCAGACGCTGCAGTGAATTCTGGGACCAGAGAAGCAGGACAGCGCTGCATGATGGGGAATCTGTGCTTCCAATGTTAATCAACCCATGTACACACACACCCAGCTCAGCATTTATCAGACCAGTTCTAATCTGGATTTGCTAGGACTTTTCCACCCCCAGAGCTAAGGACTTTTCCCCCCCCAGACACACACACACAGCTCTAAGTTTAATAGGCATCTCGGGCCGTACATTCCCCGGTCCCACTATGGGAGGCCTATTTAAACTTGATTGACTAAAACTCGGTTGCCGGGTTAGGGAATGCTGAGGCAAGAGACCGAGTCAGAGGGGGTATGGGCAACATTTGAACAATGGTTAAGGGTTCATCACAGCATCCAGCCTGCTGGAGCCCTAATCCCAGGTGTTGTCATATCTTTCCCGAGACGACTGGTGGGAGTCCTCTCCACAAAAGGTTATGAGCACCCCAATAATTGCTTTAAGTCTGTTAAAAGACTATAGTAAGATCTGGAAAAGTCATGCTAAGCTGAGGCTTGTGCACAACAAGTAAAAATCCAAAATCCTGATGCTGCAAGCTATCTATTGTTCCTGAAGAAACCATGAGATATCCCATCAGTATATCTGCCACCCATAGGAATTTCAAGCTGGCTCCCAAGTATTTGGGTTACTCCCTAATCTTAAGTGTTTCCTGATTATCAATCAGTTTCCTGAGATGGTCCAAACCAGATAACCCCTTGTCAATAGAAAAGACAATGATTTACACTACTGAGGGTGCTTCGAAGCAGCTAAACTGAGGGTATAAAAATCTGTAAGTGTGTGTGCTGCTAGAGGGAGAAGAGGAAGAGGAAAAGGAAGGAAAAGAAGTAGAAGCAGGAGGAAAGAAGGAGAAGAAGAAAACCCCTGTGCTGACACCATCCCCTGTCGTTCTTGGGACGCTGGAAGAACAGATCATCTCTCTCTTCAAGGATTGTGCTACGGACTGTGCCTGTCAGCTTTGCAGCCTGAGTACCGTGGACTAGGTGAGATCCCAGCGTTCTCTGTCTTCTTTCTAGGCATAAACTTCTGAACCTGAACTGTATCAGTTAAGCTTGAGCTAAGTTTCCCCAAATACTTAGTGAAACCAGGGTAGTATTGTCATTGTTGGTGTTTGTTTTTCTTTTGCATGTCTATTACTACTAGTACTATTATATATTTCATATGCTTAGCAATAAATAACTTTTATAGTCAAACTGGTAGTAATTGGGTATATTTTTCCTTCTCTGCTTCTCTTTCCTCCCGTGCTCTGCAGCAACGCTTCTTTTACCTATGCTAAAGATCCCTGTGAAGCCCAAATTATTGTGGGGTCTGCTCATCAAGAGGCCAAAGATTGGGACGTGCTGAGTTTGAAACACATAAGGGGATCAGCTTGTACAGGCTGATTGACCCAGTTTGACTCAGACGTGCCCTTATGAACTGAATGCTGGCCCATGAGGGTGTCAGCTGGACACCCAGCCGGATTCAGAGGGATTCTGTTCACCTGTGTGCTTGTGTCTGACTGCATTTTATTGTTGCTCTTATGAACTGATTCTTGGCATATGAGGGTGTCAGCCTGTCCATGCTGATCAGCCCGGCCAGGTCAGGCGTGTCACGTTAATTTGTGTGTGTTTGTGTGTATGACTGATTTGGTGACTGGAGGAACCCAGTCCCATTGAGATTGAGTCCTGCAAGATAGCTCCACTGGGGGTGAGGGCTTGCAGAAGGGAGAGATACAGCTCCGTGTAGTAACACAAGCAGCACATTGACAGAATCACCAAGACCCTAGAAACTATCCCTAATAAATGAGCACACCCCAAAGTAATGGGCAAATTTGGTAACAAGCTCGCATAGTAACATACTGATTTCTGGTTCTGTACAGCATTTTTCTTTTGGTTTAAATAAGCAAAAAACCTCACACGGTGAGAAATGGATTCCACCAAAATATGGCATGGGTGTGGTCAAAGACATCAATAAAAATGAAGTGGCACTAAAATTTATAAACACGTGTGCTTAACAGATCCACATTCTTCGCACATTTTTGTGCAATTAAGATTTTTCAAGACTCATAGAAGTATTCACCTAATGATTTTAAAAACATGTAGTACTTTTAGAAAATATGTTAAAAGCATAGAAGTTTTTTTCTCCGTAATCATTGTGTATGTTGTAAAGTGACAAAAATAGTTTTAAAATCAGAGGATAGGTTGTACAATGTATTTTCCTAGAAGCCTGTCAAGAACAAGTGAGTGGGGAGATAAATTTTGCAGACAGAAGGAACAGTGTTAGATATTTTTTACCCTACCATTTTGTTTAAGCCTTCCTAAGGGTTGCATCACTATAAAGCCCACAGGCTCCCTGGATTTGCTAAATCAGCTCTTTTGCAAGTTAAGTATACTCAATGGCAGTCGCACATGGGCATATCATGAAGTGACATTCTACCACTTGCCTAGTCAGTTCTTTTTGTGCAATTGTAGGGAACAGATGATTAAACTGGGCAAGAGGTTGGCTCTCATGAGCACTTCACAGAGCAAGACTGTCAAATTCAATTCCCTGCCTGCTCAGAGGAAATGCTAAAGAAGCCAGATTAAATGCATCTGAGCAGTGTGGTTTAAAGTCAAATATGAAATGCAGGAATCCTTCATCCCCATCCCATCCTGATTACACATCACTTTTACTGTAGGGAACTCATGCAAGAGATAACAGGACTGAAGTCTCTCGCTGCACCTAACTTGCACAGCTGGCTGCAACAAAATTAAGTGAAGGCGATAGACTTCTGGTCCATATCAGCTTGTTGCTTCCATTTAGAAGTAGATGCACTGTGTAAACACACAGGGGAGTACTTCCCTCCCCTATCATTCCAGCAGCAGAAAGGAAGTGAAAGGATATAAAAACACTTATTTGG
Source organism: Alligator sinensis (assembly GCF_000455745.1). Taxonomy (NCBI): domain Eukaryota; kingdom Metazoa; phylum Chordata; order Crocodylia; family Alligatoridae; genus Alligator; species Alligator sinensis. The sequence goes on along the minus strand of NW_005842382.1, from coordinate 999,615 downwards.
TCAACTACCTGATGGTGACCAGGTCTTAAGATGCTTTATAGCAATTATTTCTTGCAACTGTAGTATAAATGGTGAGCTACAAATGCCTGTCTTATCCAGGTAACAGGTCACAAGGCACATTATTTAACAGGGAATCAAGAGTTTAAGCTTGTCCCACCCCTTTCCATCGCCTGCTCCTCCCACATTCCTCTGACATGAATCAGAAGCACCAGACAATATTGACTCTGAAACTTCTGTGCTCACTACTTCCCCAGGAAGGTCACCAGTGAATGGTCAAGACAGAAAAACAAAGGGAATGGGGGAAAAGCGAAGCACAAAACTGAGTTCTTAGGAATCTTTCTTGCGACTTACAGGAAAAAAAAAAAATCTAGTAGAATATCAGATTAAAAATAAAAGGATTTGAAATGTTCAGCCTGCTTGTTCTTTTAGAGAGATTAATTTGTATACTTTCCTGTGGGGCAGTTGCAGAAACAAGTAACTGCCATGAGAACCCAAGGAAGCGGAGGATGGGCAAGCTCATTTATCTTGTACCACAAAAAAAAGTCACCATTCCATTCAGTTTTACTAACAGCCGCTTGCTTTAAACCACTGCAAAACTCCAGTTCCCCAAAGTGGTATGGTCATAAAAAGCTTTGAATTAAGCTGCAATTCAAATCCATCTCATCCCTACAGTACACGGAGCATTATAATGTAGTATTGATTTTAAAGAGAACACAATGTTCTGAGCATTGTTCTTCCTTCCCTCATGTCTTGCAACCCATCTTTCCATACAGCCGTAATACAGAAAAAGAAACCAGATTCATTCAAACTGGGAACACTGAGCATGCTATGCTATCAGCAGGCAAACAGATTGAAATACATGAGCAAATCTAAATTATCCTGCACCAATAAAGCGAATGGGACCAAGCCCATATAAAACCACAATACTCAAGGTTTTTCACGAGTAGGTTTTCAGAGAGCCGCACATCAGAACTGTTAGGCTGGTTGCTACATGGGGACAAGAGGAGGATTCCAAGTACTCCTGTGGATTTGAGTGGAAAAAGTACTCCTAACCTCTTGGTGTAAACCAGGTTCAGAACAAATCTTCATGTAATCACTTTTGGAGGGTGTCCTGCTCAGCCAGCCATTCTCACACAGCCAAACCCAGAAAGGCACTAGGTGAGACCTGTCACCAGCAATGCTTGAGATGGACTGTGGGGGAATATCCCAAGAATAGCTTCACTGCTATGTTTATGGGATTGGGGTCTGTAAGCAAGAGCAAGTAAGCAGGCCATAGTCAAGGAAGTACCTCTCCAAGGCTGAGTACAGATAGTTAAAAAGCCCAAGGATAAATCCATTTAATCTTCATAGGTTAGTCTAAACTGCATAGATTGAACCAATAAGCAAGAGAACAGACATACACTTTTGATTCTGTAACTCCATCCACATGCCTGCAGTGGCTCAGGCCAGAGGCCGGGGGGTGCTAGAACACACCTCCCTGCTCGCTTGGCTGGAGCAGCCAGCTTGGGTCAAGGCTAGCCCATCCAACCTGCAAGGGAAGGATTTGTGGAGGAGGTGCAAAGCATCCTGAGATGCTGGGGGGCTATGAGTTAATGTGAATCTGGAGGGGCTCTGGGACAGACGTACAATAAACTGATTTAACTGAAATCAGTTAAGTCTAATGCTACATCCATCCAGGTGTATCTTAAACCAGCTTTGAAAAACTATTAAGAAGCAGGAGGAAACAAATCAAAGAAATAAAGCCCCCCGCTAAACCGTACTCAGTCACATAAAGACTAGAGGACAGAAATAAAAAGAATGGGTTTCTTCCAGCAGAATTAGACTTTTTGTATTGCAATGATAGAAATTTTTCATAATGCTCTGCCTATATCTGCTGAAAGGAGACAATGTTATCAACCTCATGCAGACTGATGTTTAAGACCATAAAATGCATTTAAGTTTACATTCAATTAGCTCATAGTCTAAAAGCTGTAGCGCTTCAAGGAAAAGCAAGGACAGACAGACAGACAGAGAAAGAGATTCATTTCCTTACAACTGGATAAGAATGTTCACTACTTTGGACTTTTTTTGCCAAATTTTGAACACATTCTGATCTGGTTGCATAATTCTCAGAATTCAAGGACAGCCAGATGCAAGCATAGTACCTTACTTCACATTCTGACCACATGGAAAAGGTCAAGTTCTCATTATAATTTTAGGAAAAGACTCGTACAAAAGTAGAAGCTGAAGAATTTGAGATTAAACCAGAAGTTCCGATTTGTGTTTATTATTATACATTCAGATTAAAGAAGGTACAGCAAAAGCTTTGTTATCCAGAACCCATGAGGAATGGGGGGTGCCAGATAACCAGATATACCGGTTATCAGAGAGGCCCAAACAGATATTTTTGCCTGTTTGGGCCACCGCCTCTCCTGCCATGTCCAGTACACTGCCACCACTTCTGCCACGTCACCACCTCTCCCACTGCATCAGTGTGCCAGAGGACTGGGAGGGGGGCCCTGCACAGGGTGCCACGCCCCAGGCCGTGGGGGCTCAGCAGCTCAGGCTGTTTTGCCCTGGGCTGTGGGGGCTCGCTAAAACCAGAAGTGCCACAGTGGACACTTCCCATTTCGCTTTTACCTTACAAACTGGCATGCTAGTTAATAGAGCTTGTCGGTTTGTAAGGTGCTGGATAATGTGGCTTTTACTGTATTTTATTTTTACAAAGTCACAAAAATATTTATTAAAAGGGCATTTAAAAAATGTATCATTTTTTTCTTCTTTGCTTGTAGAGGGATTCTACCAAATACATACAGGTAGTCTCACTGACTAACAGCCTTTCATTTGGAACGCTCCATACGTACCTTTCCTGAAGGGCTCTAAACTTGGTCTCCATTAAAACACAAGACTTAATTATGCATTTTAACAAACAAAGGCAATCATGAAAAAAAAGAAAAAGGTGTACCTAGATTTCCTTCACTTTAAGAATTAAAAAGGAAAACTAATCCACATCATTTTGTTGGATGTATTCCCTCTGCTTAAAAGATTTGGCAAAATCCCATTATATTAAAAAATGTGACAAGTGTGCACACATGCCCCTCCCTCACCAAAAAGTAGTTACAAACTTTGAATTAAGCTTTCTCCTTATAGCAAAGGATTTTAAAATGTTTGATATTTTAGAGGAGCAATTCCAGATGGCCAGGAATTACACTTTTATTCAGAAAGAAGTTACAGTCCTTTTGAACAAAAGTAAAAATAAAGGCAAAACAAAAAAATCTTGCCAAACGATGCAGCTTTAAACTAAGCCACAACTTGACTAGGAACAAAAATCTAGCCCTTTTAGAAAACTCTTTTCTACTATAGTTTCTGTAACAACCTAACTTGCAAATAAGTAGATGCTTCACACGCACTCCTTCTAAAGTGGCCTTTTTCTGTAAATATATACAAATCAAATCATAATAAAACACAACCACAAAAAGTAGGAATTTGAATAATACCGGAGCAAAAACTATTAGCCCAGACTTGACTAGTACCTTAAGAAAGAAATCCTGATCTCCACAGCCACATGAGTAATTTCAATGTAATCAGTGAGCCATTTGTAAGAATACACATATACATACCTGACCTGCTCTGCAATTAAAGAAGATCCTTAATTGCACTTAGCTTGTAGGGTCCCAATGAAAGAGATTAATGCACTTTGATACACTATAAACATATTCAGATAAAGTGAGATATTCATAGAAAGAAAAGACCAAAAGCACAAAACCATTACAACAGCAAAAAACTGTTTCATTATAAAAACTTCAGGCAGATGTACTTCAAAATGTATAAAACTAAGCCCTCCCTTGGCTGAAGAGATGCATGTCAGCTTTCAAACAACTAGAAAAAGGAGTTTTAATATTAATGGAACAACATCAGCACCACTCTCTACAGAAGCTGGTCCTCTCCACTGCCATCTACAGAAAAGGAAAAAAAACCCAACCTTATCAGTAGCATAAATGGGTGAGGGGGAGTGCAATCAGCTGCAGCTGTTGTAGCTGATTGACACCACAAATCAGCACTGGCAGGAGCTGGCACTGCCCCATGCAACATGGTTAACCCAAGTTCAGAGACTGCATGGTATAGGGATAGAGGGAGGGAGTGTACAGGGGCAACTATCCAGCAACAGGGGAGCTGCTGCACCTAGATGCAGCTCCAACTACAACTCAGGCCAGAGAACAGAGCCACTGTGGCTAGGGACAGACATTCAAAAAGCTTGAGCTTCAATTGATTCAATCTTTGCAGGTTAGTCTAACCCGAGTAGGCTGAACCAGTTTGAAACTGGTCAGGCATTCTCTCTGGTCTGAGGAAATGCAGGCACATGCCTGCAGTGGCTCAGGCTAGAAGATGGGGGCACTAGAGCAGCCCTCCCTTCCCTTCTGCAGGGAGCTGAGCTGAGTGGGGCGTGGCCAGGCCCCAGCAGGACACTCATGAGGGAAGTCTGCCTGCACCACGCCGGCTTTGCCCCACTGGCTGCTCAAGGGGTGGGAGTGTTGCCAGCCCCAGGTTAGCACTCTGAGGCAAGCGGGGTGTGTGCAGTGTATACATCTCTTGATGACAGGAGCTTTTCAGTCTCCCTCCCTGCTTGTTTATACTGTCTGCAACAGACTGACAGGCAAGCGAGGGGGGGAGGGGCTGATAACGGTCTTTATCACCTGATTAGCAAAACAACAGCCTCTCCTCACATTACTTCAAACTTCTTAAACAACTTACCAGCTAACCTGTTGGTTAGCCCTAAGTGGTCACTGTTCTGTCTGCTTTTCAGCGAAGCTGGAGAGAGACTCACAGAGACACCTATTGGCATTAGCTAGCATATCACATGCCGGCTATGGTCCCTGCTGTGGGAGAGAGGAGGCAGGGATCTCTGCTTAACCAGGGAGTGGTGAAAGGAGGGGGAGGGGGAAGCCAGCAGACCCTGCTATGCCTGCAGGTCTGTGCTGAGCTCCAGCCAGGGAGGGAGGGGCTGGGCCAGCTCTGCTGTGGAGCAGAGAGCCCTGCCCAGCCCAGAGAGCATGCCGGGATCCTGGGGGAGTCTGGTTTATCTTAAACCAGCGAGGGGTCTGGAACAGACATTGCATAAACTGGTTTGAACCTAATCAGTTAAGTCTAATACTACAGTCAACTGGGTTCATCTCAAACTGGTTTCAGCCATTTTCAAACTGGTTTATGTGCACTGAACATCTGTTCTGTTACTGCCTTTTAACAGTTTCTGATCACTTAAACTGGTTTGTGTGTAATGTCTGTCCATATCCCATTTGTTTAAACTAACTGCAAAGATTGAATTGATTCAGCCTTGGGCTTTTTGACAGTCTGTTCTTAGCCAAAGTCATCCAGCTCAGCACCTCTCAAGTCAGGATAATTCCCGACTCAGCCATTCTAGCCAAGTGTCCGTCTAAACTGCTCTTGAAAACTTTCAAGGATGCTGATGATGATGATTCCATAACTTCACATACCTTGTTTCAATGTTTGACTATCTTCATAGTCAGAAAGCTCTTCCTAATACAAGTTATTCTTGTGATTTTTTTTAATTTAGTTATACAAAACAAATACATTTCTCCCTGGAAAAAGCACAAATTCAGATAGCATTCTTCTCTACAGTATGGTTAGTAGCTTTTAAATAAGCTTATAACATAGTAAAAAGAAACTCAAGTTAAGAGAACAAAAGAAATCTAGCAACTAGTCCTGCCTGACCATTCATCTCCTGGTATTCTCAGATGAAAAAAATCCATACTTTCAGATTTAAAGATATTAACCCAAAATCCACATATTTCTGTGATTAAAATGAAATAATTTCAAATCTCAGAAGAATGTGAGTTTTGGGTTATTTTTTATTATTTGAAAATTGGGGGCTTTGTTTTAAATCAGAAAAAAAAACAAACAAACCAGGATCTCCGTATCATCTCCACATCCATAACTTTCTCCAATACCTCTCTTCATCATACTAGATGTTTACAGTATCAGATCCATCACCCAGGATCAAAATCCGAGTTACTCTGACCCCTTTCTAGGTCCTCATGTCCAAATCTTGTAGACTCTTAAAAACAAGGACGTAGTCTAAAATCATCTTTTCTTTACTTATCCCCAACCTGAGAGCTAAAAGGTGTCTATACACATGCTCTGGAGTGGAGGAGGGGGCACATTAAATTAGAGTGGCTCTTAGAGGCACTCTAAAAATCACCCACAGTGTCATGGTGTTTTCAGTGTACCGCACTTCAACATGGCAGCAGGAGTGCTTTAACTAAAGCGCCCACACCACCATGTTGAAATACAGGGATACTAAAAACACGATACAGAGGCTGCTGGAGCACACTAATTAGCACACTCCAGCAGACTCAACTGAGTGTGCTCTGACATGCTAATTAGCATGCACTGGAGCAGAGCTCCATAGGTGCCCAAAATGCCTCCCAGATGAACTAGGACACCTTTACCACTGCAACATCCTTTTCTCCAGCTTGATAGGTGCCTCCCCAAAATCACATCTATTCAAAATGCTGCAGCAAAAAAAGCTTTCTTACCATCACTTCAACAGCTAAGTGCCCCCTCACTGGACTCCCTTTCTTTTTTTAAAATCAAAAATAAAAACTGTTTTCTTCCATCTTCAAGTTCCTTGGAAGTGTATCATTCTCCTCATTCAGCCATGAGAGATCAACTCCTACTCCTGAGCTGCCGGTGCTGCCAGCCTCCATTGCTTACCAGCTAGCACCAAAAGGTGCTGGGTGAGGTGGGGGGGAAAGAAGGGGGAGGGGAAATAAAGAAAAGAAAAAAGGAGATTTTTTTTTTTTTTTTTTTTTAAAGCAGCATCCTCACATGTTATTCCTCATTCCTGTGAGGAACTTTCTATAAAACTTCTGCTAAGCTACCCATCTATTCCTCCTTCAAATCTCTTCTACTATGACATCTATGGAAAGCTTGAGAATAGTTTGACTGCTGATATACTGTGCCTACTGCTTATTCTCCTGACCAGTATTGTCTTGTTGCTTCCTTGTGCTCTCTCTTCCTTGTGTCAGTCCCAATCTGCTGTCTTGTTTTATACTGCTATCAAAGGCAGGGGGTTACATTTTTCCTGTACTTTTACAGCACATTCCAAAATGGGGTCATGGTGCACAAGTACTGTTTTCAGAAGTAATGGCAATACAAGTAATAAATCCACCATTTACTAAGGATCCCAATTCCAGAGAGGAGTTCTGGAAAGCACTAAAAATTAATTTCTAACCAGATGTAGCAAGCACACACCCGACACATACAGAGGGACAACAAAACTTGCCCCCAGAACAGATCAACTGAATT
>NW_005842382.1:948570-992285 GCF_000455745.1 Alligator sinensis | reverse complement strand
TCCCTACACTAACACATTCCCTAGTATTGGGTTCAAGGGAAAAAAAAGTTTTTTAGTGTCTACAAAAGCTGAATATTAGGATTAACATAATCAAGGGCAACAATGAAACTTCACCTTCAATTCTCATAAACTCACAGCTTATATTATCCAGCAATCTTTCTGCAGACTCTTCATACTGGTTCACATTTTACTCAGTTTCAGAAGACAGCTGAAAAGCATCTGAAAAATTTTAAAAGGGACTGCTTCCCCCCTCTCCTCCCAGCCAAAAACAAAAAAAAAACCAAACCCCAAACAGTTCCTTGTTTTAAAAGTAAAACATGTATTCTAGCTAGCAATACTAGTTAATGCAATGTTTGCTAAATTTCAGTTTGCTATTTTTAACTTTTTCATGACATAATTCTTTGTCAAAGAAGAAAGGACGTAAAGGGTGAAAGGGGGCTGGGTGCAGGGAGGACAAAATCTGATCCTATCTTTTTAAGATGTGAAAAAGCCACAAGGTGGCACTGCAGCTAGATCATTCTCTGAATGGAAGCCAAGAACTGTTTCTTTCTATGCAAAATTTAAAGCTTAGCCAATTTCTTTCATATAAAATCTCATGTAGCATTAATTTCTGTCCCCAAATGTTTTGAGAGATACTAAATAGCCCTAGAATAAAAAGCACAGAGGTGATGAAATGTAAAGACATTCTAAAACAAAATCTCATCATTCAGGAATTATGCTAAAAGTATTGTATCAAAATGACAAATTATCCAGTCACTAAAACAAGTTGAAAAAGGAATTTTACTTTGCTGTAGCCATAGTAGGACATTTGCTTTGAATCAACAAAAACCCTATTATACAACAAAAAACCCTAGTAAAAACTTTAAGTGTTCACTTTTGTGCAATAGACACTCTCTTTCTCCCTCTCAGAATCTGCTCTAATTATTAATATGGAAATGGAAGCAAGTCCAAACAGAACCACTAGAATAGATAGGAGAAGGGGGATACAGAGTAAGGGTTAACAACCCTTAGGAAATGAAGAGTTAGCCTAGAATAGTAACAGTCATAGGTACCTGACACACATTACATTTAATCTCACCTTAAAGAGAAACCTGGCCATACATGCAAGTCAATTTAAGGCATAATAAGAAAGTAAATGAGCCAACAAGTTATTCCACATATAGTTATTCTACAACACTGACACCGAGTCAAGTTTGCTCTTTAAAAAGATTCCACATATAATGTGGTATAACTTTGTGGCTTGTTTGTATCACCAGTAAACAGATGGCTACTTATGCTCCAGGACTTGTCAAAATCCTGAGTGTTACCTAGCTGGGAAGCATATGTGGTTTTATAGGTCCTGGCATGGGTGGTATCTCAATCCCTGGGTCCCCAGTCAGACCCAGGACCCCCACACCTGGGGATGAATAAAAATGTTGTGTGCCAGCCACTTGGGTAGCACATGGAGTTTATACAGCTCTCAGTTCACAGGGAGGTATGAAACTTGGTGCGTCACCCAGCTGGGCAGCACATATGGTTTTATAACCTTCCTGGGCACCAGGAGCTGTAAAACCACGTGTGCCACCCAGCTGAGTGGCACACAGGGATGCTGGAGTCAGGCTCCAGCAGTTAGGGTTTTCACAAGTCGACTGATTGTCAGTTGGAGCCAAGGGCCAATTTGGTTCCCAGCCCCAGATGATTACCAGATAGCACCTTGGTTCCATCTTGCTGGTACAAGGGACAGCCTAGACTCATCATTCTTTCACCCCTTGCACCAGCAAGTAAGGCACAATTGGGATCTAATCTCTGATCCCCCCCCCCCCCAAAAAAAATTTTTTAAATTAAATCGCACATCCTGCCATGCACATGTGGATGTCCAATTTAAAAGTAAAACACAGGATTATAGGAAAGTAGGGCTGGAATGGACCTTACAAGATGGTTTAATCCAGGCCAAACCTCTCTCAGCCAAGCACCTGTCCAACCTGGCCTTGAAATACTTCCAGAAAAATGGAGATTCCACAATTTTCCTAGGTAGCCTGTTCCGATGTTTGACAACCCTCAGAGTCAGAAAGTTCCTCCTAATCACCAGACTAATTTTCCTGTACTGCAATTTGACGATACTGCTCCTCATCCTATCCCCTACAGCCACAGAGAAAAGCCGATCTACAGAATCTCTCTAAATCACCTTTTAGGTATCTGAGGATTGTTATCAAATCACCCCTCAGGCTTCTCTTCTCCAAACTAAGTAACGACATCTCTTTCAGCCTTTCCTCATAAACCATACAATCATAGAAAGTTAGGATTGGAAGGGACCTCAGGGGGGCATGCCCATCCCCAACTAGATCATTCCAGCCAAAGCTTTGTCTAGCCAGGTTTTGAAAACCTCCAAGGATGGAGCTTCTACCACCTCTCTGGGTAACCTGTTCCAGTGTTTTACTACCCTCCTAGTGAGAAAATTCTCTCTTAAATAGCCAATCTAAAAACTTCCTTTGCTGAAACTTGAGACCATTGCTCCTTGTTCTGTCATCTGCCACCAATGAGAATAGTGTAGCTCCATCCTCTTTTGACCCCCTCCTTCAAGTAGTTGAAGGCTGCTATTTAATCCCCCCCCCCCAGTCTCCTCTTCTCTAAACTAAATAAGCCCAGTTCCCCTAGTCTTTCCTCCTAAGTCATGTGCTCCAGCCCCCTCACCATTTTTGTTCACTTCCACTGGACTCTCCAATTTGTCCATATCCTTTCTGCAGCAGAGGGCCCAACACCAAACACAGTACTCCAGATGTGGCCTTACCAGTGCTGAATAGGGGGTAATAAATCATGTCCCTTGACCTACTGGCAACACACCTACCAACGCAGTCCAGGATGCCATTAGCCTTCTCGGCAACAAGGGCACACTGCTGGCTCATATTCAGATTATTGTCCACTGTAACCCCCAGGTCCTTTTCTACAGAGCTGCTACCCAGCCAACCAGCCCCCAGCCTGTACTTGGGATGGAACAACCCCATGCACAAGTGCAGGACTTTGCACTTGTCCTTGCTGATCCTCATGAGATTTCTTTTGGCCCAATCCTCCAATTTGTCTAGGTTACTCTGAATCCTAGCCCTACCCTACAGCCTATCTACTAGTCTCCCCAGCTGGCTGTCATCTGCAGACTTGCTGAGGGTGCACTCTGTGCCATCTTCCAAGCTGTTGAAGAAGACATTGAACAAAATCTGCTCCAGGACCAACCCCAGGGGCACTCCACTTGATACCAGCTGCCAACTAGACATCGAGCCATTGATTACTGCTCTGAGCCCAATGCTCCAGACAGTTTTCTATCCATCTTCCCGCCTATACTTCCTTAGCTTGCCTGCGAGAATGCTCTGAGCGACCATATAAAAAGCCTTCCTAAAAATCAAGGTACACCACATACTGTGTGTCCCTGCATCCAGAGCCAGTCACCTTGTCAGGGAAGGCAATCAGGTTGGGTCAGACATGACTTACTCCTGGTGAATCCATTCCAACTGTTCCTAATCACCTTTTTCTCCTCCAAGTGCTTAGAAAGTCAAGGGTGTCAAACGTGGTCCTTAGGCTGGATCCAGCCATGGAACCTCATGATCTGTACCATAAGTCTCGACTGACCTCGCACACTGCATGTGGCCTGATCCAGTCTGGCATGTGGGCTGGACCCAGTTCAGCAAGTGCGACACATAGCACAGGGAGTTTGGTCTGGGGTATGGGCTGCTCTGGGGGGACTGGAATGGTTTGAGCCACAGCAGAGCCAGTGCTGAAGGCCAATTCAGCTGGGTGCTGCAGGTAGCACATGCCTCATGCTGGCCCCGTGCCGCATACAACAAGCACAACTGGTTTGGAACCGCCCACCATGTGTAGCATATACTGGTTCCACTCCAGGGCTTGCTCTGCATGATAGGATACAGGGGTGGGGCTGACGCAGGCACATGCTGCATCCAATGCTCTCCTGAATCAGCCCTGCATGCTGGCTCCAGAGCACACCAATAGCCTGAGGCCCCATCTGGACCAGCCCCAGAGCCAGTATGCAAGGACAGCCTAGCAGGGTGCCACATGCAACGTGCATCTTAAACCCTCTGTGCTACATGCAGTGCCCATGGTGCCATGTCCAGCCCATGCACTGTATGTAGTATACAAACCTCAGAGTGAGGCCAACACATGCTACACATGGGGCTGAACTGCGAGTGTGAGCTGCACACAGCACAGGGTTCGTGCAGTATATGGTGCCCCACCAGACTGGCCCTGTGCACTGGGTTTTAGTGAGTGGTTCTGATCAGACCCACAGACCAGCCTAGAGATCCTCACCCTCCACCTGTGGAGCTGGATAAGTTGCGCACCCCTGCCTTAAGTCATGCTTCCCAGGCCCCAATCATTCTGGCCCCTCTGTACTAGACTTCTTACAATCTGTCCAGATCCTTCTTGATGTTTAGGACCTAAAACTTGATAAAGTACTTCAGGTGAGGCCTCAACAGTGCTGAATAGAGTGAAAGAATCACTTCCCTTAATTCCCAAGTGACACTCCAGTATATTGTTAGCTTCCCCCCCAACAAGAGCATACTGTTATTTCCCCAACAAAGCATACTGTTATTGCCCAATTTAAAAAAAAAAAAAAAAAAAAAGAGATAACTGGAGTACAATAATTAGTCTTTCCATTGCATGTTGTTTCCAAATCTACTACATTCAAGCTAAGAATGCAAAATAAACATCTATTTTTATTTAAGGGGGAGAGGTACTGATTTCCACTAATTTAAAAGAGACCAAATTTCCAAAACAGATTTGCAGACCATTCGATGAATCAGTTATTTTCCCAGTCTAAGAAGTTATTTAAAAATTACATATGCATGACTTTAAGTGACTTGAATACACAGAACATTTTCCAATTTGATTTAAAAAATATTCTTTGCTGCTATTCCACTTTTGCTTGTCAAAGCATTTCATACACAAAACGATAACTATCGCATCAACTTCTAGCAGTGACTACTTAATACTCATGTTTAAATCAAACTTACATTTTTGCCCAGTTACATCATTTTATGAATTAGATCAGCTCATCTACCAACTATTTCTATTTTTCCTACTCCAGAGGGCAGTCATCCTGACAAGCAAAATCTTTTTTGTCAAAGAAAAATTCCAAAGCTCATTGCTAACTGTGCTGGCTGCCAACTAGAAACTGTACTTAATTCTCTTATATTAAGCTTTGCAAGACAGTCTCTTAGCTAGAAGTGTGTGCATATGTATATGTATATGGAGATGGTGGGGTCTTTACTTAGTTTTAAGAGACACCTATAAACTTTTATACCCACAGTAATTGGAGAATTTATGCTTAGACTTCCGGTTACTTATGTAATGAAATGAGCAAGGTAATTAGAGAAATTCACAATTTTTTCCTGCTTTCTGTGAAACAAGGAGAAATGTGAAAGAACATGACATCTTTAGCTACAAAGACTTCCAAAACATGTTTGCACACATCCCAAGACACAGTATTTAGGATTCTGACTTATTTTTCCCCCTAGATTTTGAGGATTTTTGATAGCTGCCTATAAGAATTTTTACTCAGTTAAAATATTTATATAAAGTCTGTAACTGCAAGGTATAAGTTCACTGCAAATGGTAGATTGTTAGCCATTTCCTTATTGAAAATAACTTCTTCTGTAAGAACTATAGAGCTTTCAAACTTTTAAGAAGTTGGGATGGTTGGAAAAAGTTGGTGGCTATAAGATTGTTTCTTAATAGGGTGAATTTTGATCATTTTTCAGTCTCACCCCCTATACCCTGACCTTTGCCACTAGAAGTACCTTTTCTTGCCCCCAGAAGTACTCTAGAACCAGAAAAATACCAAATTAGAGTTTAAATCAAACATCTACTACAACATTCATTAATTTGATTTCAAAGAAGTATTTTTTCCTGATTTACTTGCGTTTGCATAATGTACAGAGAGGTGATTGTATAATAGCTTAAAATGAAGTCTTACTCATATATTATTGGGGAAGTATAGGTTTGTGGGGGGCTGTGAGTGGATAGGTATGTTAGGAGGTTATGGGGGTGGATAGTTGTGGGGGAGCACATTAGTGTTGGTGTGCAAATGTGGGGTGTAGGTGGGTATGGGGTTTGCGGAGGGCTATGAGTGTGTAGGGGGAGGGTGGCTGGGTTGTGCATGGGAGCAGGTGTAAGCACCCACAGCCCCTGCCACCAACAGCACCAGGCCACAAGACCTTGGGGGCCTCAGGGCCTGCGGCAGGCAGAGCCCCTGCCAGCACTCCTGCCAGCCTGGGTTTAGCACTACTGCTGCCCCTAGCCCCAGAGCAGGGGCATGAGCCCTGTGCTCCCGCCTGCTGCCACTTCTCCCCTCCACCTGCCACCACTGCCCTTTTCCTACCTTCTCGCTCACCACCACTTCCCCACCCCTTTCCCCCTGCCCACCGCTCTGGCATCACGTGTTTCCTGGCTGCATGGCACAGAATGCCTAATGCATCAGAAGCTGGCCTGAAAATGGTGGTGGCAGTGATGGCAGGTGAGGGGAGGGGAGGCAGTAGAAGCATGGGGCATGGGCTGGCAGGGACTCTAATGGAGCTGAGCCAGCTCTCCTCCTCTTCTGCTGGCTGCTGGCACAGCCCCTGTCCAGCTCCATAGAGACCCTGCCAACGTGGGCCCCACACTCCTGTCACCGCATGCTGCCCCTGCCAGCCTTAGCACCAGTGTGGGCCCTGTGCTCCCACTACTCCGCCACCTGCTGCCACTGCCATTTTCCTGCTTTCCCACCCGCTGCTGCCATTTCTCCCCACCACTCCCACCTGTCCACCAGCCACCACATGGTTCCTGGCTGTAAATCGCCAGGACCACAGGACTCAGCAGAAGCTAGCCTGGCTGGGGCCAGCCCCAGCCCCAAGGTCTGGGACGACTGCTGGGGGTTCTTCCCTTCCTGCTTGTGTTCTTATGGGAGTTTCACTCCCAGACAGAGGGAGGTGGGAGAACAGCCCCAGGGTAGCCAGGCCAGAAGCCTCTGCTAGGAACAGGCTTCTGATTGAGGGCTGGGGGTAGGGTCAGGTGGGCCCTGCCACCCCTATGTTCTGCCACAGGCTCACCCTGGGTCCTGCTGCCACTGGTACCTTGTCTTCTTTGACAGACAACTGGGGCAGAAATTAATTTTCTGAATTTTTAGGGGCCCTGCAGGCTGGATAGAATGGCGTGGTGGGCCGGATCCAATCTGCAGGCCATATTTTGCCCACCTATGGTATACATAACCACGGTTGGTCACTAGAAATTTAAAATAAAAACCATAATTTTATCTGTTATCTCAGGGACATTTGCTTTCTCTTCTCAGCAAAAATAATCTAAAGTCATAACTGTCAGATTCCCAAGTGTCAGCAAGTCTGCATTGAGGTCTGGCCTAGCAAGTATAAACCCAGGTCAAAACGTTCACAAATTTGATAAGTTAGAGAAATAAATAAAGAGCATCCTGAATTTTCAAAGATGCTAAAAATCTAGTACTGCCACTGGTGTTCTGACTTAACTACTAAGATGACATGGCTTACTGGATTCTGATAAGAAAAAAAATAGGACAACCTGAGATACAATTGACTAATGGCTTTCACCAAAATGGCAAAGTGCCTAATGAACCAGGGGAGTTATAAACAAACTAGATTGTAGGAGCATGGAATCATTCATACATAGGACATTATAGCAGTACTTATACAGCACGTGCAATTCAATGACAAAAATACAGATTCCTTCTCCCAGTTCCGGTTGCAAAAGAAACATGTGCCAATCCTGAAAGCCTCATGTTTTCCTCAAATATCTGGCAAGATGAAGATTTAATTAAAAGGACACAGCTAGTAGCCCAAACAAATTCTTTATCAATACATTTCAACTAAAATCCAAAAGAAGATGAAAATATAGGAGCTGTCCACAACCTATTGCTAGGCTGAAGCCTACTAGGATAGTCAAAGCAATAATGTATAGCAAAGGTGCTGAATATATATTATTTATTTATTTTTTTTTTTAATGAAAAAAAAAAAAAAAGGGAATGACCAGCAACATGGTTTCCAATGCTCAAGTCCGCAGAGGAAAATATTTAGTGTTTGAATACATCCGCCTACAAAAAAGGCAGGAAGGGAGATTATAGGGATCAGTACCCACAGTATATCAACTTGGTAGTGACCCATATATCCATTGGATCAACCCAAAATGTTCAACAAGGTGAAAAATAAACTACATTAGAATGACAAGCACTTTGGGATTTGCCCCTATCCGAGGCAGAAGTACTGAAGGTGGCCTTGGAAACTTCAATAGCAGTGTGATTTTAACATAAGTATGGAATCCATCAGCACACACGGATGCTTTGGGAAAACAGTTTTGTAAAAACAAACTATTTTTATTAAATACAGCAGGAAACAGATTTTCATGTCCTCTGGGGAAGGCAACAGTGAACAAGTTGTGTCACATGCTCTCTCACGGCCATGCCCAATGGGAACTTGCAATTTGTCTAATGTTTCAGTCTCTCATACTCACCCACACACCCACCATGGGAACTTACGTTTTCTGGGCCAGTTGGTTACACAACTGTGCTTTTGTTCTGTTTTTATAGGTCAGAAATATCTTCCTTAATAAGTACTCTCAATTTATGAAAGATAAAAAAAAAAGACAAAGGCAAAAAATATTTGTATTGCTAAGAACAGGGTATACTGATGATATACAAGTTCAACACATGCACAGAGGCACTATTCAACAATGTAGTAAGAATTTCCAAGATACGCTTAAAGTACAAGCATTACTAACATACTGTGCATCAATAGCAAACAATAGTTCTTATGCAAGTAGCTATCAGCATCATCCCCTGCTTGTGATGAATCCAGAAAAGGCTGTTACAGGTGGGATGTTTTAAAGGTTGTATTAACTAAGTAATACCATGTAAAAACCTGACCTTTCTTCCCTCTTCTCCCCACCCCCTTTATTAAGTAGCCAGGATCATTTATCCAGCTGAAAGGCTTACTTACATGGGACTGAAAAAATCCCAAAATAGATGCTTCACAGAAGGGTATGACTTCTGTCACAGACAGTTTACAATTTTGCTTTTAGACAAGATGCAGTGAGTGGACAGAATTTGTTAAGGGCAAGAAGCCTGTTTGAGCCACCCATGAATTCCTGGATTCTCCAAAAATCGTATACATCTTCCTCTTAGGAAAGCTTTTCAATTTCCACCCTGACTAGTCTCCAGAATGAATTTCACCACATCTGTCCTCCTCCAGATACAGGAGGGCTGGGGAAGAGAGGGGGGTGGAGGAGAGCAGCAGGGAGGCGGTATAGCTGTATTCTCTTATCAGACAGCCTCCTAAGGCTCTGGTTCCCACACTTCATGCTGAAGAAGTATGATTATAGTTCAGGGTTCTAAAACTCTAGCTGCATCTCCCATTTTTGTTCCTTACCAAATGTATTCCACCAGTCTCAACCTAGAAAGGAGTTGGTCCAGTCTAAAAAAGTCTTGCATACACCCACTTATGAATTATTTATAATCCTGTCTGAGTTTTTTCAGAGAAAGGGAGGCATTTATTCTCCACTGCTAGATCAAGCTGGATGCAAGCATTTCCTTAAGCTCAGCCAGAAGATACTTCTGTTTTAGATTTCTGTCCTTATTTGTCACCTTGGCAATCCACCTCTTTAGGTTACATTTGAAATTGTTAAATATGCTGATTATCAACAGGGTAAGAACATGGGGGAAAGGATATGATCACATACTTAAAAACCCTGTAGTAATACATAAGGACAAGAGGAGAGGTGGGGGCAAGGAGAAGCAGCAGCAGTGGGTGCCAAATTGCTGGGTGCTGCCCTATACCATTTTACAATTGCCATTTGAGGCCAAAGAACCAGAGTTTTGAGAGTGCCCATTTTCTCCTCAATAGTATGGCTTAGAATATTTGTAAAATGGAAAGAACTGTTAAAAATGAAATCTTATTTTTTAAAAGTGCTCAAAACATGAGGATTTTTTTTTAAAAGGAGATGATTAGCAGAAGACAATTACTTAAGTTCTGATACAGCTTCAATTAACGCAGCACAAATTGCTTAATCCAGCAAACACATTTTAATTTTTAGAATTATAGCTCTAAACATATCAGTATCTCAAAATACTTGAGAAGTGAGGAGATAGTGAAAATTGATTTTCTAGGATGAAACTAATCATGATCTTTCCCCTTCTTGATCAATAAAAGATAGCCCAAATATGATGCCCTTCACTTCTCCCCAGTTATTTTAGAGTAGGGTGACATGACATGACTAGATGTTTGTACTCTTAAATAATCTTGTTGGTTATGTAGAACTTCATCACAATGAGATTGTAGCTCTTCTTGATATATACATTAGTTATATTTATTTGTGTGTGTAGGTGGGTATCCTGGATGCAACTTACAAGGATGTCCACTTTCACACAGAGCAATCAGTTACCATTGTTTTCCATACAATACCAGAAACAGGAAAAACAAGGGGAAAAAAAAAAAAATGTGGAAACCTATGAAGAGTTGAAGTCCAGGTCAGAGATTAATACACTGTTAAAATTATTTCACACGGTTGAATAGAACCTGAATATATTGTAATTCTATCTGTAACTTATTTGTAAAGTATAAATATAAATTCAACACAAATTCCTGGTCCAAACTGTTACTCATAGCAAACAAAAATATTAATTCAAACTAAAAACGGTATTTAAGATCAGTATACGAAGCTTTTACTCAATCACCAGCCCACAAGGCAAATCTGGTCCTACTGGTCATGGCTCTACATACTAGGTCAGGTTCCCAGGGTCCTTGGAGTCTGATCCCAAGTCACAGGGTCCAATCCAGCCCACAGACCAATCCCACACCACTCAAACCCACAGGTCCACAAGATTGAGCCCCCCTATTCTAGATTATTAGAGGGATTTCTGCTAAAACAACAGTGAAGAGAAAGAGCTTGTAAGCTTTTATTTGTCCAAAAGGAAAGAAAGAAATTAGAGTTTAAAGCTTGGCTTGTCACTGGCTCTGCAATGCACCTGGTACACACTATCATGTGCTATAAATAACCAAAAATAAATACTTCTCTGCACTTTGAGGTAGGGAGAGAAATAGGAGAGGTGTTCTTTTCCAGGTGCCAACCCATTTCCTCCCTTGCAATGCATTATGAAAGAAAAGAAGAATTATCCCCATGTGGTTTCCTTCACCAACATTCTGAAATAAAGAACAGGTGAGCAGTTCTACCTGACACAGTTCTTATCATGAAAAGGACAGGAATTAAAGGTAGCCATGTAAAGGAGTGAACTGCTGTTGTTACAGGCACCTCTCCTTGCACATACATTAAGTTCCATACTACTAGCTAAGAGATCCGCAAGGAAATAAATTTATACAACCTAAAAAACACCATTAAAAAGGAGGAATATAAGTGAATGGGAGAAAAAAAAAAAATCTCGAATGAGACACTTTACTGGATGGTATGAGATATACAGCAGAAAGCATATGAAAAATTTCCATTCTCCCTTTGCATACAAGTGGGTGTTAAACCACCTTAAACTTTGGGTTGTTCAGTTCTGAATATTTCTGCCACAACTCCTAGCAAGCATAAAATAGTTTGCAATATGCAATTAAGTGTTCTTCACCTTCCTCAAAACTGTAGTTTAACAACTAGTTTAAAAACAAAAAACACCACTACCACATCCTTAATTGTGTGTGCTTGAAAATTTATACAAGTTTCTCTTGTGAGTACAAAATAGTTCTTTAGTAATATGGGGCTCAATCCTGCCAGCATGACCAACTATATTTACTCTGAAGCAACAAGTTCTGTGTCAGTATGGCTCTCCATTAAAAGCAATGCAAACCAGTCAGAATTGGACCCTTTGGTTGTAATGTTCATACAACGTTGAAACATCTACATGCCACTTAAGTCATTTGCTTACCATGGTAACATATTTCTTCGTACTGGTAAAATGTGTTAGGTCTTAACCCAGTCATTTAACCAAACCACCTCAAACTATGCAAAAGTACCACTTGGTATGATGCACATATAAGATGCGAGATGTTTTCAATTACAGACTTGGCTCAGAAATGGGAAATATTAGACAGTCAATCTGCCTGCCAGCGTAGGGTGATTCCATACATTTCCTAGCATTATATCCAGCTAACTTTAAAAACCCCCAAGAAGTAGGGTTCCAAAACCTGCAACTTTTCACCATCAATGAAGCCTTTCCTAATAATTCATTAATATTTTAGAAGTTATTCTCATCTTAAAGTCTCTTTATCCTTGATAACCACACTAAAAATATTTTGTACAAACTTGTAAGTTAAAGATAGTAAATTCTACACTGCCATTTTCAAACTGGATCCACGTGGCTTTATTCAACTTAGCTAGGAAACAAAGTGATATTCACTTGGCAACACTTCAAGCACTCTCCAACCCTTTACATACCAGTTTCATCTCTCTTACTTCTGCTGTTTCTTTGGAAATGAGAGACCAAAAAGGAAACAAGGAACAGGCTTTAGTAGTGCAGGTGTTGCTTCATTAGGTTTGCGCTGCATGTTCAGGAAATATTTACTTCAGCTGAAAAGAACATCAAAAGTATTCTCTACTTTGTAGTATGATCCTGCTATTGAAATAGGAAGAAAACCACCAGCACAAATGAAATTAAGTTAAAATATGTACAAGGTATTAGTTTACACTATTTGAAGGAGCCTGCAGAAGGCTCCTTCAAATGCTGCTTTAAATCTGAACTTGTGGCACTGCCATTGGGCTGCATGGTGTGGCTTTAAGGCTAGAGACAAACCAGTGTGTGTGTAATGTCTAAGTGATCAGAAACTGGTTTAAGCCTGTAACAAAACAGATGTTCAGTGCACATAAACCAGTTTCAAAATGGCTGAAACCAGTTTGAGATTAGCCTGGTTGAATGTAGCATAAGACTTAACTGATTTGCCTCAAACCAGTTTATGTAATGTCTGTCTGTCCCAGACTTCTTCCTGGTTTAAGTTAAATCAGAGTCCTACAGCATCCCAGATGCTTTACAACCCTGGGTGGGGCTCTGCTCTCTGCTCAGCCCAGCAGGGCTGGCCCTGCCCCTCTGCTCCCTGGCTGCAGCTCCAGCAGAGACTGCAGGTACAGTGGCATCTGCCTGGCTTCTTCCATACCCCAACCCAGCTCAAGCAGGCATTCCACCCTCCCCTCTGCCTTACACAGACACGTCTCAGTATTAGCTAGCAGACCACATGCTGGCTATGGTCCGTGCTGTGTCCACTTAGGGCATTTGGAGCTAATTAACCAGTAGCTGGTAATGTCCCTCTGTTCCTTCCTAAGAAAGAAAGGTTGTTTAAGAAGAGTTTCAATTAATGAGGCTTGTTTTGTTTGATGAGCTGATAAATGCTAACAACTACCTGTGTGCCTCCCTGCTGTGTAAATAAAATGCTCTACTAATCAGCTCCCTGCTGGCTGATCGGGGAGGAAGGGGGGGGGGGGGGAAACACCTCCCTAATCAGAGTGTCCTGCCAAGGCTTAGCCACACCCTCTCCCTCAGCTCAGCACTCTCAACAGGAAGGGAGGGCTGCTCTAGCATCCCCCCAGCTTCTAGCCTGAGCCACTGCAGGTATATGTTGGTATTTCTTCAGTCCAGAAGGGATGTCTGTACACAGTTACAAACTGGTTTAGTCTTGCCAGGTTAAACTAACCTGCAAAGAATGAATCAATTCAGGCTCAGACTTCTTGAATGTCCGTCCCTAGCCAGAATGTTCCCACATAAGGATCCCCACTGGAAGACAGCATTTAAAGCCAAACCATGCAGCCCAATGCAGGGTTGATATGTAGGGGTACACCGATAGGGATTTTGGGGGCCAATACTGATAGCCAATTTTTAAGGAGGCATATCGGCTGATACTGATCTAATTTCCAATACAGTATGGACAGCTGTGTGCAGCTGGCAAGTTTGTTGTGATGGAAGGAGGGAGGGAAGAAAAAGGGTGTGGGGGGGGTGCAGATCAAGGCCCCTGCAGTGAGGGAGGGATTGGGGCTGGGGAAAATGCTGCCCAGCCAAGGCAGGGTGGCTCCCACCGCTGTGCACACTTGAGGGCATGGGGTGGGGCGTGTGCTCCCAGATCTGCACAGGGCACAGGTAGGGTAGGCTGCAGTGGAGCTGGGCAGGGGCTACAGGAAGGCTGCAGCCCCCTCAAAATTCACTGTAGCCCCCCATAATTCCCCACCCAGCACTGCCACAGCCAAGCCCAGCCCAGCCCAAACACCCCCTCTCTCCACACACTAGAAAGATCCTGGCGCAGTCCCGGTCCCAACCTGGAGCTGCAGCCCACTCTGCCCACCCTCCACACAGATCTGGGGATATACACCCACCCCCCCTGTGCCCTCCCAGAGTGTGTGCAGCAGCTGAAGCTCCCACCCCGACAAGCCACAGCTCTGTCCCACGCCCCGCCCCATTTGGGCAGGACTTGCTGCAGCCCCACTCCAACTGCAGGGGCCTTGATCTGCCCCCTCCCCATGCCCCTTCCACCACACCAGACTTACCAGCTGCATGCTGCGCTCCTTGCTTCTTACGTGCTGCACTGCAGCTGCATGCATGTGCTAGCATTTATCTGCCAAATTATTGGTCACATCAGGCCGATTCCAATACACTCAATTTTCTTTATAATCATTGCCAATCCAATAATCGGATTGATGCATCAGTGCACCTCTAATAATATGTCCACAGTGCAAGGAGCTGGGAGTTAGGGAGCCCCAGAATACACAACTGCTTGTGCCACAGACTCTTAAACAGCATACACAGCTGGAGGTTGTGGAGCTGCCCAATCTATATCTGCATACGTGCCATTTCTAGGGTGCACAGTGTGAGCAGTTGTGGATCTGGGTGTTCCCCAACCTATAGCTGTATGTGCTGCAGATTTCCAGGCATGCATGAAGCTGACAGCAGGCATATCAGGCAAGTAAAGGCTGGAGACTGGGAAGCTGGCTCTTTAGGTCCTTTCTCCAAGGACATCCATTCCATGCAATATTTCATCTATATTCTAAATGTGATATGCAGTATTCAATATACAAATGCAGTGTGTCTGTAAGATTGCTCATGAGTGTCTAACATGTGCCTCTAAATGTACACATTAAGACTATTATTATTGGGAGGTTATGCAACTGGGATATGACAAAAAAAATTTGAGGATCCCAAAATATGGGTGTCAACATGCGCACCTGGCATTGCAAGACAAAATGTTGGGGACCCATGATAAAGAAAAAAAAGTCGGATCCAAATTACATGACTGATATCTGCCAGGAACCATAGATAAATCAGTTTCTCCAGATGGTCAGCTGCTTCTGACTAGCACTCAGATATCTTTGAAATAAAAATAAGATTTTTCCATTAAATACCTAAATTGGGTTTCCTCTTCCTAAATTCAAGTCAATATAGCAAACAGAAGAACCCAATACCACACCACATAAATCTTCACAGTAATGCATTAAGCTGTTCATTCTCTATGATATAAAAAAAACAAAGCAAACCTAATTTTATTCTTCATAGATATTGGGGGCTGGAAGGGACCTCGTGAGAGTGAGTCCAGCCCCCCTGGCATAGGCAGGAAGTCTGCTGGGGTCAAATGATTCCAGCAAGATAAGCATCCAATCACCTTTTGAAGGAGTCCAGAGTAGGTGCCTACACCACCTCTGGGGGGAGTCTGTTCCAGACTGTGGAAACTTGCACTGTAAAGAAGTTTTTCCTTATGTACAGTCTAAATTGGCCTTCCAGAAGTTTGTGGCCATTAGACCTTGTTATCCCTTGGGGAGTCCTGGTGAACAACTGTTCTCCCAGATCCTGGTGCACCCCCCCTTATATACTTATACTTCATATACTCTTAATACAGTAAACTTCTATCCATCCATCAAGAGCCATTATCTTCCAATATGAATCAGAAAGTTGTTGATCACCACACAGTACTATCACATGCTTTCGAAATGGGGCTATGTACTGCACAAGCTTCAGGCTATATTATTCAAGAAGTCTGGAGTACTCTCAGAGACTGGACAGTCTGAAAGGATCAACACAAAATTGGAATCTTTCACTGCTAGATATTACATTGTGCAGCTATAAAAGTTTTCTTCATGGAAAATTCATCACCAAGCAATAAAATATGCTGGCTGCCATATTTGAGAATAAAAATCTGGAAAATACAAGTTACAAGGTAAAGCATGAGCAGTAGGGAATAGAGGAATTTAAGAAATTGTAGTCTTCATACAGCTATTACCGACAGGCAGGAGGAGAAAGTAGGACACAGTTAAGTGCTAAGAGCTTTTTAAACTGACAGTTTAAAAATTTCATAGACAATAGGGCTGGAAGGGACCGCCCCTAAGATCATCAGGTCCAGCCCTCTGCCCAAAGGGCAGCAAGTCAGCTAGGGTCAAAGGTTACCAGCAAGATAAGCATCCAAACGTTTCTTAAAAGTGTCCAGAGTAGGTGCTTGCACCGTTTCTGGGGGGGAGTCTGTTCCAGGCTTGGGGGCTCAGACAGCAAAGAAGTTTTTCCTCATGTCCAGCCTAAAATGGTTTTGGAGGAGTGTGTGACCATTGGACCTTGTCATCTGTTGGGGTGCTCTGATGAACAGGCATTCATCAGCTGCAGTAATCGCATTGGTGGCTCATATTCATCTTGTGATTAGTCATGACCCCCAAGTCTCTTTCAGTGATGCTGCTAGGACGTATAGCACTGCCAAGCCTAGAGGTGTGATACAGGTTTTTATTCCCAAGGTGCAGCACTTTCCATTTCTCCATACTGAATGCCATCAGGTTTTCATCTGCCCACCTTGCAAGGCTATTGAGATCAGCCTAGATTACCAGCCTATCCTCAAGTGTGGACACTCTGCCCCAAAGTTTGTTGTCAGCAAGCTTAGCCAGTCTGCTTCTGACACCAGTGTCCAGATAGTTTGTTTATGAAAACATTAAAGAGTACAGGTTTAAGAACAGAGCCTTGGGGGACACCACTAGTCACTGACTGCCACACTGATTTGGTTCCATCAACTACCACCCTCTGGGTCTGACCTCAGGGCTAGTTCCCCAGCCATTGGACTGTCGAGTAGTCAAGGCCACAGTTGCCCAATTTTTCCATGAGGACATAATGGGAAACCAGGTCAAAGGCTTTGTTAAAGTCCAAATAAGACAAAAGGGAAGAGGTTGATATTACTATGTGATACATCACCTGGTCATAGAAGGAAGTGAGGTTGGTCAGCCAAGACCTACCCACAACAAGCCCATTCTGGCTATCCCTCAGAATGTTGCCTTCTGTTAGCCCGTCTAGACTGGTTTCTTTGATTTTTTTTCCCCCAAAATCTTCCCAAATACTGAAGGCAAACTGATTGGCCTGTAGTTTCCCAGGTCTTTTTACCTCCCTTTCTTGAAAATGGGAACCACATTGGCCCTCTTCCAATCTTCAGGTACTATGCCTGAGCGACAAAAGTTCTCAAATATTCTTGCCAGTGGCCGGGCTATGATGGCGGTCAGCTCCTTTACCATTCTTGGGAGCAATCTGTCTGGACAGCTGATTTGTGGGGGTCCAGCCTCTCAAGATGCTCCCTCACAAGATCCATGCCAGTGGTGGGCATATATTCATCTTTACCCTGGTCATCCCGCATCATGTTAGGCAGGGTGGTCCCTTTGGACTGGTGAAAAATGACAAAGTAATCATTAAGTAGATTGGCTTTTTCCTGGGTGTCAGTAGTCAGCTGCCCCAGCTGGCTTGGCAGGGGTCTAATGTTGCCCTTGTTTTTCTTTAGACTCCCCACATATCTGAAGGAGGACTTTTTATTGCTCTTGATACATATAGCCTGATGGAGTTCAGTTGCAGCCTTGGATTTCCTAGTTCACTCCCTGCAGGTACAGACCAGTACAGTATATTCCTTAGTGGCATTTCCCATTTTCCATCCTTTATACACCTCTATTTTTAGATGTAGGAGATTCATGAGTTCCCTGTTGAGCCAAGGGGGTTGTTGAGCTCTTTTACCACCTTTCCTATGGGTACCAAGATGGCAAACAGGGGTGGGGCAACTGTCAAGGAGCGCGGCTACTCATGCAGCCCTCAACAGTTCACTAAAACTTGCTAAGCAGCCATCCACCCAAAATAATTGCCTGCCCCTGGACTGGATGAATTAATGGATAATAGTTCTATTAATGGCTATTGAACAGGATGGTTGGAGACTTTTCCCCTGCCATCTCTAAACCAATAATGGTGGTGGCCAGAGCAGATACTGAATAAGGGCTAGATCACCAGGTACGACCAGTTTAATGCTCTCCCTATATAATATCCATTTCTGCCACTTTTAGACACAGAATATTGGGTTAGATGGACCACTAGTCTGATGCAATATGACACTATGTTCAGAACCCTGGTCACATATAGGTTTACATGTTTATCATAAACAGAAGTGTAATTACTTATCGCCTCTGTAGTAGACTAACTATAATTAGACTTTAAATACATCTATAGTCGTATATAAATCTTAGGAAGAAAGATCCTTGTCTGGTTCAGCGTATGAGATTCAGATTCCTTACCCCAAACACTTTGCTGGGAAGACCATTCCAAAAACTTCACTCTTGTGATGAAGATAAATCTTCCAGTTTCCAGTGCAAGTTTATCCATATCCAGTTGGTAGACATTTGTGCTTGTGCTAGTGTTGTTTTCAGTCTAAAAAGTTCTTTCCTTCCCTAATATTCACCCTACAAATGTATTTGCATGTACTCACCACATCCCCCCTCAAATATCAGGTTTATTTTATTTAACAATACAAACTTTTTTCCATCTTCTTTCATAATGTTGACACTCCCTTAAGCACTTTAGCAGACTTTCTTTGACCTTATTCCAGTTTATCTTTCTTGAACATGGGTGATGAGAATGGTACACAGTAATCTAAATGTGGTCTCACCAGTGCTTTGTATTACCTCTTGGTCTGTACTCCATATACCTCTTAAGAATATTAGGGCTTTTTCACTGGCTTGGTCACCTTATGATATACCAATATGTCAGATCCTTCTCCCCTTCAAATTTCTCCACCATATAAGAGGGAAGTATAAAGACCTGAAGTCCCTGTATGTGGCAACCAATGTCATGACCTTGCACTTTGATCTATTAAACTTAATTCCATTTCTTATGTTCCATTCAATACAAATATTGAGGTGTTCACAGATTTCATAGACATTAGGGCTGGAAGGGACCTCGCGAGATCACTGGATCCAGCCCCCTGCCCAAGAGGCAGGAAGTGGGGAAGTCTATTCCAGACTCTGGAGACTTGGACTGTAAATAAGTTTTTCCCTTATGTCCAGCCTAAAAAACAGTCTTCCAGCAGTTTGTGACTGTTAGACCTTGTCTTCCCTTAGGGTGCCCTGGTGAATGGACATCTCCCAGTTCATGCACAGCCCTTATATACTCATAGGCTGCCACCTCTGAGCCTTCACTTCTACAGGCTGAAGAGTCCCATGTCTCCCAGCCTCTCCTTATAAGGCCTGTTCTCTAATCATGTGCGTAGGTCTCTTCTGGGCTCTAAGCTTCTCCACCTACATCCTTTCTAAAGTGTGGAGCCCAAAATTGGATGCAGTACTCCAGCTTCAGCCTCACCAAACCCGAGTAAAGAGGGAGAATGACTTCTTGGGTCTTGCTTGAGATGCATTGGTAGATGCAAGCCAGAGTTTTGTTTGCTTTACCAGCTGCAGTATTGCATTGGTGGCTCATTTTCATCTTGTGGTCAATCATGACCCCTCTAGTCTCTTTCAGTCATGGTGCTAGCGAGTATAGCACTACCAAGCCTATAATATGATGTGGGTTCTCTCTCCCAAGGTGGAGCACCTTGTATTCTCCGTGTTGAATGGCATCAGGTTTTTATCTGTCCACCTTGCAAGCCTGTCTAGGTAGGCCTGAATTGCCAGTCTATCCTCTAGATTGACCACACTTCCCTATAATATGGTGTCATCTGTTAATTTATCCAGTCCTCTTCTGACACCCGAATCCAAATAATTTATGAATACATTAAAAAGAGTACTGGTCTGAGTACTGAGCCCTGGGGGACGTCACTGGTCACCATGGGACACGTGGACTTGGAGAGCGATAGTTGATGGAACCGAGTCTGACAACAGAGCCAGTTCACCAGCCATCTGACCATAAGGTTGTTGAGGCCACAGTTCCCCAATTTTACCATAAGGACATCATGGGAGAGCAAGTGAAAGG
Source organism: Alligator sinensis (assembly GCF_000455745.1). Taxonomy (NCBI): domain Eukaryota; kingdom Metazoa; phylum Chordata; order Crocodylia; family Alligatoridae; genus Alligator; species Alligator sinensis. Next base: position 972,100 of record NW_005842382.1, on the reverse strand, counting down.
CTTATTTGACTAGAGATAATGAAACTGGAGGCAGAGGAGCACAAGTAATGCAGCAAAAAGGGGTTGGGGAGTAAAGCAATGCGGCAGGGGGCACACATGCCCCCCCAGATTTCTGTGCCCACAGCAGGGCGCATGACAGCAGTGGGGCTGGACCAGCTCTGGGCAGAAATAGCCTCCATAGTCCAGCAGGCAGGACCAAGTGCAAGAGGCCTGGGGGTGGGGGCGGGGGGGGGGGGGGGGGGGGTGGCTGCACAGAGTTGTGCTCCCTGCTGCTGCTGGGCTGATAGAGGGCACCTCGGCAGCCACAGTAGTGCACTGCTCCCTCCCATGCTGGGTCCCACCACTGGGCCACAGAGATGGTACCTGCCCAGAGCTGGTTCAATCTGGCTGCAACCCTGAGCCCTACTTCAGGCACAAATCTTGGGAGGCACTGCCCTCCCACCTCCCCACTACACCATCTCTGCCTTTCTAATCGCCTGTGCCTACACCCCCCTCTCCCCACACACCCACCCTGTTCCTCACACACTGGGGGCTGGAGACACATGTCCATCACCTTAGCCCCTTGGCCCCCTCAGCAAAAGTAAAAGTTGGCACCTATCCTGTGTGGGACAGTCACTAAGAACCTCCAAGGAGAAATGTGATGTAATGAGAAGTATACAATTCTTTCCACCTATATGCAAGAAAGATCAACTCAAACTGGAACAGGTGCAGAGAAAGACTATCAGAATGTGCCAAAATATAGGCTCCCAGTGGGGGTGGTACAGGCACTTACCCTAGAGATCTTCAAAAGAAGAAGACTGGACACGCACCTTGCTGGGGTTATTTGACCCCAGCAGTCTATCCTGACCAGAGCAGGGGAGTTGGACCCAATGATCTCACAAGGTCCCTTCCAACTCTAAACTTCTGTGAATGCTCAAGGCAAGAAAGGGCTTATACTAGAGCAGGGGTGAGCAAAATACAGCCTGCTAGGCCATTCTATCCAGTCTGTGGGCCCCCTAAAAATAATAAATAATTAATTAATCAATTAATATTTATTTGTCCTTGGTTCCTGTCAAAGATGACAGGAGCCAGGGGCAGTAGGATTCAGGGGAAGCCCCGGCGGGCTCCTGCAACAGTAGGGCCCACTCGGCCCCACCAGAAGCCCCAGCAGGGGCTTCTGGCCTGGGACCATGTGGCTGCTTGGCTGCACCAGCGTGGGAAATTCAGGTAAAGGGGCGGGAGAGGGCAGGGGAGGACCATGGGCAGAGAACGAGCTAGTTCTGCACCAGGGGAAAAATGGCCCCTCCCCCGTCCCGTGGCTTGCGCTCCTTGCTGCAGCCACTCACAGCCCACGTGGTGTTGTCCTGAGTTTGCACAGGCAGCCCCACACAGGCTGCGAGTGGCTGCAGCGCGAGGCGCTGGCCATGGGACAGGGGCAGGGCTGCTTTTCCACATGCTCAGCACCAGCTTGTAACTCACCCCCGCTGCCAGCCCGTGCTCCGCCGGGCCCCCCAATAGGGGCGGTCCCGTGGCAGCGCCAGCCGCTCAGTGTGGAAGAAAGTGGTCCCCCAACTTGCCGCAACAGGCGGTGTTTGCTGCTGCTGTCTGCCCGGAGCTCGCATGCTGGGCAGCAGAGGCAGCAGTGGCAGCCATACACTGCCCAGCGCAGCAAGCATGGGGGCCACAGCTGCTGCCGCCACAACGCAGCCCCAACGGGCGAGCCTGGAGCTGGCACAGGGCGCAGGCTGGCAGGGGGGGCCCGGTTACAAGCTGGTGCTGAACACGGGGAAAAGCAGCCTCTCCAACACCCCATGGCCAGTGCCTCACACTACAGCCCCTCACAGCCCATGTGGGGCTGAATGTGCCTGCTCAGGACAGCCCCACACAGGCTGCAAGTGCCTGCAGCAGGGAGAGCGGGCCATGGGGCAAGGGGGGGGCGGTCACTTTTCCCCCCTACACTCAGCACCAGCTCATTCCCTGCCAGTGAGGGCAGGGTCAGAGCTGTGTGCTGCCCCCTGCCTGTACCATGGGGCTGGGGGGGCACTGGGAGTGAGCGGGCATGGGAGTCAGTGGGAGCACAGGGCCCACACCGATGTCAGGGCCAGCACCAGTGAGGCCCAGAGCAGGGCAGCAGGAGTACAGGATCCCAGCCAACAGGGGCTTTATGGAGCCAGGCCAGCTCCCCCTTCTCCCTGCCAGCCCAGCTCCACAGACCCCTGCCACCCTGCGCCCCGCTCTGGGACATTGGCCCTTGACAGCTTGCCAAAACTGGGTAAGCAGCCCTCTGCCTGAGATAATTGCCCACCCCTTTCCTAGAGGAAACTAAAAGGAGCTTTACCGTGTTCAGTAAAGCAAAGAAACGTTAAGAGAAGATATAGCTGCTCTTTACCAATGCATGAAGGGAGAAAGGAGCACAAACCACACAACAGGGAGAGAAGTAGAGCTTAAAGATGGCAAAAGATGGCCATGAATTCCTTTCCAATCCTCTGGATCCTTAAAAGGAATTAGATGCCAAGATAAAAGTTCTTTCTTTTCATTTATCTGTTTCCAGTTTCATTATCATTTCCTTATCCTGTTTTTCCCTAGGTGAACATGTCCTTTTGTATTAACCTAAGTAACTGATCACTGTGTGAAGTCTCAAGGACGCCCTCCTTGAACATGAGCCCAACATCCATGTGTTATCAATATACATGCCTCAAAGAAATAAGCATGGTGTTTAAACACCAGAACACACAGTTTAAATGCAGGAGGGAGGGGTGCTGTTTTTATCAGGATGCCTAGCCCTGAACACCATAACACCTTAGTTTACATTCCCCAGGGAATGGCAGTCAATTTATGAGCATTATCTGCAAAGATTTTTCTAAACTGTTCTTAAGCAACCACACACAAGAAAAGGAGTTATTTATCAGCTCTGAAAAATAAACAGGTTAAGATATTTGGTCACTTTTCTTTGATCATAGAGTTGAGATGGAGCAACTAGGTCACACTGGAAAAAGGAGGGAGCTGTATGTCCTTGATAAGAATAATAGCAACTAAATATTCTATATACTGCATGACTCTAAGGAGCCTTGATCATTTCCTTATATGAAAATAAACACCAAATCCTTTGCTTTATACTGTAGTCCTCCAGCAATATATTCAACATCCTGTTTTTGTATTCCACAAGTTGTTTTTTCTTTTAATCAAAAATTGCTACACTTCCTTTTAATTATTAGGAATACAGCATCCTCCAATTTAACAAGCTTTTTTCTTATTGTATTTTTGCTTTTCCATTTAGATACATAATAAATATCTTAAAGACATACCAGGGCTCAATCTGGGATTTGAAGAGTTAAAATTAAGTTTCAACTTTTCTTTGAATTTATGTATTTACAAACTTCAGAGGAAAAAAGTAACAGCATCATTGTTTTAAAACAAATGCCTGGAAACCTTTACACTACAGGGGGTTGGGGTGGAAACGGAAGTATAGAAATACTGAGTTGGCATGAACCAATCAACCCAAGTATAATTCTTCTCCAAACCCATTAAATATATTCCCAGTGACTGATCCTGAACAACACCCTTAACTCTTGTATTTAATTTTCTGCATAGCATAGTAGTCAGTCAAATCTCCAAACATATAATCACAAATATTTTTTTTAAATGGGGAAAAACACTTTTCCCCCCAAAAAATAAGTATATTCTTTCACTCCACCCAGTTTTCATTTCTAATCCAGCAATTGTGCATGCATCTTGCCATGTTACTGAAGAATTACAACAGAAGTTTAGGGAAGAAAATAAGAGTGCAGAAAGTAATAGACAAAAAAAATCCCCTCCTAGGTTGTTCATAAAAATTGAAAAAGAAAAGTGCATTTCTGGGAAAATAAAAGCCCCCCCCCTTCCTGTTTTCAGATAGTTATTTAACATTTAAGTCTTTAAAACAAACACGTTCAAGAGTTTGAGAGGAAAAAATCCTCACTTTACTATTCTCTCAATGAAAAAAAAAAGGAGGAGTTTACATAAGCAACCAAACAGAGTTTTACCAAAAACCTGGGGACATTTTCATAAAATGGTTACTTAAGTAAAAAAAAAAAAAAATCCCAACTATCTCTTTTAATATAGGAAGTGCACTTAATTATTGAAAGTGTTAAGAAAAAAAAGTAATGTCATCTTACTCCTAAAATGACTTAACTACTTTAACTGCTGAATGACAGAATTCTCATCCCAGAATTTAAAGCTTTATCTAAAAAAGCTACTCTGTTCTGTCACACATCTGGAATGAGAATTGAAGGACACAGACACTGAGAATGCATCTACATCAAAATGCACCTGTTATTTAATGTGTTATTTCTAATCCTATGACATGAGACGTGCTTTGTGATCACAGTCATGAAATCTTCCGAACAGCAAGTATTATGTAGAAGTAGTCAAGGGATAGGCTAGTTTTGTGTATTTCAAATCTCTCTACTTTTCTTCTTACTAAAGATTTATCTTTCGGCTGATGTTATTCTTCCTTTTGTTCTTTGTGTGGGAATAAATAAAAGCAAAAGAATGTGTTAACTTAAAGTGCTTAAATGCAAAGCAGTTTTAAAATAAATTCTAGATTTTTCCAAAACATTGTCGCCAGGTACATCCCTAATCAAAGCAAAGGAAAATATTATTAGTATGTAGACCCCTTTGTTGCTATCTACTTCCTTTTCAGATTCTAGCATTAACAGCCTGCTTGAGTTCATAGGATCACAGGATCATAGGCAAGTAGGACCTGAAGGTATCTCACAGGGTCATCTAGTCTAGCCCCCCGCTCAAGGCAGAACCTTTCCTGACTAAATCACCCCAGCCAAGTGTCCATTTAACCTGCTCCTAAAAAACTTCTGAAGATGGAGATTCCACATTTTTTCTAGGTAGCCTGTTTCAATGCTTGACCACTGCCATAGTCTGAAAAACTCCTCCTAATCTCCAATCTAAAATTCTCTCTGCTGCAGTTTGAGGCCATTGTTCCTAGTCCTGCCCCCTACAACTAGTCCTCTGTAATTGCCCTTCAGGTATTTAAAGACTGGTATCAAATACCACTCTTCCCCCTCCCACCCATACACACACCTCAGGTCTTCTCTTCTCCAAGCTAAACCTAGTTCTTTCAGCCTTTCCTCATAAACCTTGTCTCCCACGCCCCTAATAATTTTTGTTGCTCTGCACTGGACTCCTTCCAGACTATCCACATCCTTCTCAAAGTGCAAGGCCCAAAACTGGGCACAGTACTCTCACCAATGCTGAACAGAATAAAAGAATCCCTTCCCTTGATTTGCAAATGACAACCCAGGCATCTTTTTTTGTAAAAAGAGCACTTTTCTTTTACAAAAACGTGCTCATATTCAGCTTACGGTCTGCTGTAATCTCCAAGTCCTTCCCTGCTGGACTGCAGCCTAGTCACTCGTTCCCAATCTGCAATTATGCCATCCTAAGTGCAGGACTTTGAACTTGTCCTTGTTACATCTCACCTGATTTATTGCAGATCATTTTTCTTGACCATTCTGGATCCTAGCTCTACTCTTGAGTATCTGAATTTCCAAGAAGCAGAATAAGAATATAAATTGTTTAAGTTACTGAGCAGAAACAAAGAGATATGAAAAGGTAAGTTTTCAAAACACTAACATGTACAAGACATGAAATAAGACTATTGTAGCCAATAGAAATAAAGATTTTCTTTAATTAAGCATTCTAGAGAATCTCACTTCTGCAATACTACTACTACGGTGAAGAATGTATTCTCTATTAACATGGAGATTTTGTTATGGAAGCTACATAATCTTAGATGACAAATAAACCAAGGGTGCACAAACCTCAGCCTAGAGGCCGGACCTGACCCCTAGCACTGTGTCATTCATTCCATAGGGGTCCCCCTGGATCTGTGGGGAGCCCTGTGGGATACAGCCCTGTGCGCACGGCAACACAGGGCCCCAGGAGCTGGATTCTAGCCAAGCAGGGGCAGCATGGGGGTTGATCCAGCCTACAGAGTAGCCCCACACCATTCAACTTTGAGCACCCCTGCTCTAAACACAGAACCATTTTGTTTGAGAGATGTAACAGGAAAAAAAAGTACATAAAATTGTTCTATGCTAAAAACTAAACCTCACAAACATGCATGCATACAGACCTGCAAGCACATTCTGTTTCGAGTCTTATGTTCATTAATCTACAATTAAACCGCTTCATAAAAAAGTTATGTTAACTCTTCACGTGTTAGTCTTAAACTAAGTTTCTATCAAAAAACAAAGACAACTACAAGTATTATATTGATCTTAATGCCCATCTTAAAAAAAATCCAAGTAATCAAAAATGATTATTTATTCTGCAACTGAAAACAAATTATTTATGAACACTAGGGCTGCGTGGGACTCCTCCCAGGGGTGTGGCCCCCAATCTGCCTGCCAGATGATAGGAGACTGCTGCTGCCACCTGGGGTCAGCACTGGGCACAGCCCACACCCAGCAACAGGAAAATTGGTACTGCCATTGGCCCCAGGTGGCAGCAACAGCATGCAGTCATCTGATGCAGATCCAGGGGATAGTGCCCCCTGGGAAGGCTGGGAGCTGTCCTCCCTGGTGGCTGCCCCCGGATCTGCACACCAGATGACAGGAGGCTGCTGCTGCTGGCTGGGAACAGCACTGAAGCCAAGCTCAGCTTTGAAATGCGAAACATTGAGTGCCCTTGCTTCGTTTCGAAGGCTTTTGTTTGTTTCAACTTCGCAATGCATCGAAACAGCTTCAAAATGAAAAGCCCAGTGAAATTAGGGCCGTCTGAAATGAACGCCACAATGAAAGTGTTACATATCTGGATTTATGCATGTTTTTAAACAGACTTTCTTCTAGTCTTTTCCTATCACTTACGGGGGCACTTGAGTAACCTAGTTAAAGTCAGAGCCCATACATACAAATTAAAAGTGGACTGCCTGAAAGGGCTACAGTTTAAACACACTAAACCACTTCCAAGTCAATTTCACAAAAAGTACTACCAGGGGGATTTGTGAAACAAGAAAAACCCAACCAAGAAAGAACACCCCCCCCCCCATCATGCACCCAATCTGTTTATAACAATCACATCAATATGAAAAGGAATGTTAAATATTTCTCTCCTTACAACATGAAGGGGGGGGGGGGTGAGCAGTTAACAAAACCAAATTAAAAACAAAAAAAGTTCTTGTATTGCAGTTAAACTCATCCTGATAAGGTAACGGTGTTCTCCACAAACCAGTGCTATATGTATCCTGCCGATCTAGGCAGAGCTGTGCCTATGTTCTACTTTGACAATTTCCTATGCTTCTGGGTTTCGCTGGTTGCCCTGTGAGGCCAGAAGGGAATTCTCCCCCCCTACCCAGTTGCTACATGTATCAGGGTTTTTGGTGTGGGGTTTTGTTAACACTTCCTCACAGGAACTGGGTTGCTGGGGATTTTGACCAGGGCATGCCAATGCTCTGGCTGGGACTTAAACCTGGATGTTCCTGGCTAGAGCCTCTCTGTTCAGGGTCAGACTAAATCACCATATTTGGGGTCAGGAAAGAATTTACCCCATGGTCAGATTGGTACAAGGGGGGGGGGGGTGTTGTCTTCCTCTGTAGTGGGGGCATGGCTCTCTACCTGGGATCTCTTGAGCATCTATTAACAACCTCCACAGCAGCAAGACCTTGTTCTCTATGGTCCTGCTTATCTGTGGCAGGTTAGGGTGTTAGGTCTTGGGTTCTGTGTCAGTGCTGATTGTGTAGTTCTGCTAAGAAGGCAGACTATGGATTTGTATAGGATGATTTAGATAGGGATGATCCCTTCCAGACCTACTTCTCTGCAATTCTATGATCTTACAAACAAGATTTGAAGTAAGACTTTTATTAAGAAATAATATTTGGTACAATGATGTGCAGTATAGGAGACAAATCATTTATCCATATTTACAGAATATGCAAAGTCTATGAAGAATCTGTCTTACTGCCACGAGGTCAGCACTTACACACTTTGCAGACAGGTGAAAAGAGCAAGTTCCAGTAATCAAATCACAGTGCTAAGCCAGGACTGCAGAGCCATTGCCAATTAGTTCTTATTACTGTTTTAAGGATGTCTACTTTCCCCACAAAGTCGGAAGCAGGATATTTTACATCACTGATGAAGTAAAACTTTGTCCAAATATAAACAATAGATAATGCCAACCGTTTTCCCAAACCTCAAGTAGACCAAAAGCTAAATAAATAAATAAATAAATAAATAAATAAATAAATAAAAATCTTGTCCCACTTTCTGATCTTATCCTCCTCCTCAAAAAAAAACAAAAAAAAAACCTATAGTTCCTCTCCACACTCCCACCAGTGAAAATGCATAGGCAAACAGTACCTTGTATGCATGATTTATGTGATCATAAATGCTGTTACCATTTCATGATTTATGAACACATACCACTCATATGCAGTCACCTTTTAGAAACAGACCAAGTTTTAGCTTTATATATTAACCATGCCACTTGTTCAAAGCTGTTATCAGAAGGTAAAAAAAACAAAAACACAACTCAGAAAATATTAATTTACCAAACAAAAAAAGCTGCACATGCCACCCCAATCTTGAACTGGCCTAACCACATGCACCAGATGCAGTGGTGGAGTTACCCCATGCACTGGCCTCACCACATGCCAACACAGTCTAGCATACAGGGCCACATCATCACTACACTGGAAATTTGGCATCAGAGAAGCCAAAATTAATGCTATCACTGTTGCCCTGCCAACAAAATTTCTAGATCTGTATAGAGACCCACAGGCCAGATTACATGGCTTCACAGGCCAGATCTGGCCTACCAGCTAGAGGCCGAGCACCTTTGTCCTAAATGATCTTTCAAAATTTGTGCCAAAAATGGCCTCTATACAGACTAAATGTTTACCCCACCCTTCCCGCATAATTTGCCCTGGTCAGGTCTTTCCAGGCTGGAAGTGTGAGGTTCATAGTAATTTTCCAGCATTTTTGTGACACCATATAGATACCCAAGCATTCTACACTAAAATTGAAAAAGAGGGGTGGCAGGAGAAGCACAGGAAGGCAGTGGATAATTATATGAAAGTTCTGATAGTGATTTCTATTTAAGGATATAAATTTTGTAAGGAATATTAAAGCTCAAGCTTCACGTTTAAAAATAATCATTGGATATGGACATACATACTTTTTAGCTACTTTAAAAAGGGAAGGGGGAGCTCTGCTGCAGTGCACAGCAACGATTACAATCTAACTCGGTGGCTCTCACCCTTTTTAGCCTTAAGGTGCCTACTCCTCCATAATTTTTTGGTATGTTGCAGCACCCCAGCTGAGAACCAGAGCTGGAATGCCCTCCCCTGACACCAGTTACAGAGGGGGCAGGAATTTACCCTAACATGCCCTGCTTTTTTCACCCCTCCCCATCCCTAGTCTGTACCCTCACTCTTGTCGAAGCGCAGCCCCAGCACCAGGGCTGCTCCCCAGCAATTCACATGCTGGCCACCAGAGCCACATACACCCACAGGCCCTCCTGTTGGCCCCACAAGCATGAGAAGAATGTGTAGGGGGATAAATCAGCCTGGAAAAGTGCAATCCCACAACTCTTGCCCTAACCTCCCCACTCTCTGCCCCCCACCCCCAACCCATGCATGCAGCAAAATTCACTCCTGGCACCATGGGGGCTGCCAAAGGAGGCAGGGACCAGCTGTGGGTACTGCTCATCTGTGAGATGTGGGAGCCTGGCAGAAGGAGCAATGATTGTGGCAGAGGGTGGGTGTTGAGATCTTCCAAGGATGCTACATGGCACCACAGGGCCCTGTAGCATCTGGCTGAGAACCACTCATCTGTTACATCTGCATGATCATACAGTGATACCAGTTAGCTAAATTACTCTAACTTTAACCACAGATAAAACAGAGTTAAAGCTGATGTGGCATTAGCTAGACTTGGATTACTATAGTCATTCGGCCACAACAGTTGAATTACACAGCTTTCTTTTGATATGGTTACAGCTGTTATTTACTGTCATGTATTAAAGGGAGACCTGATTTGGCAGTGGAAGAACTGCCATTTCCTTACACCTTCCCCAGAAGCACCTGGTGCTGACCACTGTTAGAGACAAGATGCTGAATTAGATGGGCAATATGGTACAATGCCCATACAGGAGCGCAGAGGCTGCTCTGACATGCTGCAATTAGAGCACATCAGAGCAGACTTGATTAAATCGAGCCTCCTGGGGCATGGTAATTATCGTCCTCCAGCCAGCCTTCACATCACATGTATCAGCATCCCTGTGCTTCAAAATGGCAGCAGAGGCACTCCAACTAAAGTTCATCTAATGAGTTTTAATTCAAGTGCTCCCATCACCGTTTTGAAGCACAGGGACACTGATACACAAGATCGTGTGGCACTTTAATTCCAGCGCTCCAATTAAGTGCTCCCCACCCCAGGGAGTGGGGGCACCAGAGAAGCAATCCCCACAGTCCCCCCACGGCCAATTGTACTGACCCGGGGGGGGGGGGGGGGGGAGACCCCCCCCCCCCCCCCCGCTCATGGGCGGCGCGGGGGGGGGGGGGGGGGAGAGAAAGAGGGAGAAGAAGAAGGGGGATTCCCCCATGGCCAATCGTGCTGACCCAGAAGTGCCAGTGGTTGGCATGGGGGGCCCCCCCTCAATGGGATTGCTTCTCCTGGTGCCCCCATGCCCCAGCCAGAGCTCTCAGGGGTGGGGCACCAACACTCTCACCTGCCCATGCCACCCATCACCTAAGTGGGGAGCATGGCCTGACAGGGGGTGTACGTATACCCCTTATACACACACCCCTCCCCCTGTGCACCCCCTACGTGTCACCACTACCACATAGACATTGTTTTTTTCAGAATCACTGCTCTCCCAGGAGAAGCCATGAGCATGCAGATGTTCAGGATTTTTCCTCCCAAAGCAAAAAGGTCTGAGAACAACCAATCACTCCTGGGTGTGATTGGTTGTTCTCAGACCTTTTTCTCCTGAAAAAGTGAATGTATGTACAAGTTTTCTTTTGAGAGAAGCCAGTCCGCCAGCACCCCAGGATGCCTTGTGTCTCCCTCCCTTTGTCCCAGGTGGAGAGGGGGATAGTGTTGCTCCAGCTGGATTCTTCTGCTCCAAAGCAGAAAGCAAAGCATACCTCCCTGGAAATCCCACTTTGTGCTGCAGGGAGACACAGCCTGCAAGGAAGTCTGGGTCAGCCAATCAGGGTTGTCCTGTGAACTGCTGCAATCTCTCTCAGCGAGACTGAAAAGAAGTCCACAGTACATGCCGAGATATGTGCACAAGGGCTCCCTGGCTGCGCAACACGAACACTGCAAGCTCTCTGCTCTTCAGGGGCTCAGTTTTGAATGTCTATTCAGGCATCTCCAAGTAAGTTCCTCCCCACCCCACCAAGAGAACAAATGTGGGAAAATTCTCCCAGGTCATTTAAACGTGGGTACACAGCCCATGGTGCCACATCTGTCTTCATACAATGACTATTATGCCTTAGTCAGAACAAACAGCAACTGCTCTGGCTGAGTTGACAGTTTAAGGAAGGGCAGATTTCTAGCCTTAAGCTTCTAATATGTATTATTTTAACTATTTTTATGTGTGAATTATTTTCGAAGGTTCTTTTAAACCTATGCCATCGATTTTAATAGCGTGTGTCTTGCGACATGTCTTGCAATATTTACATACTTTCCCTAGGAACTACCTTAGAGGGCTCCAACTCAGAATCCAATATATTTCAGCTTTACTGAAAGGACTCCTTTCACTCACCCAAGCATCTGTTAGAATTTTGGCCAGAAGCTTAAACAGAAGCTTAACTGTGAAGAAGAGTCTAGCTCGCAAGTAGACTTTGCTAAGAAGGCAGCACAAAATATTCAAGTACTTTTTTCTATTTAGTCGCTCTCAACAAGAACAAGTCCATTGTCTAGGAACTGACTGAACAAAATGGCAGGATCTTCAGAGGATGTGGACACTTATCTTGCCTTGATTGACAGGTATTCCATTGCCAAGGAAGACCACCATAACTAATTTGGAAATCTTCCCTGCAAGTTAAAGGCTATGTACAGACATCTGGGCAGATTGCGGAATGCGGGGAGGAGCTGGGTAGAGCTAAAATAGCCCAGTGCCGGGGGGTGGGTAGGGAAAGCACAGCCCTGGGCTGGGACCAGTGGCTGTTCTTTCCCAGCCCCAGGGCTATACTGGGAACTGCACAGAAGTTCAGTTATGTCAGTGTTGCTGGACCCGATTTAAATTAGACTGCTTTCAAGGTACAGTGAACACAGATCAGGTTCACCATTTTAGACCAATCTAACTGTCCTGAAGTTCTGTACAGTTCAAACTTAGACTGATCTAGCTAAGGATCTAAGTGTTGAAGTATGCACCTAGGCAAACTAAGTTAGATCAGATGGTCATTTTAAATATGATTTAACCTACCCAAACATCTGTTTGAACCCCAAGAGTCACATTTAAACAATTTTTTTTAATTAGTTTATCAATACATCCCTTCACTCCAAAAGCAGGTTATGCAGAAAGTAAATTTTTTGTCAACATGAAAATTTGTAAGATGTATAGTAACATCATGCTATCTAGAACATAGGTGATTTGTAGGGGGAGCATGTGCCCCCCCCACCCCAAGATTGGCCCTCGCCAGCTGGGGAGTGGGGGCACCAAGTGAAATGCCAGCCGGTACCCTCCCTCCCTGATATTGGCCCCTGCCAGCACTTCCAGTTTTGCCAACAGTGCTGCGATCAGCTACTGGGGACCCTCCCACCCCCACCCCGATCAACCGCTGGTGCCCCGCCAGACTCTGGAGGCACCAGTCGCCCATGATTGAGACCAATTAACATGAACAGATGTTTGGGACTAAACATAACTGCTTTATAGAATAACAAAAGGAATATATAGTGTCCCAAGCAAAACAGATAACTATTATTGTAGCATTTCCCAGATGAAAGAAATAATTTATTGCATCAGCATTCATATTTTACTGTATTCATCCTTAGATTATTAAAAATAAAATATGTAGTGCGACTTCCAGCTACTTCAAACTATGAATAAAATCCAGACCTCAGTAACGATCCTTTGCAGGTGGTACATATAAACAAGCCCTAAGGAAAAAAAAAAAAAAACACCTCATTCACTTAGTCTTGCAATAAACAAGTAATCTTATGAGTAAAGTGAGTAGAGCAACACTTTGGGAGGAAAGCAGCTTTACAGATGTGACAGCACAACTGTTCTTTCACCTTAGTATTCAGCTAACTATTTCAGCCCCTGTCCACAGGTTGTCCAAAAGAGTAATATATAAAATATTAGGTTTTACTATAGCGCATGAAGAAACTTCAGCATTTCCATCATCATCTTTATTTCCAAAAAAGTACAATTGTGCCATTAAAAAAAAAAATTTAAGTATATATTTTTTTTTGGTCAGTCTCAACAAATTAGTTTGCACATTTTTTTTTTCCATAAAGAAAGAAAAAAAATCCAATATTTAAACTGAATGGTTGGTTCTCTAGCACTTAGAAGCTGGAGGGCTTGGAACTGTTTGCTTGGTAAGTAGAAGCAGGAAGGAAAAAGAAAAAAAAGTGTGAGCAGTACCTAAAAATAAATAAATAAATAGGACAACCTTACAAGGCAGATAAGATAAGGTGGTGCTTGTTTGGGTATATTCATTTTAATAAAGTAATCATTAAATATTTTTGAAGCCTTCAGTTAAGTCAGTCACTACACACGCCCCCTGCACCCTCTTTTACTTCATTTAAGATTATGGACAAGAACAGGGAGAATATTTCAGGATGAGAGCTGGAAAAATCATGTGAAAAAATGCTTGGGAAGTGAGGAATGGCAACTGGGAAATAGTCACAGGAGGCTGCTTAGAAACAGACTAGAAGCTTTCCAGAAAACGTTAAAGAATCTCACACGATTATTTTAGACAAGCAGTAAGAATAACCTTCCAAGGTTCTCTCATCACTAGTGATAATTATCTTTAAAGGAGTAGCCTCTAAAGAAGTAAACTTTATTTATAAATAGCAGAACATGAATAATAGGAAGTTTTCCAGGTCTTTTAAATATGGATTTGGCTTTTGTGTATAAAATTAATGAATGCCAGACTATGCCACCTACACTTTTAATGGCCTGCTTTCAACAAGCTGAAAAGGTGCACCGCCACTTACATTACAGTAGAATAATTAATTCATTTGCAATTATTTGTCCGATGACTATCAAAAAAGATATTCATTATTTCTGATATTTACATACATCAGAAATAAGAATCTCCCTCATTTAGAAACAAGAGAAACATTAAGGTGTTGGAAGAAATAAAAATATATTAGCCACCTTCTCCCCTGGCCCATTTTTAATCTAAGTATAGTAACCTTCTTCAATAACCGGTCATGGAGACATTCAATTCAATAAACCAAGTTCTGGGGAGAAGCAATATTCCATTTGGAGTACAAGCAAGATATTTAAAGAACTATTACAGCAAAGGACACAAGTGAAGCTCCGACTGGCTTGGCCAAAAAAGAAAAATACTGTTTTAGAACTGCAGATATATTTCCCCTGACTTCATCCTACCTCAGGTCCAATTTTATGACATTTCATGTATAGACAGATGTCACGGGCGGGGTCCTACAGGAGGGCCGTGATCTCCTCAAAACCCCCTCCCCGTGCCAAGTTGGCCAAAGGGCACCCTCAGATTCTCACCCGCCACGTCTTTGATGTTCCGGTGTATTAGGGAGGCTGCCTCACGTCTCCTTGGACACGGTTACTTCTGGCCCCATGAACTCCCGGACTCTTCGTGGGTCTTACTCTACGATGGGTGCTTCGGGACACCCTAGCCTTAAGGGCCCACCCCTTATCCCCCGCCCCAGGCCTCGCAGGTGGAATAGACGTTGGTCTGTCAGGTCTACACTCGCCCTCTCTCGGGGCCCTCTCTGTAGCACTGCCCTCTCTCAGGGCTCCTCTGCAGTGCCAACCTCTCTCTAGGGCCTTCTTAAGTGTTGCCCCCTTCTCTAGGGCCTTCTCAGTACTGCTGCCCCCTTCTGGGGCTCTCTGTGCCCACACTGGGTCTTCTCAGTAATACTGCCCCTTTCCTGGGGCTCTCCGTGCCCACACTGGGCCTTCTCTGGAATGCCACCCCTCTCCTGGGGCTCTCCGTGCCCACACTGGGCCTTCTCGGTCAAGCCGCCCCCTCTCAGGGCTCTCCTATAATGCCACCCCCTCTCGGGGCTCGCCAGTCAGTCAGCTGTCCCCTTCTCTGGGGCTCACCGCGCCCGCTCTGGGGCTTCTCAACTGCCCCTCTCTGGGGCTGGGGTCTATGCACCCCATACACAGTGCCCTTACTGGCGCTGGGGTCCCGACGCTGCTGTGGGTTCCCTATGAGGCCTCCTCCAACCCCTAATAGCCTCACCCAAACCACCGGTGTAACAAACAGCAACACAAGCTCGAGCCTCCTGGCTATAACTTAAACATAAGCCACCTGGCTATAACAACATTGCTCAAGCATCTTAGAGCTCCATAAGCTGTACCTGCAGTCAGGCTTCTTCCCGCATCCTGGCTTAGGGAGCTCCTGCCTCTCTGGCTGCTGACAGGGAACTGCCTCTGGCCTCCTGCCTGTGATTTATATAGGAGCCAGGCCCTGCCCCTTTCAGTCAGCTGATATCCTGGTTGCCCTGGCAACCCACAGCTGGGCTCCTTATTCCCTGCTAGGGCTCTTTCCCCAGCAGTTTCCCCTCTTTAGGAGCAGGGCACCTAAGTGCCCTGTGACAGCATACATTAGGTAACCAAGTCAATAAAAGGAACTTCTTGACAAATGCATGCCAATGTCTTGCTATCTGTTGACTAGCAACTTCATTGACAGGCACTGCCTGCCTCTTTCCAGGGGTAGAAGAGCCAAAGATGCCCTCCACTCCACACCATTAAAGCAGAGGAGCACACAAAGAAAATGAAATAAGTGTTAATATGGGTGAACCATGGGCACAAAATATGTTAATAGGCCACAAAGAAAAAGGGATGCAGAACGAACTAATGTCAAAGGGTGTGAACTGCAGGTGGAAGACCTGCCTTACAAATCAGAACTGGACAATGGAGGAAATAAAATTTGAGAATGGGAGGAATGAGGCGTCCTGAAGCACGCAGGTATATTGTAGCAGACTTAGGAAGAATTTTTTAAACTGTCTCTCTCATATTATATATATGAGGGTCTTCCAGGAAAGACAGCAGGGAGACTGAACTAATTTTTTTTTTCCAGAAGTCAGCCTAATAACAGGAATCCCACCAAAGGCAGCAGACACATTAAAAGCAGTTTTTACTCAAATACTGTTAAGAGAGACAACATGAAGGATGGAATCAGTGAGCTCATATAACAGTGTAGGTGGAGAGAGTTAACAAAAAAAAAAACAAAAAAAAACAAAAAAAAAACCACACACCACACCACAGGAGAGGAGAGAAGTGAAAAACTATCAAAGTTATTAGCAGAGAATATGGAAAAGAAAAGAAGAGACAGGGAAGAAGGTGAAGAATGTTCAAGTAGTGGACAGAAAGTGGGAATCCAAGGCCTGTCTTCAAGACAGAACTACATTTGATGAATAAGGGTCAAGAAAGAAGAAAGTCAAATTAACAGAGCAGTCAAACTGCTATAGCAGAGAATCACTGTTACAGCATGCACTTAAATTAATCCTTGGAATTTCTGAAATCCTCTTATATAGATTCAGAAGTGTCACCTCTAACACCTACCTGCTATGCCATGGATAATAACCTTCTTTTTTCACATCTTCCTCACTGTGCGAATCAACAGACAGATTACTTGGTTGGTGCACACAGCTGCTAACACACACACACACACACACACACACACACTCTACTAAGGACAGAACCTGTTATGTTTTTCCCCAGCAGTTACCTTGTTTATTTGTCTTACCTCTTTGTTAACATAGTTTGGCTCTTCAGTTGTGTTCGATCCAGGCTAGAAATGTTACCCCATCTATCAATAGAATCATGTGTGAGAGCCACTTTTCTACCTGCACTTAAACCTATTATGCTAATAAAATGATTAGGACAAGGACTTAGGATTTTATGAGTTTTTACAGAGCCAAGTACACCAATATGGTTTAAAAAAAAAAAAAAAAAGAATGTGCCGTCATTACCAAATACCCAACTGTCAATGCATTTCCTTCTCTTTGATTTAAAATAAAGGAGTTCAGACACCTAGTTAATGTAATGATTAAAAAAAAAAAAAAAAAGTGATTACTCAAAGATAAAACTTTTCTGTTTACCCAAACTAATATTGTATGTGCAGCAGCAGTTCAAGTTTGCTTTCACTACTCTGCTGTTGCACCGCCATCCTGACCTAGGACTTAGGAGTAATGCTAGCAGAAGTGAGAAAGTATGTTATTCTTTATGCCCATTTAAACCTTGGGTTTGTGAATAAGTTACTCAGCAAGTGAAGATGGACATTAATGTAATCAAAACTGAGCCAAAGGCTTATTTTATAAAATCGCCACAGAACAACACAGTAGTAATAATTGTCAGCGATTAAAGCCTGGCTTAAACTCTGCCAATGGTAAACCTAAACTGAAATTGCCTGTATCCAATTTGGACTTATTAACAACCTATATCCCATTTTAACTTTCTATGGTTTTTCCATTGTCTCAGTCTATAGGATATCTAAGGTTCAAGTTTCTACTAACCATCAGAGCAGAAGCTTCAGAAATTAGTGGTTTGAGAGCAATAATGTGTTTTTAACATTGATCTGGAAGAACCAGATCTAGGAATGACACTACTGCTATACATCACCTCAACAATGTGTGTCATCTTTCTTCCTAGAACCCAACACTGGATGGGAATCAGTTTCTGTAACGCTTTAGTCAGGATTGCAGTGATAGTATCATACACTAGACACTGCCCTGGAGGTGGGCAGGGAGGGGAGGCACAGACTGTGGTAACAAAGTACTGGTTATTTTAAGTGTCAGAAGTGGCCAGACATTTGGATCTCCCCTCAGCATACACTCTGCCACCTCTTTAAAATGTTAAGAACACACACGCACCTTATAACCTTCAGTGATAAAATGTATCACACATTACAAAAGAAAGAAAGTTGAGTAAGGTTACCATATGTCTAGGTTTTCCCAGACGTGTCCTCTTTTTTGGCTCCATGTCCTCGTGTCCAGGTGGATTTTTAAAATGCAAGCAAATGTCTGGGTTTTTGCCTTGCCTCTGCTTTCCTGGGCTGACTGCTTGGGGCTGGGAGCAGTGGGCAAGGTGATTGACTGTTAGGAGTCACATGCTCTCTGCATGGGCCCCGGCAATCTGCTTCTAGGTAAAGAGACAGTGTGTGCAAGCATGCATGCGAGAGCAGCTTGGGCCGCAGGTCAGGAGTATGGGGCATCGGCAGGGCAGGAAGCTATGGGTCAGGAGCTGCTTGAGCAGCAGCGCTGGTGGGGTTAGGGATCTGCGGGCTGGAAGGGAGGGGCACCAGCAGCATTGGGGGGGCAGGAGGCTACAGGTCAGGAGTGGGGGGGCAGGGACTTAGGAGTGAGGAACAAAGGCAGGATACAGGTAGGTCATTGCCCCCCCCCTCCCCCCAATCACATTGTTATTCCAAATAAGGCCTTCTTATCCTGTTCCATTAGTGTAAATTAATAATAAAGTGTTCAGTATTCCAAAGGTTGTTTGGGGTTTGTTTTTTAAAAAAAACAAAAAAACAAAAAAAAACACACACAACTCAAGAAGTGCAATTCAGAAATATAAAAAGGAAATTAGATTGTCCTGTAAAAAATAATTACATCTTAATTGAAAGTTAATAGACTCATGAACAAATCTGGCTGTAACACAGGGCAAAAATATATTACTCTATGAGAAAGACACAGAGAAAGAATAGGAACCGTATAATCAATGGCATTTGAGAGAATTTAAGATCATGACTTTCCCTGCTCTAGCACAGAGTTAGCATTGTTTATACTGCTCTGGGGGCTGCTCAAAGATTAAAAAAAAAAAAAAAAAAAAAAAAAAAGAGATGACTAAGCCACATTTTCCAAACCAAGTAATTGAATTTCCAGAGCAGAGGTGGAAACCAACAGTCTTCTTCACATATTTCCCTAAATATTTAATACATTTATGAAAAAAATATAACCATCTTCTTTGCAAATCCTTAGTAAGTTTTTAAGGATTAAGAACTTTGGTACAGCAAGTGCACACTTAAAGTGAAGATTTATCGCTTAAAAAAGTTAAAAGTGTGGGGCTCACCCAGTGAAAGAAAAGAGCAAACTCCTATATTGCCAAACAGATAACATTATATATGCGTGCGTGCACGCACACACACACACACACCCCCCACAAGGCAACATTTTTCTAGACACATTAGGATCTATCCTTAAACCTGAAAGAGCTCTTCCATTGTTTCCAACGAAAGAAATATATAGTATAAACTATACCATGTTTTTACATAAACACCTACTTACATGCTTTGGAATGGATAATGTTCTAGCAAGTGAAAAACAACCAAATGCATTTCAATTAAATAAGGTTCTAACTGTACCATTCCTCTTCCCATACAAAGAAAAAATAGTTTGAGAGAAAAAAAAAATGCAGTCATCCGCATTAGAAACATGCCAATAACACCACATATTTTACTAAAGTAAAATCTATTTGCTACAAGAATTTTCTAATCTACTTTCCATACAAAAGATTAAAACTTCAAAACTGTACAGTTTTGGTTGGGATTTAACTGGAACTGTCATAGCTTTTGACTCTCCAGGGGACAGGTCAAAGCAATATTTTTCTTGAAGGCTCTGTTGTTGCCTGCTGCACAATCAGAGATTTTCCTCTTCATTGTCCTAACAGTGGACACAGCTATAGAAGTCTAAAGAACCCATGCAACAACTGGGTTCCTCTATATCCCCCAACACCTGGAGGTCAACTGCTAGGACCCCCATTAGATTTCATTACAGTACTAACCTCAAATATGTACGGCAAAGAA
Organism: Alligator sinensis; assembly: GCF_000455745.1. Taxonomy (NCBI): domain Eukaryota; kingdom Metazoa; phylum Chordata; order Crocodylia; family Alligatoridae; genus Alligator; species Alligator sinensis. The sequence continues at coordinate 952,158 of NW_005842382.1, read as the reverse complement.
GAATTCGAGCCAAGAACCCAGGCAACAAGGAGTTCAAGTGAACATAAAATTAGAATGCCAGGTCTGTGGCTAGAGAAGCGGGTAAAAATAGGGCAGGAGGGAACATAAACTGAAATCAGATGTTTTTAGTTTAAAGGTATAAATGTTATTGCTCATTCCTCATGATTCTCTACCTAAAGTTTATTTTGTTTTGTTTTTTTGTGAGGGAGGTTCTGCCATCTTTTTCTATTTCTTGGTGCCTCCTAACCCCTTGATTTCTACATGCTATGTCCATTACAGTAATGGCAGCTTACATACGGTTGCAGACAGACAAGAACAATTAGCCCTTACTAGCATATAATAACTTTTTTTTTTTTTAAAAAAAAAAGGTCTATCCAACCCAGAAGTAGACCAGCTTCAACATTTAACTTCATAGAAGAATGCCTCTGATCCCCTCTGGACACTTAAACTGTATCTGACCAAGTCTTATTGTTTCCACCCGGCACATAAATAAAAGTTACTCAGGAGTTACAATGGTTCTTATATTTCTGCCAGCCAAACTGTTGTCTTGGGTGCACTTTTACATACAAATCACTGGGACGATAATATGCTCTGTGATCACTTTTCTAGAACAATCAAACACTAATACGAAACTGAAGTGAGTCAATATTGCAGAGAGTTTGTAATTGTTTTAATGGAAGCCTGAAGTTCTGAAATACTTTTTCTTTCATATGTCTTTGACACTGGTGTTTGACCCTTATTTTTCCTTCTGACAAGATACCATCCCTCTTGGACAAAGTTTTTTGGAGGGGTGGGGGGAGGGAACACTGTCTGCTTTCCTTTGTTTATCTATTACCCTCCCACACATTTTTTCACCCTAGTATCCACATTCCCCAACCTCTAAAGTTCCCTTGATCTCATTCCCACAGCAACACCCTCTGATAGTGAAGGGCTGTATCATCACCACAGTACTTTACAAAAAAGCCACAACAACCACCACCACCACCAGCTACAATTCCCAACTTGAAAAGTGTTATTGAGAGTTAAACCAACTCTCAAATGTAGGAAGATGAAAACACTGCACTAGTGTCAAACAATCGTTATATCAGTTTAGTTTAAGTAGCTGCAGTACGAAGTGCCAGTAAGTAGCAGTTTTTGGATGGCTGCCACGTAACTCAATAGCCTGTATGACAGTTATACATTAGAACTATTTAATATTAAGTGGCTCTTTATTGATACAAGTATGCAAAAGGCCCTATGGGCATCTTTACCCATACTCAGGGGGTGCTTTAATTAGAGCAACTCTCTGGAGCTGCTCTAATTTAATGTATTCAGCATCCAGCGTTTCAAAATGGTGGCAGAGGTGTTTTAACCAAAGCTCATTTGACAAGATTTAGTTAAAGTGCCCGTCCCATCATTATGAAGTATGGGCACTCTGAATACATAAGATGCTGAGGCTGGCATGGTCCAGCAGGCTCAATTACAGCACATCGGAGCAGACGTCCCTTATGTCTACACGTACCCCATCATTCCATAATGATCTTTTAGTTTGTTAGTCTATTATCTACACTCCTTAATTGTTGCATGATTTATCTTGTGTTCTAGGATTAAATTGCTTGTTAGAACACCACCAGAATAGAGTTTAATTTCATGAAAACCTTAGGTCAGTATTTGGCAACAATTCAGAGACTTCAATGAGTGACTACCTTTATTCAGGAGAGGCAGTTCCATTTCTGGGTATGGGCATCCAAGTCTGAATGTAGCTATATTGACAACAGCATGTCAGCCAAATTTATGATTCTAGCTAAATTAGTATTATAAACACAATGGTCTTACTCTTTTCCTTCATTGTCTACATCTGTATGGATTAAAATTCTGCAGTTCTGTAGAAGTTTTGCTTTAAAAATCCTTACTAAAAACAAACAAAAAACACCTAACAGAACTGCAGACAAGGGGATTTAAAAAAAAAAAGCAAAGAAACAAAAAACCCCACAAAACCAAAAACCTAACACCATAAGACCTGTACCCACAAACAAACACTGCTCCCCCTCCCCTGCTGTCTTTGCTGCTGTGGCCCCATGCCTCCCAAATGTAGTAACTGGGCATCAGGGCATGACAGAAGCAGCCCTGCACTGTTCAGGCACAGAAACCAGGTACAAGGACAAGGCAAGGGCAGCAGGGGGCTTTGAGACCCTGGGACAGGTAAGACCTTCCTCCCCACCCTACTTGCTCTTCAGTACTTGGCACATTCTCCACCCACTCCTTCCCCAGGAAAGTTTTATCCAGGGTGCTAAATTTGATAGTTATACATCTGGTCCCTCACACCAATTTATTTTTTAAAGTTAAAAAATGATGTTATATACAGAGTTAGTGGTATTAGTAAATCAACATGTATTCTGATCTGTCAAAACGGGGGAAGGGGAAATAAAGAATCAGATTACATCTTCCTGCCTTCCAAAAGTCATCAGCATACACACTTACATCACCATAAATTGTGTCAGGGTACAGAGCCATTAGTTAATGACATCTTAGTTGCCCACTTAAGTTAGTTTACTTCAAGGTAAGAATACTGGTGCAGCTCACAAGAGTGAAAGAATTTCTTTCTGAACCTGTAAAACCCCATGATAACTTTGTCTGTCTTGAAAGCAATCCCAGTTTAAGAGAAAATAGTAAAATTTACTCCCGATTCCCCCCCCCCCCCCACTATAAAAAACCATGTTCAACTACAGTAGTTTCTATGAGATGATTAATTTTTCCTCGGGTAAACATTAGGCTGCATGCAAACATTCTTCCTTTGAGAAAAAGAACTTGGGAAACTTCTCCAAAAGCCTGTCTCAGTGCAACAGATGGTAAAAATTCCACAGAACAAAGTCATGTAAATGCATCACTATAGTGATCTACAGTGGACTACCGACCATAACATCAGGCCCAAGCCATGTGTATTTTTCCACCCCAAGTAAAAATTAGCTCTCAAAGCAAACACCACAACCCAAAAGACGCCCACCCATGATTCAACTAAGTGTTTCTAAAAGTGTACTACTAAATTTTAGGGTTGTTGGTCTAAGGATATAGGCAGACAAGGTTCTTTGAGCAAGTGTGATCTCTTATTAGCCCACCTAAATAGTTGAAAAAAAAAATTGTTCTTTGCAAGCTTTGGGGCACAAACACTGTTCTAAGCATAAGGAGAGTTTGCTGGTGTGTTCTGATTCCCTCTGATCCTCACTGCTATGTATTTGCATTTTCACAGACCTGCATTTTGCATATTGACTTCTATTCTACCCAGGTGAGCACACATTACACCAGTAAACTTTCCCTATGCCTGAAGAAGGGCGTTTGTGCCCGGAAGCTTGCAAAGAACAATTTTTCCAACTATTTAGTTGGTCTAATAAAAGTTCTCATCTAATCAAAGAACCTTGTCTGCCTACTACTAAACTTGACATTTAGCATCTCTTTTGCACAGTGGTGCTCAGTCTTTTAAAGTGGCAGGTCATGTGCTTGCAACCTGGCTGCACTACAACCCCATTTTGGTGGGAGTGGAAAGAAAGTTGACTGCCAATGTCAGCAGAAGAGAAGAGAGAGAGCTTACCTGAGATAAACAACACTTCACCG
>NW_005842382.1:945758-948539 GCF_000455745.1 Alligator sinensis | reverse complement strand
CCTGGGAAAAAAAACACGTCCCCGGGGGGGTAGGAAAAGGAAAAAAAAAAAAACAGGTAGGGCAGCCGAGGGAATCAGTAGTACTGCACAGGGCAGGGAAGGTGACACCAGACTGAACTGCTTGCCATTGATCCCTTGTGCCATGGTACAGATCAAGTCACTTTGCAGGGGGATAAATCTGACCCATACGTTGAGCATCACTAATCCCAACCAATACATTTATCAATTACTATATCCAGGAATTTCTTTAAATAGTCATATAAAGAAAAAATATATAGGAAAAACAACACAACCTTTTTTCAGCCAGTGTGTATTAAAAGTATTTTCTAAAGTCCACCTGGGTAAATTGGCAATTAAAGACATAATACTGTTATCCTTTCATTTGGGAATTCATTCAAAGGAAATAATTATTTCAAACACTCCTTTCTAGATTACACAATCTTTCCTATAACCTCATTCAAATGGTAAGGACTGGGAATTGTTTCTCTGCACAAAACTATTGTATTGGATCAAATAGATAGCAGCAAAGTAGACAGATTCACATGACAAAAAGCATACATGTTGTTTTGAACCTGTGAAATTATAAAATGAAAAAACCTGCAAAATTTAGGCATTGGCAGTCCTTTGAGCCAAAAAAAGTATAAAAGGAAAAATCTTCCTCAGAAAATTGCGCTGAATATCTTGAATTTGTTGTTCTACTTCCACCACTTGCAAGGAACTTTTCATGCTGCTTGGATATACTGGACATATAGAATGAAGAACAAACAACTCAAGATCTACCTTATCTATTGCAATTTAAAAAAAGGTGCGAGAGTTGGCTTTTGTAAAAAAAAAAAGTTAAAGGGAAGAAAGAAAAAAAAAATCAAATTTGTAAGAAGGCAGAGTGGATGGGGAAAATATTCTTTGCACAAGACTCTTAAAAAGTTAGGCAATTCATATATTAAGACTTTTTTTTCCCCCCAGTATTGTTACTGACCAAAATTTGTGAACATAAATTATGAACATAAGCACAGATTTACTAATTCTGCAGTTCTTGTTTCAGGCAAGCTGCCAAGTAAGTTAGACCACTTCTGACAGCCCCACTGAAGAGACAACAGTTTTGCTGATATCTGTTTTACTGTATGAGTCTCTCTAATTATGAAAGCTTATTTTGATTAGTACTTTGCATTGCAGTTTCTTTATGACTGTCATGTGGAAAGGGCAGTCAGTAATTTGGGCCTTCTAATTCTGAAGCAGGCAAGATACCAATTTCAAATCAATTCAACAAACAACTCTATTTATTAGAGCAAAATTGGTGGATCACAAAATAACAACATTAAGCAATTAGTCCTTACGTCATTATTAGTAGTAGTAACAACAATTGGTTTTGCCATAAGCAATATTTAAAAGACACTAGGTATGCCATTTTATTATATGGATAGTTAGAGAAGCTGTGCTTAAAACACTATTCACAGGCATCTGTTTCAAGTCAAAAAAGTGTCAGTAAAGTGAGAGATTTTTTTTTTTTTTAGGAGAAGGCTAAGAATGCTAATGAAAGATTTCTGTTGTAACAAGCTTGGAAGAAACAGCAACTTTTATTCCTATGTTGCCCAGAATATACCTGCAGGGCTGAACAGACCAGACAGTTCATGAGCTTCACTTTCAACTTCTCAAAACTGAAATATGCTTATTGTCTGATTTGCGAAGAGGCATTAGGAAAATGGCATACTGCGATTTACAGAAAGAAAACAACCACCAAAATTCTGGCCTATGACCTGTGGATTATTATGTTACTAATGCCTTAAAGCAACTGTCAGAACCAAGGTAAGAACACAAGAATCCATATGATCACCACCAGGTTAAAAACAACAAGCACACCTCCTTATCTGCTCCACCAAGAGGCTTTTAGGTGGTTAAAAACAAAAAGTTTAAAAAAATCCTGTTTGCCTTTCCCACGCGGATGCGGTCAGCTTTTTGCCTTTCAGCTTCCGCAGTTCCCATCTACCTGAACAGTGTCATTTTCTCCACCCTCTACTTAGTCCAACTTCCTGGCTCTCAGAAATGAGTACATTGCTGCAAAGTTTAGGCTAGCGAGACTCCCCAGGAATGTCTCTCCTACTCAATTAAGCCATTCTTAGCTAGCGCTTTTGCTGGTGTCTGCTGCCAGACTCGATACAGACCAGAGCATGAAGCAGCAGGCTCAGACTTGCTTCTGAGAGACCTGGTGACAGGCAGCTTCTGGGAGCGCCTACACCTAGCGGAGGAGTGGTGCTAGCTTTTCACGCGCCAAATCTGCCCTCCCAGGCAGTCTGTTTCCAGTAGGTGACACGGCGCTGCTCCGCAGGACCTTGGAGGACGACCTTGTTGCATAAGAGGGAGCGTGAGCACACACACACACACACACACACACACACACACGTGCTGGGGCAATGCCAGGTGCAAGGCACCCACACAGCCTGGCTGGCGGGCGAAGGGGCCCAGGTTTCACAGGTCCGAACTCATGCAAGGGACAAAGCAGTTCTTTCATTTCCCTGGAGCCGGGTCCCCAAGCTGTGGTACGCGCACCCCTGGGGGTGGGCAAGACATCCCTGGGGTAGGCGGTAGAAGTTGAGCAATGGCGCAGTTAGTTCTCGGTATCAGCAGAGCCGGCACTCGGGGGGTTAAAACACAGGCTGTCCGCCGGTAGCGGGACGCAGCAGCTGGCAAATTAGGCAGCGAGAAAACGTTGGGGAAGCTCGGCTGTGGCGCAAACCCGCCACCCCGGCCCGGCCCGGCCCTTCCCTTCCCTTCCGGACGACGCGA
>NW_005842382.1:937721-945400 GCF_000455745.1 Alligator sinensis | reverse complement strand
GGCTCCGGGGCTGGAATTTTCCTCTTTCCCGGCGAACCGCCCGGGCGGCTGCGAGCGGCTCCCCTTCCCCATTCCCGCCGCCAGGAGGCCGGGCACAGCGCCCTACAGGTGGGGAGGAGCCGGCCTGAGCAAAGCCTGCTTCGTACCTCGCTCCCCCTCGGCTGGGCTGCCGGGTCCCTGCTGCTTCCTCTCGGCCCTCGCTGCTGAGACGGCGGCCCTTTTTGTCCCCGTCGGGCACGAAGGGGACAACTCCCCGCTCCCAGGTGAGGGGGGTCTCGGAAGATGTCCTCCCCCGGCTGCCTGCGAGCACCTACAGCGGGGAGGGCTCTCGGGCTGGCTTCGCGTCCCTGCGCCTGTTTACTCCCTTCGTGCAGGAATCAGAGCGCCCGCCGGCAAAATGAAACCGACCCGTCCGCCAGCACCGGTGCGCGCTCCTGAGCCCCAGGGCAGGGTTTGACTCCTGCTTGGCTCGTTAGTGCAGCGCTGCTTGGGCCTTGGAAATGCAGAGATATAATCATAATAATTAAAAAAAAACACCAAACAGCTGGCTTTGAAATGGAAAGATTAAAAAAACAAACCAACAGCTAATTACATTGTTTCCAAACAGGCCTGGTCATGTTTCTCTTTAGGGTCTATTGTTACTGCGAAAGATTGAAGACACACACACACACACACACACACACACACACACACACACGGTTTGCCTTTTGTTTGTTCTTTGCCTATAGCAGCTCTTCAGTCTGGTCTTGTCTGTCTGAGACTTTCACTGTGCGTGAGAGTGGGTCCAAGAGTGAATATCCATTTTAGTTGCCGCTTTCTGGTATGCATAGCTCACTTGGAGCAGCGCTGCTGCATATCGCAAATTGTGACTACACAGTTTGTTCCACTAGTGTGAGTATCTGTATCAAACCAGGACTCAACACAATGAGATGCAATTAAGTCTTTGCTTGCAACATAGTACCTAAAAAGTTGTGAAGAGGCAACTCTTCTTCAAAAGTTGTGAAGAGGCAAGGAAAAGTTGTGAAGAGGCAACAGTTTCATTTGAAACTGTTTCAAATTTCCTTGCGATTTAATTTGTGTCAGTTTTCCAATGGTTTGTGTTGTATCATTATTAACATTAAAATAATTATTCAGTAAGGCATATTGAAATGCAATCTAGGCATTTCCATTTTGTGTTCTCAGTTGCACTCTTGTTTTACAAAAAAAAAAAAAAAAGAAGAAGAAGAAAAGATAAAATAGGCCTGATGTCTGTTTTGTTTTTGGGGGGGTTTTGCCTGACCAGTCAGACCACAGATTCCTAGGTGTACACACCCTGTATAATCACACATCATAGCAGGCACACCCAATTAATCTGTGCTATTTCCTTACACCAAGAAATAAATCATTGATGAGTCAGATGGGCACTCCATGATGCAGTCTCCTCAGAAACTGTGACAAATGAATCATTTTGAGCCGAAGGTTCCCAAGTCTGGTTCAGGGGTCCTTATGGAAGACTTCTCCTCCCCACACCCTGACAGTTCTAATGACTCCTCAGTCCCATGATCAATTTCTTCTTCCAAATTTCTGAGAACATCAAGAGGGCTTGGCAGGCCCATTGGGCAGTGTCTAATTCTCTAGTATTTAATTCTCCACTGTCTAATTCTCTGCAATAATACCAGGGTCATGATAGAGAAATGCAAAACTCTAGGCTACCTGGTTCAAATATATTTTTTATTAGACCAACTAAGAAATTGCAAAAAAATTATCTTTCTTTGCAAGCTTTTGGGCGCACACGCCCTTCCTCCGGCTCAGGGAAAATTAAAGATGGTAAAAGTCCCCATAGGTAGAAGATAAACTTCATTTTGCACAGAGGAAGCTGAAGGTGGATATCTATTTCTCTGGGTACCTCTGTTCCTCTGTTCAATAGTTCAACTCAACCCTGATGGACATAACTGATCTCACTAAATGATGATCAGTCCAGCAGTTATTGGCTCCTCTTGTGACATGTATGACATGGACATCTTTTAGATCATGTGCTCTTACAATTAGATAGTCGAGGAGTTGCCATTGTTTTGAGTGGGGGTGTTGCCATGTTGTTTTGTTCCTGTCACGTTGTCTGAAGATAGTGTTAATAAGGACAAGGTCACGTTCTGCACATTTACTAAGTAAAAGGATGCCGTTGGAATTGGCCTTGCCCGCTCATTCCTTCCCTGTGGTGCCCTCCACATGTTAACGTACTGGGCAGCTCTACCACTGAAGTCTCCAAGGAGGATAATCTTGTCCTGTTTTAGAATGGTAGTCAGGATTTCATCAAGAGAAGCATAACATTGATCTTTCTGTTCTTCCACTCATTCATCACTGCAGGACTTCCAGAAGTTAAGAGTATTTGTATTGGTTATTGTGGTAGATGTTGCACCAGTGGGAGAAGTCTGAATATGACTTGTTTTAAATGAGGAGGTCATTGCAAATTGGCAGAGAAGAAACCTGTCTCTAGTGGCAAGGAGATCCAAGATAGCTGGGGTTACTTCCACTGCAGCCTTCATCCACCTTTGCAGCCATTGAGAAGTATGCCTTCTGCATCTGCCTGCTCCACCATTGAGGTCTTTGTGTTATGATGCACTGCTCTTCATCTGATACCTCACTTTTGACTTTACTGCCATGGGTGACCCTACCAGGAGTACAAGACACCTGACAGTGTTGCTGTTAGGGTCATTGGTACATGCAAGCCGCTCAACCCCATCAAAGTGGCAGTCTGTGGAACAGGAACATCATTCTAGTGTTTGGCTCGATACCAATTCAAAGTGAAAACTCATCTATTGAAATACTCGTAGCACCAATTATGGAAACTCTGTAATGGCAGAGAGAAAAGTAACAATTAGCATAATGTTTCAAAACAACTGGGTGTGTGTGTGTGTGTATAGGGGAGGGAGCTTAAGGAGATATGTGGCAACAGTGGCAACTGCAAGTGAGAGAGGCACTTTCACCATCTCAGCTGTGGAGGAAGGAGATCAATGGGGCAGTAGTGCTTACTCAACCAAAGTGGGAAGAGAAAAGCTGTGCTTCTCTGCTTATACTTCCACTTACCTTTAATCCCTAGAGCTAGGGACAGACATTACACATAAATTGGTATAAGTGATCAGAAACTGGTTTAAACCTGTAACTGGACAGATGTTCAGTGCACATAAGCCAGTTTGAAAATGGCTGAAACCAGTTTGAGATAAACCTGATTGAATGTAGTATCAGACTTAACTGATTTGGGTCAAACTGGTTTATGCAATGTCTGTCCCAGACCCCTTTCTGGTTTTAGATAAAGCAGACTCCCCCAGCATCCTGACATACTCTCTGGGATGGGTGGGGCTCTCTGCTCCACAGCAGAACTGGCCCCTCTCCTCTGCTCCCTTGCTGGAGCTCTGGTAGAGCCTGCAGGCACAGCAGGGTCTGCCTGGCTTGCTTTGCTGCTTGCTGCTTGAGCAGGAATCACGCCCCCCTCCCTCTCTCCCATCTCCCACAGCAGGGACCCCAGCCCCACAGACTCTAGGCTTGTGGTATGCTAGCTAATGCCAAGAGATGTCTGTGTGTGTGTCTCTCCAATTTCACTGGGACAGGCAGAGAGAACAGTGACTGCTTAGGGCTTTTTGAAGCTAATCAACAGGTCAGCTGGTAAACTGTTTCAGAAGTTTAAGTAATGGAGAGAGACTATTGTTTTGCTGATGAGGTGATAAACACTCTTATCAGCCCCCTGCTGGCTTTCTTGCCTGTCAGTTCACTGCAGAGGGTATAACGAAGCAGGGAGGGAGATTGAAAAGCTCCATATCATCAACAAATGTATGCACTGCACCCCTCCCCACACCTTGCCTCAGAGTGCTAGCAGGGGGCTGGGTTCTGGTAACACTCCTGCCCCTTGAGCAGCTAGCCTTGGATGATACAGGCAGACCTCCCTAATCAAAGCATCCTGCTGGGGCCTGGCCATGCCCCACCCCTTTAGTTCAGGATTGTACAAGGGAAGGGAGGGCTGCTCTAGCATCCCCCGGCTTCTAGCCTGAGCCATTGCAAGTATGTACCTGAATTTCCTCAGTCCAGAGAGATTGTCTGTCTGGTTACAAACCGGTTTAGCCTGGCCAGGTTAGACTAATGTGCAACGATTGAATCAATTCAGGCTCAGACTTTTTGAACGTCTGTCCCTAACCTAGTTGTCAACCATGTGTATGTGAACTGCTGATTCCTGGAAATACCACAGGCACTAAACCTGAGCACTTGCAGGCTATATTTATGAAGAATAAATTTATTAAAACTAGACTCCAAATCATCAGTTCTTAAAGATACTTTGAACTGACCTGTGTATCTTTAATAAATCTAGAATTCCATGAAGTTTATTAAATGTTAATGACATAACAATTAAAAAATAGTTCTCCGTTTAAATGTTTCCAAAAACTGCTGACAATGTTCCTCTCTTGATTTTCCTATTTTTGAGAGGTTCGAAGTGCTGTGCTGACCTGAAAATGCTTATGTAAAAGCAAGTAACAGTAGCCACCTTGCAAAATGGACAAAAAACTACTATAAATCATAGATTCATAGAAAAGTAGGGCTAGAAAGGCACTCTGGAGGTCATCTAATCCAATCCCCTGCCTAAGGCAAGATCATTCCTATCCAAAGCATTCCATACAGATCATTATGTAAGCTATTACTAAAAATATACAACCCTATCACCCAACCACAAGGCACAGCACTCTAACCGACCACAGGTAAAGCAGTGGAACAGCAGCAGTCAGTGTCCTGCTGCAGCAAGAGCTATTAAAGTATGCTAAAGAGATCCAAGGAAGAAGGCCATGCCCCCAAACCAGGAAATACTGAAAAGTAGACTATTGATATTTTATTTTACTGTAAAGCAGTTATTCTAAGAAAAGTCCTCCCATGTTCTCAAACTGATTTGGGAATGTATTGTTTGATTTTTTATTAATGTGCCAGAGAATTAATTGCATAGTTATCATAATGTCTTCCTTTGTCCATACTCTGAAGTAACATGATTAATCATTTACCTAGAAACATTAGCCCAGGTGACAAATGCTGGCCTACTGTACTCTTAAAGTAGTATGTGACACTATATTCCAATAGAATGAATTATTAAAATTCCCGTGTGTTATCCATGCTGACAGTTGTTAGCATAACTATGAAATTCCAGTTTGTATCCCAAAAAAAATGTACGTCTTTCTAATAAGGTAAGTACACTGAGTTCCAGCCAACGTACTGAATGTGGATTTTTCATATGAGATGTTAAATTAATAAAAAGAAGGTCTGTAAGTTCTGAATAAGCACTAACATCTGTGCCATCTTCTGTAACAGTAACCATTTATCCAGACATCTTTGGGAAAATCTCCACACCTTCACCTCTCCATCAGGCAGCTAGCTGGTGGTTGCTGGCCTCCACCACAGAGCTTGCTACAGTCCAGAGATTCTGTATGTAAACAATTTAAATGAAAGATGCTGTAGAAATGTAAAATGCCATGTACATTTTATCTATTATTGCCAGCGGTTTGTGCTATTTAAAAATTGAATAAAACACAAGAGAGGAGAGAGAAGAAAGGGATACATATTATATTTTTTACTGTATCCCTTTCACAAAGTGAGAAACAGTGAGTTAGAACTTAACTCATTTGTATGCATCACTTTAATGATGGCATTTCCTGATTTGGGGATGTTTAATCATGCAACTTTAATCTTCTCTTATTATAGTTTTGTGTACAGACAATAATTCAGATAGCATGATGGCTGTTTTGAAGAGCATTATGCAATACAGGAGTGGAGTATGAAAGTGCTGTAGAAGGGTGTTTCCCTCATTAAATTAATTTTATGGTGCATAAGTAAATTAGGTGGAAAGCTAAGCTGTCTTTTTCCTTTAGCATTGCTTATGCACAAGTTTTGATGTGACAACATAAGGGCTAGAATGCTGGACAATTTTATGACTCTTGTCAGATCCTGTAAAACCTATATGTATTTTTTCTAAGGAGCAGTCAGTAAGCTTACATAGCATCCCAATCAATAGTTGTTGCTTTTTACTGTATTTGCATTCCAGTATCTAGGTGGGGTTTGGGAGAGCATGAAGATTAATGCATTCAGCCACTGAATGCAGTACTGTGAACACTGGGATAGGTTCTTTATGCTCATTTAACTCTTACTGTGTTATTAGCTGAGCTTAAGAACGTGGCACTCACACATTCTTACATAAATGTAACAGTCCACTTTTCTGTAGAGTTCAAAACAATTTACCAAGCAGTTAAGCTTCAGAATATATCTATAAAGTGGCTAATATATTATTACCATAGTTACTCAAAACCAAGACAAGAGGTTTTTTTCCTCATTTAACACAGGGAATTATGTCTCTTGTCTTGGGTTCGAGTACAACATGGCAGGGTTGGACTGGCAGCTGCTGCAACTCCAACTCCTGCCTGACCCAGGGCCAGGGTCAGAGCTGCAGCTACTGCCTATTCCCTTCCTGTTTCTGCTCCCCTGCTGTCTCCCCCTACCACCATGTCTGCCTCCTTGCCTGATCTCCACAGCCTCTGCCTCCCTACCACTTACCCTCCGGCTCTGGCTCCAGCACTGCTCCAACCCAACTCCAGTACAAGGCACATACATGGTTGCTCTGGCCATAGCCCAGCCCAGTAGTAGCTGTGACAGCAGTTCAGACCTGGCTGCAGCTCTTGGGTCTGGTCAAAGCTGCTACTGCCACAAGTTTCTGTGTGCCCTGGTCTGGGGCCAGAGCAATGATGTGCTTCATGTTTTGCAGTGGAATGGGGCTAGAGTTGCACTGGAGTCAGAGCCAGAGCTGGAGCTGAAGCCAGAAGGAAAGTGGTGGGGTAGGAAGAGGCTACAGAGGGCAGAGGTGGGAGGGGAGCAGGCAGCAGGAGGAGACCAGGTGTGGGGGCAGGTGCTAAGGGGCACAGGCATAGGGGAGGCAAGTAGCAGGGTGGCAGGTGCCAGGGGGATGGGCATTAGAAATGGGTAGGCACCAGATGTGGGCAAGTGCAGAGGTATGCAGGCACTACAAGCACAGGCAGTAGGGAGTCAAGTGGAGGGTGGGGGGGGGACAGGCAGCAGGGGGCAAGGTGTGGGGCAGCAGAAGGAAGAGCTGCTTGACTCCCCCACCACTTACTTAACCACTGCCTGCTCCCCCTACTACCTCCCCCACTGCTTGCCCCTGTGTCATTGGTTTTCCCACTGCAGCAGTGGCAGCATCTACACATGCAGCCCTATTAGGCCACAGGAAACTAATTACATCCTCAGTAGGTTAGTACTTGTAAATACAAGTACTATGCTATGGCAGCATTATTTGGTGTGCCACAACTCACACAGATGCTGCTGGAGCTGGCTGGGGCACAAAGGTGCTTCAATGAGAGGGCTGCTAGCCAGGGCTCCTCCAGCCCAGCTCAACATGCTGTGGTCCTTTCCACATGTGTAAATGTAGCACCCTGGAGCAATAAACTCATGTAACCATTGGAGTAACTAGGGGCAGACCTCCTGAGTGCTCACTTGCAGGGACAGAGTGGGGAACCATGGCAGAAAAAAAGAGGGGCTGTCACTGCAACTGTACAAGCATGCTGGCAGCAGTGATGGCAACTGGAAGTCATTTCATAGATTCATAGATTCGTAGATGTTAGGGTTGGAAGGGACCTCAATAGATCATCGAGTCCGACCCCCTGCAT
>NW_005842382.1:937016-937681 GCF_000455745.1 Alligator sinensis | reverse complement strand
TAGATCATCGAGTCCGACCCCCTGCATAGGCAGGAAACAGTGCTGGGTTCAGATGACCCCAGCTAGATGCCTATCTAACCTCCTCTTGAAGACCCCCAGGGCAGGGGAGAGCACCACCTCCCTTGGGAGCCCATTCTAGACTTTGGCCATTCTAACTGTGAAGAAGTTCTTCCTAATGTCTAGTCTAAATCTGCTCTCTGCTAGCTTATGGCCATTATTTCTTGTAACCCCCAGGGGTGCCTTGGTGAGTAAAGCCTCACCAATTCCCTTCTGTGCCCCCATGATGAACTTATAGGCAGTCACAAGGTCGTCTCTCAACCTTCTCTTGCGGAGGCTGAAGAGGTCCAGGTGCCCCAGTCTCTCCTCATAGGGCTTGGCCGGCAAGCCCTTAACCATACAAGTGGCCCGTCTCTGGACCCTCTCCAGGTTATCCACATCCCTCTTGAAATGCGGCGCCCAAAATTGCACGCAGTACTCCAACTGCGGTCTGACCAGCGCCCGATAGAGGGGAAGTATCACCTCCTTGGTTCTGTTCGTCAGGCATCTACTGATGCACGATAAAGTGCCATTAGCTTTTCTGATGGCTTCGTCACACTGACGACTCATGTTCATATTGGAGTCCACTAGGACTCCAAGATCCCTTTCCGCTTCCGTGCCACCAAGCA